>NW_020664487.1:14167286-14175553 GCF_002925995.2 Terrapene triunguis | reverse complement strand
TGAATTGGTCTTGGATAACAGTGTACAACATGGTTTTAAAATGAATCACCACAATAGGGGATTTGCAGGGTTTTATTTTTAATATCTAGTGGCCATGGTTAAAATTCACGGAGGAAAAAACAATACATGTGCTGCTTTTGTTACCAAAGGTTGTGTTTTCATGTAATCAGAAAAGGATCTTTGTTTTCAGGAGCAGGTAGGTAGGTAGCGTTGGAATTCTTTTGTGCCATTTTATTTTTGAAAGTAAAGTATTAGGCTTTTCTTTCACATTATAATAAAATGGTTAGGACCTTGACACTCATGTTCCACACATATGTGCTTTAAAGCTGTATACAAGTTGTCTGTATAGAATTTTTGTAACTGTCAATGGCCTAAATTTGGTTAAAGAAAACAGTGAAATGTATCTGTAGATAATAACCAATTGTTTTGGGACCCTTTCCTTCTAAAATTATCTGGAGCTAACTCACTAAAGGGTCATTGTAGATGAAATTTGAAGAATAAAAGGAATAAAAGCTTGTCACACAGTGTTAGCTGGCATCCAGGAAGCATTTACCAATAGTAAGTGTGCACTTTAGAGTATTGTTCAAATGCATTATGGGAAGCACATAATTTCTCATACTTATTCAGATCAATGTACAGAAATTCAGCAATAGTTTCTTCAGCAACAGAGGCCAGTATGGTGGTTCGTTTAAAAAGAGGTGATGGGTGGATATTAAAGGAAATACTCAGCTTGCCCAAATAGCCACAAATCAACCTAGAGGCATTTTAAAAAAAATGTAACTGACCAAGGAAAAAAGTGTCAATTTTTTTTTTAATTTAGCATGTATGAATTTTTAAAAATGAAGCTGTGTTGTAAAGCTGGGCAAAAATTTTCAGATAAGATTTTTTTTTCACTGAAAAAAGCAGATTCATGTTGACTGAAACATTTCACAAATGTGTGTGAAATTCATAGATTTTTTTGGCTGGAAATAAAACAATTCTGAAATTTGAATTGTTTCACTTCAACATTTTTGAAACAAAGTGTTTTGGCATTTTGATTCAAAAGGACTTTGTTTTCAGTTTTACTTCAGTTTTTTTAAACATAAAGTAAATCCTAGAAAACTGAACAATTAAAAACAATTTTTTTTTAGTTCAGCCCCCAAATCAAAAACCACAGCTCTACAAGGGCCTTCCCATCCAAGGGGAGGGATGCAGTCTCAGTGTCCCCCCAGGATTTCCTCCCAAAGAAGTTTGGAAATCTGATTTGAGAACTCAAGCAGGAGCAATGGAAGTAATTGCAATCCTAAAAAAGTTATGTATTACCCAGCTCTGGTGAGAGTATAATAATCATAAGAAGAAAAACAGCCAGAGTGCTTTTTAATAAAACTAAATTGATAGACTGAAATACACCACACAACTAAATCTAGATAGGAATTTTCTAATAAAAACACAATTAATATTTTAACGTTTACTAACTATTTCATGAAATTCTTTATGGTGATATTCAGTGTTCAGTCCATTAGAATTTCGTCAGTACGAATCATCGTAACTACTCTCCCACCCAAGGTAGGTTGTTGACACTGGGTAAAATGTTCAAAAGGGCTTAAGGGCCAGATTTGGAAAGGTATCTTGGCACCTAAATATTTTAAAAATCTGCCCCTAAATGATTTAAGAGCCTAGGTGACTTAGACACTTTTGAAAAAATTGCACAGTGAATCCAAAACTCAGGAAATCCAGGAGTCAAAGTGGAGAGAACAAAGTGGAGGAGATGGGGGAAACAAAACACCTTCTCCTGTGCTAACAGCGGGGCGGGGGGAGGGGGCTCCCTGTCCTCTGGCTCAAAAAAGCAGCATTCCACCACAACATTCCCTCTTCCTTAACTGGTGCAGAGCGTACTCCCTCTCTTGGTTCTTGGTACTTGGCCCAAGAGGGGAATGAGAGCTGGTGGGGCTGCCCTTGGGAAGGAAAGATATTGCAGTCCTTTTCCAGGTGGAGCAATTTTAAATGTTCTGCTGCTGGTGGGGTTCCTCTGATGGCTTCATTGTATTGTTATGCTCTATTCACAAATGAAAATGAAAGGCTCTCTTCCTCTACTCCTACAGCCATGCAAGGGAACCTCAACAGGGACATTTTCCAGGGAACTGATTTAGCTGATGGTGAATAAGAACATAGGAATTATCATTGGGGAACAGACAAGTGACCCATCTAATCCACTATGTGGTCTCTGACAGTGGTCATGAAACAGAGCTCTTCATAGCTTGAATGCTTATTTCTCTCACCAACAGAATGTTGGTCCAATAAAAGATATTACCTCCTCCATCTTTTCTCTCTAACATCCTGGGACCATCACAGCTACAACAACACTGCAAATTGCCAGAAGGGACCTTTTCCTCCCAACTCCAAGGACTTGGTAGTGGTCTTATTTCCTGAACTATGAGTGTTTATGGTCATATCAAAAGCCCATTGAAATCAATGGGAGACTGTCTATTCTCCTTTTTGCCTTCCACATGGGAATTGTTATGGGCAGATTAAGTGTGGAACATTTGTCAGGTAATCATGATTTTAATACCCTTCTAGCCACCATGGGCAACCAAGAACTGTCTGCCTATATCCCCTCCCCCATCACAGTCAAGCGACCCAAACATCGGATATAGGGTGTGATTGTACCCCTACATTCATCCTTTTTAAAAGACCATGATAAATTTTGTGCAACGTATGCCTTGTGATGTAGCATTTGAAAACTCATCATCTTCTGAACATTATTGCCCTAGTAAAATGTATATCAACATTGTATGTAAAGTTATAAATTTCTACTGTATAACATTGCTGTAACATGCCCCAAGTTTAGAAAAGCAGGCACAAACCAATTCCCCAGAAAACAACAAACAACAACCCTCCCCAAAAAAACCTAACAACACCTCAGCTAGGTCTCAGCAAAGTCAAGTGGGCTATCACCTAGTTAAGCGCTCATTCTTCAGCAGGAAGGAGAGGATGAATGAGAGCTTTACATAATGGCAAAGGAAAACAGCTGGGAGTTCCCATGTAAACAGACTGGCTGTCACCTGAACTCCAGCTGGAGATGACCCTCAAAGAGGGAAAGTGGTATAAGAATAGAGAACACACACAGCACAAATTACCTCTCTCCTCCATTCCTCTCTGCTCACAGCAGCAATGACCCCTGAAGAAACACTGAACTGGTGTAGGGATCCTGGCCTGGAGGCTTCCAGCCATTAAAGACTGTAAAAAGCATGTGGTGAGAAAAACCTTTGATTTCAATCCAGTTAGTTTGCTAAATTAGGTATTAGTTTGAGGCTTATCTTATTTTCTTTGTAACCAATTCTGACTTTTATGCCTCATTACTTGTAACCACTTAAAATCTATCTTTCTATAGTCAATAAACTTGTTTTATCTAAACAAGTGTGTTTGGATTCAAGTGTTTGGCAACCTCCACTTTAGATAAGATTGGTGCACATCATTTTCCACTGATGAAGTGGCAGACTTTCTATGAGCTTGCTTTTTCCACTAGGGTGCTGGGCAGTACAAGATGCACATTTCTGGGGGAAGGTCTGGGACTGGGAGTTTGCTGGTGTCGCCCTTTATGTAATTCATGAGTGTCTGGTCAGAGCGTTAATTTAATTCAATTGGTAGCGATTTTGCATGCTAGAGGCTGTGTTTGAGCTGGCCAGGAATGGTGGTTCTCACAGCAAAGCAGTGTAAAAGGCATCCCAGACTGGAGATTTGAGGGGACATAGCTGTTCATCTGTCCAGATTATATCCTGGTGAATGTCCCACAGGGATCCCATGATCTCTATGGGTAGTAATCCAGAGTTCCTTACTAATGTCCATCTCCTTCAATGCTAGCTCAACATTTTCTGAAGTGCATCCCATCAGTCAGTGAAGAAACAAGTTTGGCTTCCAGAAATCCTTATCAGCACTGAAGTGGATGGACAGAAATAGTTTACAAAAAGACGTGACTAAAAAATAAGAGGAAACTTGACTAGAGGTATAAGAACAGTTTCCATGTTCTCTTTTATGTTATGCTGGGAAGTATTCATTGGGATTTTCAACAAGGCCCAAGGAGGTTAGACAACCATCTTCCATTGAAAGCCAATAGGAAAGATGGGCACTTAACTTCTTTAGGCACAGACCTGGTTGGAAAACAGAATTCCCAACTGGTGAGAAATGCCAATATTTCAACATTTGTTTTGGTCCTAAAATGGGACAAAGTCAGTTTTTCACAGAATGAAATGTTCTGAACATTTCTTCATTGGAAATGTTCAATGGAAACATTTTGTTTGACATTTTCAATCAAAACTCTCTGACATTTTGAAACTAAAGATTTCATTTCAAGACAACATTTAGACTTACAATAAGATTAAAAAATACATTACATTGAATTTTGCAGTGTTGTTGTAGCCATGTTAGTCACAGGATATGAAAGAGACAAGGTACAGGAGGTAATATTTTCTATTGGACCAACTTCTGTTGATGGAAGGGACACATTTCAGGTTGCCTTCTCCAGATCTGAGGGAGAGCTCCATGAAGCTTGAAAGCTTATCCCTTCCACCCACAGCACTTGGTCCAATAAAAAATATTGCCTCATCTACCTTGTCTCTCTCATGAAGTAGAAATATCAATTCAAAACAAACATTTTCATTTTGGCTTTCCCAATGAAAATTGTACCATTTTGGCCAAAGCTGACATTTTCCATTAGAAAAATATTGATTCTGATGAAACCACATTTCAAGGGCGGTGACAGAGGGGGGCAGCTAATGCCCTGTGGCTCCATACAGATTAAAGGCTTGGTCTACACTACCACTTTCAGCGTTATAACATGTGTCACTCAGGGATTTGAATAAGCCACCTGTCCTGAGTGATGTAAATTACACAGACTTAAGCACCAATGTGGGCAGCGCTATGTTGGTAGGAGAGCTTGTCCTGCCAACATATCTATTGCCTCTCACAGATGGCTTATTTGGTGGGGGAGGGATAGCTCAGTGGTTTGAGCATAAGCTTGCTAAACCCAGGGTTATACACTCAATCCTGGAGGGGGCCATTTAGGGATCTGGGGCAAAAATCTGTCTGGGGATTGGTCCTACTTTGAGCAGGGGGTTGGACTAGATGACTGCCTGAGGTGCCTTCCAACCCTGATATTCTATGATTATGCCAACAGGAGAGCTCTCTCCCATCAGCAGAACATCTTCACCAGACACACTTTTGAAAACTCCACTGTGCATGTTTCCTACATTACAGAATACAGTGTGTAATGGCATGGAGAGGAATCTCCCTGTGAAGGAGTGAAATCATAGCCAAGAGTTCATATTTGTTAGAGTCAGGAAAAAAATGCCTTTCATTATACTCTATTTATTCTCCTGAAAATGTGATGCCCTCATTGTTTTGCATGGTTTTTGTTAGTCCCAAAACAAAAAAGAATCAGGTTTCTTTTCCAGACATATATTTTTTATGTTAAAACAAGTCTTGATCTTTTAGCTGTGGTCTATACTTTATTGCCTCCTGCATAGGCGCAGACTCTGTGGGTGCTCCGGGGCACAAGCACCCACAAAAAAGGGGGGTACTCAGCACCTGCAGGGCTGACTTAATCTTTTGTGGGCCTCAGTGCCTGGACCGTGGCCCTGCCCCCTGCTTTGCCTGGGCTCCTCCCCGTGGCCCTGCCTCTGCTTAGCCTCTTTCCCCCGAGGCCCCGTTCACACAGAGGGGAGAAGGCAGAGAGGAGCACCTATTGGCTAAAACAAAAGTCAGAGCCTGTGGCCTCGTGTGTTAAATTAAAATAATTCCTTGGAACCCAGAGTTATGCATGCTGGACTTGGAAGGGGAATTGGCACTCTCCAAATTAGACTATGTAATCCTGTATCTAATTTAATCTGTGACAACATACATGATACTGATACATTGGTAGGATACTGCAGTATTTGAAATTTCCAAGTAGCTATCAGACTTCCAACAGACACAGGGAGGATGCCTTACTGTTTATGGAAGGAAATTACAATATATGTCTAGAAATGAAGAATGGACCAGGATATATACCCAAATGAAAAACACCTTATCTTTCCCAAGACAGCGATTTAAACACTTCCACAAAAGCCTTTCTTCTCTATGAGGAGAGAACCTTGTGAAATATATTTCAGGTCTAAGTTTTAGGGGTTACTGTATTAATGCCCACAAATAATGTTACCATGACACAATATGTAAACTTGTGTCTCTCTATTTGACAATTAGGGGCTCATTTAAAAAAAATTGACTACTATAAAATTGACTATATAAAAATTGACTACATGTTAATACATGAAGCTATTGCAGGAAAGAAAAATAAAATAGAAGATAAAAGACAGAAAGAAGACAAGTAAAAAACAGAAAGGAAGAATGATGGAGTAAAGAGAGAAACAAAAGGGAACAGAAGAATGAATGGATGGAGAAATCCTACCACATAAGGTCCTGCAAGTTCTGTCTGTTTTTAAACCAAAAGCCATTGAGAATCTCTCTATAACTGAAGTTTGTGAGGTTCCTGTGCCCAATCTACCAGGATGCTATACTCTTTAGCCTGAGGATGCTGAACAAAATAGCAGTCACTTCAGTGCTGCCACAAATGGCCATGTGCACATTCCTGTGAAGTTTCTGTGTAACAGTTTTATTCTGGGATTTTCAAAAGCACCTAAGGGAGTGACACATCCAGCTGCCATTGAAATTCAATGGGAGGTATGTGTTTAACTCCCTTAGGGTCTCAGCCTTGTTTATGGCAAAGGGTGCCTGGCTGAATGTTACATAGGAATAGACTGTGGGAGTTGCTACAGAGGATCAGAACATAGTCCAACTTTGTTCCTTCATCAGTAGCCCAGACCTGATGCTAATAAGCAAGGCAAATAATCAAGCCATAACACACCTAGAGAATGTTCCCGTACTGCATGTGAGTGACAAAGTGTCCATCCCAGCTGCTGCAGGCAAGCATCTTGTTCCCTGAAGCACCAGCTTTAAACTTTCATTCATCATTGCCTTAGCTTCAGTAGCTATTGTTGTGCATTATTAATAGTCATACTGACACAAATGATCTATTCCCTTTTCAAATCCAGGCACAGTCATTGTCTAAGTGACTTCCTGCAGTAACAAATTCCACCATTCCTTTTCGTTTGGTTCTAAATATACCGCTCTTCATTTCAATTAAGCATCCCTTCTGGTCTTGTATTATGGGACAAAATGAAAGAGAAGATGGATCAGTAGGTCCTTCACAATTCAGAGCTCCTCATTCATTCCACACTAAACAATCTCCTTTAATGCAGCAAGACCACACAACAGATCAGAGAACAGTTGCATGTATTAGTGAGGAAAGAAGGACAAAATGGCAACACTTTTACCAAGACTATCATTTCATTGACAGTAAGAAATTCTTATCATAGGGGAAGCCAGCTTTCAGGCAGATTGTTCTGGGGGAAGTTATAAATGGCTCAGTCAATGATCTTTGAACCAGGATGTGTTCAATTATTCATAGATTCCAGGGCCAGAAGGGACCATTGTGATCATCTAGTCTGACCTCCTGCCTAACGCAGGCCAGAGAACTTCCCTGAATTAATTCCTGTTTGAATGAGAGCATCTTTTAGACAAACTTCCAGTGATAGAGAAACCAACACCACCCTTGGTAAGTTGTTCCAAAGGTGACATAGTGGAGGACTTCAATATCAGCCTGCCATATGCTGCACGCCACAACTTCTGGCATTTGATTTCTGTGACTCACTGCCTTTAATATGCCCTTTTCCCATTCTCAGCCTCAGGAAGTGGTTTCCTGAAAACATCTACTTTCTCATTGGCCGCGAGAGCTCTTCCCAGGAGACTGAACATTCTGTGGTAAGGACCTGGGTTCCATCCAGATCCATGACACTTAGGGCTGGTCTACACTAGAAGAGCTACAGCGGTGTGCACAGCTGCACCCATGGAGCTGTGTTGTGGCAGTGCGTCTGGTGAAGATGCTATGCTGACACGTTTCAGAGTAGCAGCCGTGTTAGTCTGTATCCGCAAAAAGAACAGGAGTACTTGTGGCACCTTAGAGACTAACAAATTTATTAGAGCATAAGCTTTCGTGGGCTACAGTCCACTTCTTCGGATGTATATAGAGTGAAACATATATTGAGGAGATATATATACACACATACAGAGAGCATGAACAGGTGGGAGTTGTCTTACCAACTCTGAGAGGCCAATTAAGTAAGAGAAAAAAAACTTTTGAAGTGATAATCAAGATAGCTCAGTACAGACAGTTTGATAAGAAGCAAGTGTGAGAA
>NW_020664487.1:14135098-14167276 GCF_002925995.2 Terrapene triunguis | reverse complement strand
CTTGATTATCACTTCAAAAGTTTTTTTTCTCTTACTTAATTGGCCTCTCAGAGTTGGTAAGACAACTCCCACCTGTTCATGCTCTCTGTATGTGTGTATATATATCTCCTCAATATATGTTTCACTCTGTATGCATCCGAAGAAGTGGGCTGTAGCCCACGAAAGCTTATGCTCTAATAAATTTGTTAGTCTCTAAGGTGCCACAAGTACTCCTGTTCTTTATGCTGACACAAGCGCTTCTCCCATCGGCATAATAAATCCATCTCCGCAAGAGGCGGTAACTGTATTGGTGGGAGAAGTTCTCCTGCTGACATAGTGCTGTCTACACTGGCGCTTGGGTCGGTGTCATTTATGTTGCTATAGGGAGGTGGCTTATTCACACCCCTGAGTGACATAAATTATACCGCTGAAAATGGTAGTGTAGACATAGTCTTTGTGGAGCTATAGTGGATTAGCTGTCCCCTTCTATCACCTCCCCCCCCCGCCCTCCCTGAAGTGAAATGTTCTCAGCTATGAGCCACACCATTGGTTTACAGCTGCGTAGGTAATGTGTTTGTTTATTGGTGCGAAAATTATCCTGCAGGGAAAAGTTTTCCAAAGCACCTAAGTGATGTAGGAATCTAAATCCCATTTTCAAAAGGAGTGTAGGCACTGAAATCCCTTTAAAAATCTGGCCGTAGGTGCCTAAAGATGGATAGATTTTCTGGAAATCCCTCTTGGGGCCTATCTCGATCGTTAGGCACCCTAAGAAAAATGTATCCCTTAGTGACTTTTGAAAATGAGACTTACATACTTTTGAAAATTGTATCCTCAGTCTTTTCCAGTGGTTTTGCAATAGTCACATGGACCCTGTGGGCTCACATGGCCATCAGCCAAATGGTCAGAATCCATCATAATTCACTTCCATGGTTTCATCATCCCAGGGCTGCTAGTGAAGAAAGCTGAGAAGTAGAACTCAGGAGACCAGCGTCTATTTCTGGCTTGGGCACTGACCTGCTGCGTGACCTTGGGTACATCACGTCCCCTGTCTGTGCCTCAGTTTCCCCTTCCACCCTTCATCTGTCTCAGTAATTTAGACTGTAAGTATTTGGGTGCAGAGACTGTCTTTTACCCTGTATATGCCTGGCACAATGGGGCTGCAATCTCATTGAGGGGCTACAGTAATCCATACATCAACTGTAACCCCAAAGGAGCTGGTTCCTGGGTCTCTGTGTGCTAGTAACTCAGGGAGGGGCACACTGTCCCTGGGAGGAAGCGGGGCCAAGGACAGACGCAGAGTCCGCTGGCCAACCCAGATGGAGAGAGGAGAGAGACTGTTTTGAACGACAGGACTCCTGTCAGCTTGGGGGAGCCTGGATGGCCACCAACACACCTGCTTAGAGGAGAGCAGTGTGAGAGAAATAAGGGGCTTAGATCACATGGCTGACAAGTAAAACCCGGGGAAGTAGAGTTAGCCTGACCAATAAGGAAGGCCCTGAGTGAGATGCCCAACCCCAGGAGCACTGGGAGAGGGAGAAACCATTCTGGAGGAGTATGGAGTCAGCCACTAAAAGGGAAGGAATGTCTGTGTGGCGAGCTTGTGAGTCCCAGGGTGCATGCAGGGTCCCCCTGAGAACTGGCCTCTGGGGGTCTGTAAGCAACACCCCTCAGCCTGGTCCTTTCCCTCTTCAAGGTGACTCCCAGTGCAGAGTTTTGTTGTGAAAACTCCCCCTGCCCCCAGCCAGGCTGAGTTAATCCTCCAGCTCCTAGATAAAATGAGTTATCATATGGCAAGTTCTGCTCTTGCTGCCTGTCTGCCTGCTGTGATTGTGTCTGAGCTCTAGGGTAGGAGATTAGGGGTTGGTTATTGTAATTTGCACCTGATCCCTGAATCCCTTTATCGTGAGGGGAAATCTTGGGAACAGAAGCAGCCTGACTCCTGTACGAAGAGGATGCTGCCAGCAGCGATTGTCAGCCCCGCTGCAGTTGCTAAGGAGTCCAATCCATCTCTGAACTGGAGGATCCATCGCGGAGTTGAGAGTCACCATTTTTTATTCAGATGGTCAAGGGAATTGTCTGGCAGACCCACTATTCCCTGACCTGTGTCCTCAAGCCAGGGTCAGGGTTTGGGGATTTCATTACCTACTGTCAATTAAGCCTGTGGAGGGACGTACCACCTTATCCCACTGGTCAGGGCTGGCCCACAACATTTTGGCACCTGAGGCGGGGAGCTCAAATGATGCCCCCAAGCCCCCGGACTTGGGCCAAAACTTTAAAAGGTCTCAATTCTGCCTTCTTCCTGTTCTACTCCTCTGCTACCTACCCCAATAAAGGAGAACTAACAACTTAAAATGCCTTGTTCAAAAATTTTAAGTAACACTTAACTTTCAAATACCTGAACAGCAAATGTAACTTTTCTTATCTGCATAGTAAACACCTGCATTTTTATCTGCTTGAATAATCAATGTGCTGCTTTCCGTGCCTTCTTGGCTGCAAAGATTTGAACTGCTTCCTGAAGGTCCACAGTCTGGGCCAGCTCATGCTCTATTGCAGGGATCGACAACCTTTGGCCCGTGGCCCGCCAGGGAAAGGCCCTGGCGGGCCGGGCCAGTTTGTTTACCTGCCGCGTCCACAGGTTTGGCCAATCGCGGCTCCCACTGGCCACGGTTCGCCACTCCAGGCCAATGGGGGCTGCAGGAAGCAGCAGCCAGCACATCCCTCGTCCCATGCAGCTTCCCGCAGCCCCCACTGGCCTGGGACGGTGAACCGCGGCCAGTGGGAGCCATGATCGGCCGAACCTGCAGATATAGCAGGTAAACAAACTGGCCCAGCCCACCAGGAGGCTTACCCTGGCAGGCCGCGTGCCAAAGGTGCCGATCCCTGCTCTATTGAGATGGTTGAAAGGCCGTCTAGCCTCTCCTGTGTCATTGTGGAGCATAGATGTGTTTTTATTAACTTCAGATTGGAGAAGCTGCATTCTACACTGGCAACTGTTACAGGAAGTTTTAGAAGTATGCACAGAGCAACAAAAGCATTTGGAAAGAGGGTGGTCATCTTATTTGTGCACATATATTCCAGAACAGCCATTGGAGTTGATCCTGCTGAAATGTATCTTGAAAGGGCTTTCAGTTCATCACCTAAATCACTCACATCAATATCGCGCATGTCATCATGTGTCAGCACTGTCTCTAGTGCCCTGCATTGCTGGTGTAGGTCTTCTTCAGGTATAGTGAGGAGTTTTGGAATATTATACAACATCCCAAATATACTGCTGTGTTCCTTGAGCTGCATGAAATGTTCTTCAGCTGACTATATTGCACAATCTAGCACCTGGTTAAAGAATTCAACTTTGAATTGTTGTTTGGGGTCTCTTATGGGATTATCCTGTGCCTCGTAATCAAAATGTCTTCTTCTCCGGTGACTCTTGTATTCTTGAATGGGTGGGAAAATAGCTTCAGTGTGAAGTTCCTCTGCCAACTTCTGTGCACTCTTCAGAACGTTTTGAAATCCCTCATCTGACCGGTAAGACTGTAAGTATGACTTTGCTTTGTCCAGTTGTCCCATTGCTCCAGATATATCAAGGTCAACACCTTGGAGTCTCTTGCTTACAACATTTATTTCAAACCGTATGTCATGCCACAACACTAAGCCACACAGAAATTTGAAGTTATGTATGTTCCTGGTGATTCCATTTCCCTCTGCCACTGTTCTCCCACGAACAGTTCCTGTCATAGCATTATCCTCCATAATGGCAACTATGGCATCATTTATATTCCCAATTTGGTGTTTGATAGTCTTTATCACCTCCACTTGACTTTCCCATCATGTAGCACTCAGTGGTTTCAGTGTCAGAGAGGATGTTCCCAGATGTTGCTTCAAAATTTGCCATCGATGAGTTGATGCAGAGAAAAAATCATAGATGCTGCATCACTGGCCACCAAGTTCAATGAATGAGAACTGCATGGGACAAAAAAAGCTCGAGGGTTTAACTCTCGGATCCGTGTTTGCACTCCTCTGTTCCTTCCTCTCATGTTGGCACCATTATCATAGCCCTGACCTCTCATGTCAGCTATCGCAATTCTTGTATCTTCCAGCTTTTTAAGAAGCACAGTTGTCATACCAGCTCCTGTAGTATCATCAATGTCAATAAATTCTAGAAAATGCTCTCTGACAGTCACCATTGCAGGGACATTTTCACTAGGTTCTGTTGTTGTTACAAAACGCACCATTAAAGTCATTTCTTCCGTATGGCTGATTTCAGGTGTGCAGTCCAGAATAACAGAATAATATCTTGCTGACTTCAGATCTCCCATAATCTTCTGTTTGACTTTTGTTGCCAGTAACTGTATGATCTCGTTTTGAATTGTTTTTCCAAGGTCGTGGTGTGTGTACATTTCTAGGGTGGTGACTCTTTTTAGATGCTCCTGGAGTACCGCATCAACCTCAGCCATCAGCTCCACAATTTTAAGGAAGTTTCCATTGTTTGGCACATACAGCTGATCTGAAGTGCCACGCAGTGCTAGCTGCTTTCTGTTATTCCCTCTCACCTTTTCTCCTGCCTGCCTGTTATGTCTCTTGTGCCCTCCTTCCTCCAGCACAGCACTCCACCATCTCTGTGCATCTAGAGCAGAGAGAATACATATGCACCAGCAGCAGACACAATTTTCTACACTCTGGGTCCTAGTGCCCCGCCCACACACACAGTCTGGCACCTGAGGCGGCCGCCTCAGCTCGCCTCAAGGTACGGCCACCCTTGCCACTGGTGAGTCTTTTGGACTGTACTGAACCAAACCAGCCAAGTTGCTAATTTTGCACAGAAGGCATCGTTGTCACAGGTCACTGTGGGCCCCTACCACTATGTATGACAACAGGACACTAAATTTTACTCTTACTCAGGTGATTGGGAAAGTCCTGGGTATTATCTTCATGGTGAGGGTACCGGTGTCCCTCAGAGGATTCTTTTACCCTGAGGTGTTATATTTATTTCGTGTTTAATACAATTACTGTGTGTGGTTGTTATTCCTTGGGAGTCTCCAACCATCTGGTGAGTAAGTGGGGGTCACCCAGTGGTTAGAATGTTCCTCCCAAGCTGCCCTGGTGAACCTGCCAGGAAGGAGCAAGGGGGATGGAGGAATAGTCAAATAAATTCCTATGGGAAGAAAATAAGGAAGTTACTCCCTGCTGAGCTGGAGGCAGTATCCAGATAAAACCAGGCCCGTCCATCAGAATTGAGAAGGAGATTGCTGTTAAAGAAGGAACATCATTGAATCAAACACACATGGATCCACCTGTCAAACCAAACCATCACCACAAATTCCTGTTTCTCTTTTGACACACAGATCTTGTTTGCTCTAATTTGACAAAACCAGAGGGAGGGGAGAACCAAAAACCCTTTTGTATTATGCCATATCTTCTCCTTCCATGCACTTGTTGGAGCATGAGAGGGAAATCTGACCAGCAGCAGCCTGTCTATACTGGTTGGTTTCTTCTTTTCATCTTAATCAGGACATTATTCCCCTACCGTGCCTCAGATTACAAGCCCCAGGGAGCCATGGGATGGATTTTATACCTTTTGGATACAGTCAGAGTTCCAAAAATGGAGAAGATCATAGCTCCAGACTCTGCTACACTTGCTCGCACAATCCCATTGAAATCCATGAGATGCTCTCTGGAGTAAGGAACTATTCACTGCGAGTGGGAGTGGGGGGCAGAATGTAGAATCAAGGCTTTATTAAAACAACCCCCCCCCCAAACAAACCCCACAATACTATCCTTTTAATCACTTCTGACTACAGCTGTATGCTTCTCATGGCTGTTACTTCCAGGATTAAATGAGGCCTGGTGGTCAGTGAGGTTCCTTTACTCTATTCTGCGATGTAAAAGGTCCTTAGAGTGAGCATACATGTGACTTGACTGACAGAGGGAGGACAGGGGCTCCAGCATAAACGAGAAACAGGCCCATGACATACAGGTTATATTTATGAGACGTTCACCAGCCCAGTAAGTTATTCTGCAAGATGCTTCCATAAGTGTCTACAAATATGGGTCTCTTCTAGTGTAGTGCAATCCTGGGGGATGGAGTTAGTTGTTTTCAAATGAATGGTTTTAAGCAATTGTAATTGTAAAGAAAGAACATTTTGATTCCCCCCCCCCCACACACACATAATATTAAGCAGTTTGTCATGGAAAATTAATTAAAATATTGTGGGTTAAGACCTCAAGTGGTGTCAATCTGCACTGAAGTCAAAGAGCTGTGCTGGTGACACTCACTCGGGATCTGGCCCAGAGTGCCCAGACCTGGTTACTTTCTGAACACAAATGATGGGTTTTGCATTTTTTGCCATGACAAAACCACAATCTCCCTCTTCCTGCCACGATCATTGGCCCTACTTGAGATGGAGAGAAATAAACCTTTCCAAACCTACTCTTGATCATTGGATAAATAAGCCATGTGAGAAGCCTGTGCAGGGCACAACATGTCAGTGCCAGATGGATAAGGGAGAGTGTTCTCATCATGGGCTGGAAAAGCCAATATCTTCTCCGGGCACATAGCAAATCAACCACTCTGCTATAGTTAAGGTTAAGACCTGCTTTTGGTTTAAAGCTTGACTCTAAGTGCTCTGCAGCCTACACAGTTACTCAGATGACCTTGAATTTTGGCATGCCTCATGCAGATGTAGGGTTCTGATAGTGATCCAGATTTGGGGCCATGTGAAGTTCCACAAGCAGGCAATATCTGCCTCCCTCTATCAAAGATGGGTTTTTGTTGTTGTTGTCCTGGAGAAATGTAACATGAGCACAGCAGAATATTCAAAAGGCGCTGAAACTATCTGTGCAAAGAAACATGACAGGTGTGAATGCTCACTGGGAGGGGTGCTGAGAGATACAAGAGTAGCTGGTAACGGGGAGAGGAGTTTGGGTCTGCAGTGAGGGATGGGGGATTATGGGAATGGGTGGGAGGGGAGGGAAGAGGGGTTGGGGCGCAGGTAAAGGGGAGGGGAGAAGGCAGCAGGGGCTGGAAAATACAAGGGTAGCAGAGGAAGTTGGAAGTTTAGGGGTGGGGTGGCCTGCGAACCCTGAATTCTCCCCTTTGGTATGCGTGCTGGGCTCTATGGCAGTCCTACCCACCCGCAGGAGTCTGCGCCCCTCTCCCTACCACTACGTGTGAGCTGGAAGCGGGGACTGAAGGTAACACAAATTTCAACAGCTGAAATCCAGAAAATGAATAGTTAAGATACACGTCATCCCTGGCCAGAGCATGGGGAAGGGGCCCAGTTTGGAGGAGGACTGGGTGTACCTGGGGTGTGGCTGGGGAAGCCTGGCTGAACCGGGGCAGAAGTCCTAGCTGGGGTGGGTGGTGGGAGTGAGGGCAAGGTATAGCTCCGTGTGCAGCTGAGGTTACATAACCGGAGGTAAGTCTTCCTTAGAAACTCCACCGCAGCCCAGCTGCAGCTGTGAGGGAGTGCAGACAGAAGCGGTTCTCCTATCGCTGTAGTAAATCTGTCTCTCCAAGAGGCGGTAGTTAGGTTGACAGAGGAATTCTTCCATCAGCCTAGCACCATCTACACTGGGACTTAGGTTGGCTTAACTATGACTCTTGTGACAGATTTATGTTACCAAGGGCCGTAAAGGAGCAGGCTGTGCTGGTGCACTTCCATTTCGTGAGCCTCCAGGAGTAGTGAAAAGTCCATTGCTCCTGGGGGATCCCCAAGTGGGAATAGATTTCCCCCGGCCAAGCTCCGTGGAGCGCATCCTCCTGGATGCTCCAGACTTGTTGGGTTAAATATTGTTGGAGTTGAGCACACACCTAGTTGGTGTGCCCATGCTAGTTGGTCCCTAGCCTCAATTATGGTCTTGATCAGTCCCTGCAAGGTATCCTGTGTGTGGAGGGCCAATTCGGCAGTGTGTTTGAGGGTGTAGGTGGCCACTGTTAGGTGGGTGAGATCCACATTTGTGATCAGCCCCATGGCCTTTTCCAATTGTCCCAACCACTCGTCCCTCATGGCCCCTTGTTGAATATTCCAAATGCTAGCTGCCATATTGGCCCCATCCCACAAGGAGCCCACTAAGGTCCACCTCCTCCGAGGGAATAAAGACAACATTTGTCTGAGGAGGGCAAGTTGAAGAGTGGCCCCCCTTGTACAATTGGGGAGGAAGGTGGGGACCTGAAAGTGTGTCAGAGGCAGGTAAACATCTAAAGCTCCCAGGGTGACATTAAGAAGGATCCAGTGTTGAGTAGCCGCTTCCCATTTGGTGGCCAGTGACATCTGCCACCACCGCTGGTGGGGGGAGCTCTGGAGGTGTTTTCCTAGACGTATTCCCTGAATACTTGGGGCCAGGCGGAGGAGGCTACAATTTAACAGGGATGCTGGAAATAGTTCGGGGCATGTAATTATTTGCCTCCCCACACTGGCGAGATGTGTGTGTGTATGAGGGGGTAATATATGTGATATACCAACATGTGGAACTGTGGGGGTCAGGTTGAACTTTACACCAGCCGGGGATTAAAGGTGCAACCACATCCCGCTTCCAGCTGCCAATGTGGAGCGTTGACTCGAATGGCATACCAAACCCTCCTGTAATATTGAAAACCTCTCCGTGTACCCTCCCATCCATAGTCCACTCGAGCCATCGCTCCCAGGTTTCCCCTTCCCAATGGAACCACAAGCGCTGGCAGTAGGAATGGAGATCATCCTCCACCAAAGGTAGGGGCCATCGTTCCCAGGTGGAAGTAAATTCTTTGGGAGGGGGTTTGGATGGCGTTGGGATGCAGTGTTGTCCCCAGTGGTGTTGCTTGGCGGGGTAAGGGACCCTTCAGGGTTGATCCCGTCTGGGATCCAATTGGGGAGGGATACGCAGGGCCAGGGGACATGGGGTTCTCAGCAAGGGGCTGCCTCAGGGGGGATACCCAGGTAATACATGGTGCCACATTCCCAGGATGACATGCCACAATTGCCCCACTGCCAGTGGATAATTGACCATTTCTTCCATCAGAGCCAACTCTGAACAGTTGTAAAATTAACAAAGGAGGCCAAAAACATCAGGAACCCGAGGATTCCCATTGGGAAATACATACATTGTTTTGCCCTGACAAATTTTGCAGGCTTGAAGCAGCAAGAGCGGTCCCACCACTCCTGCTTGGGGTTTCCCTGGGCTCTCGCTATTGCTACCTTGTCCTGTTAGCAAAGTAAGAGGGAAAGAAAAAAAGAAAAAAGAGAACATAATGCGCCCATTGGGGAAACTGAGGCACTGGCAAAAAAACTCCTGAAATCAGTGGTCATCCCGTTACAGCTCCTCCTGGCCCCCATCCTGGATGCTGTTTGCCTGGTTGAGGAGGTTGCAACAACAATATTGCGTCCAGGCATCAGGGACTGCTATTGCCCGCCAAAGGGCCTCCCAATCTGCTCCATGCCTCCACATAAGGAGCATGGGTTGTCCTTCTGCAATCCAAGGGAGGTCTGGGGCCACCCTCCAGGTATTTTGCTGTGGCCCTATGGTGTCTATCCGGACTATGCACCGTGGCCAAGGTGCACCCCCTCCTGCCTTTCGCCACACCGTGGCTCGGGCCTCCGGGGCAGCTCACGCCATGGAGAGCCTCTGGAGGTATTTTCCCTCCTCGTAATTGTAATCATCCAGATAATCCCACGGGTAACTGGAGACCCGACCGGTCCAGGCCGGCGGCTGGTCCACAACCAGAAACTTAGGAAGAAACTTCTGTTTTGAGCTGATTGGCATGTGCCCATTTTAGTTTTACGGGTAGCTGAAGTTGGTACACTACAGGAGAAATGCGGTTCACTATGGGATACGGGCCCATCCACTTAACGTCCAGGGTGTGGGCCACTCTCCCCAATGCTTGCAACATAACCTCATCTCCAATTTGCCACCCCCAGATGTCTTTAATGACGATCCCTTTACGTTTGGCTTTTTCCCTGTCTAAAGCGGCCTCTACGGCTTTGCGAGTTTCACAAAGTTCCTCCCTCAGCTGAGTAATATACCGACCATATGGCGAATTGGTGGGTAAATTCCCCTCCTATTCCCACAGATTGCCCCACATCATTGGGCAATCAAAAAGGATATGGTAGGGGGTGTACCCGGTACCTAGGCAGTTAGAATTGCGTAAAGCTACCAAAACAGTTGGCAGCTTCTGGGGCCAATCCGTTCCCGAAGTGGAGCACATTACGGAGGACATTCTTCAAATCCTGATTCCGCCTTTCCACAGCAACACTGCTCTATGGCTGATAGCTAATGTGTATTTGCTGCTTAATGTTCAGGGCAGCAAGCAAGGATTTAAGGATCTCTCCCACAAGTGCCCCCTCCTGGTCAGAGCCGATAATCCGGGTTGTGCCGTACCGGCAGAAGATTTCCTCATAGAGTCTCTTGGCAGCTACAGCTGCTGTATTGACCCGGGTTGGAAACGCCTCTGTCCAGGCTGAAAACACATCAGTTATCACTAGGAGGTATTTATACCCCTCCTTTGTTGTTGGTAGCAAATCAATAAAGTCCATTTGCAGATGGTGCCATACCCCTTGGGTTCTTTGCCCCTGCAAGACGGGGAGCTGGGCCCCTCGCTTTACCTGGGCACATTTAAGACATCCCTCTACAATCCGTTGTACCATTTGCTTTTGTTTTGGCCATTGTGCCATCTGCTTGTCTTTGAACAAGGTTCCCTCCACCTCCTCATGTGCCCACTCATGTAATTCCCGCACTATGTCCTCCTGCTTGGCGGTTGCTAATCCTGTGACTAATACCGCTACTTCGCTTGAACGGATTCGAGTCAGTTTATCCACTCGTCCATTCCATTCATGAAGTAATCCCTTGTCCTTATGGGCATGTGATTTCACCCAGGTGATGTAGACCTCCCCCTTTCGTGCTCTGTACAACGTCATTATCTCCTGCCATCTTTCCTGATGTTTGATGGGCTCACAATCTGCAGTATTCCAATTATCTTCTCCCAATAAAACATGTATGTTGATACCCCTCCTACCACAAATTCATTGGTATTCAAAGTCCTCCCCCAACTGACTCTCATATTTCAGAACCTGGAGCACTGCTTCTATCTCGGCGTCTTGTGCTGAACCATACGCCAGGTTCCCGGTAAGGCTCACTTCCCCACCACTCAGGGCTGCCCATTGGACATACCGATTCCCTTGGTGGAAAAAGCAGGACCCGTCTGTAAACCATAAATGGTTAGCCTGGGTTTGGTCATGAAGGATTGGGAGGGGGGTCCCGTCTGTTCCCGCTCTGCTACTTCGCAGGAATGCTCGGTGCCCTGTTCCACCAGAGCTGTGCTGAGCAGGTCTGGGGACTGCAGGGTCTCCGATACCACCCCCCCCTTTGGGTAAGAAACAGGGTCCACTGTGCCAAGCGGGTGTTTGAGACCGAGCTTATTTTGGATCCGGTTAAATTGTATTTCAGGGGTGTGCAGGGTTTGCAATACGATTGGCGCCCCTTCAGTGTATGCTTGGAAGGTCTGTACCGCCCATACCGCCGCCAACCACTCCTTTTCGCAGGGGCCATATTTCACCTCTGGCTGCTGTAGTGCCCGGGAATCATACGCAACTGGGATCAGCTGACCCTCCGCATTTTTCTGGAGGAGGACATCCCCCAGTGCCTCTGGACCATAGGACAGCCAGAGGTAAAAAGGTTTGGTAGTGTCTGGGAAAGCGAGGGCTGGTGCTTGCAAGGCAGCTCACTTTAAGGCGTCAAAGGCAGTTTCTTGCGCTGGACCAATTGCTCCTTTTTTAATAACACTTTGAACCCAGTTTCCTCAATTTTATTTAACACGGTTCTGGTGATATCTCGCACCTGAGGTTCTGGTTCCCCGTGCACTAACAAATCATCCACGTATGAAATGACGTGGCAACGGACCTCAGGAGGCAGTTCGTCTAGTATAGCTACCACATGCTGGTGTGCAATGGAGGGGGCATTGTGGAAACCCATGGGGACTCGTGTAAAGGTGAACTGTTTCCCTCTAAACTGAAATGCAAAGCGGTCCTGGGAGGCAGTGGTAAGGGGAAGCAAAAAAGCAATTGGCTAGTCAATTACTGAAAACCATCTGTCTCGTGGCTGCACATGGAGCAAAACCTCAGGCACTGAGGCAACCACCGGTGCCATCATGGGAGTGTTTTGGTTTATTTTTCAGTAATCTATAGTGAGGCGCCAGGTCTGACCTCACCAGGAAAACCGGGCTGTTAAAGGGGCTGTGGGTAGTCCGGAGCACTCCTTGTTTTTCCAGGTCGGCAATCACCCCCACTATAGAATCATAGAATATCAGGGTTGGAAAGGACCTCAGGAGGTCATCTAGTCCAAACCCTTGCTCAAAGCAGGACCAATTCCCAACTAAATCATCCCAGCCAGGGCTTTGTCAAGCCTGACCTTAAAAACCTCTAAGGAAGGAGAGTCCACCACCTCCCTAGGTAACCCATTCCAGTGCTTCACCACCCTCCTAATGAAAAAGTTTTTCCTAATATCCAACCTAGACCTCCCCCACGGCAACTTGAGACCATTACTCCTTGTTCTGCCATCTGCTACCACTGAGAACAGTCTAGATCCATCCTCTTTGGAACCCCCTTTCAGGTAGTTGAAAGCAGCTATCAAATCCCCCCTCATTCTTCTCTTCTGCAGACTAAACAATCCCAGTTCCCTCAGCCTCTCCTCAAACCAGTAAAGTGCCTGAAACCACTATGGCTTATTGTTAAAGACAGCCTAGTCAGCAAGCTGTTAAAAGCAAGTCTCAGCTTGACCAAGGCAGGAGGGGTGGGGTTTTGGGGTGCCACAGAAAGGGCAGCTTGACCCCGCGTCCTTCCTGATAAGAATTGTGTTGAAGTTGCTAATACATGCGTTTTAAAAGAGTAGCATATGTCCCAGGAATGTCTATTGAGCTCTCAAGACTGCAAGTTCTGGAAAAACCCACATCTGGTTAATCAATAATCAGAAGGAACCTCTTGCTTACTTAACAAGGTTTCTTTAAGGGACATGTCATTCTATTACTAATGTATAAATAAGGGGACTCTCCTTTGAGGGACTCTTCGGGACTGGTCTCTCCCTCTGGATGCACCTTTTGTTCCCCACCGGCAGATGGGCTGCCACTGTGCCACTCGAAAGCCACACTCAACTTTGGTAATTATCAAGGGTTGGGGGTGTTTTACTAATCCTGTTGCGGACGTGTGTACGTGCTTGAGACTAGTAAAGTTTAGCTTTAAGTGAAAGCACTCTTGTGTTGTCCTGTTTGTGCCAGCCATCTATCGGTCGGACAGCCGTGTCTCCCCGATTTATTTCCTGACACCTCCTCGCACAGAGTAAAGTTACCAAGAGCTTTGGGTTGAAAGAACCCCGGGTAACACCCTAATCATTTTTGTTGCCCTCCACTGGACTCTTTCCAATTTTTCCACATCCTTCTTGTAGTGTGGGGCCCAAAACTGGATACAGTACTCCAGATGAGGCCTCACCAATGTCGAATAGAGGGGAATGATCACGTCCCTCGATCAGCCCCTACTTATACAGCCCAAAATGCTTCTTGGCAACAAGGGCACCCTGTTGACTCATATCCAGACACTGTTGACTCATATCCAGACACTATACCCTCCTCTGTGGCTTTGGAGTAAGGATACTGGTGTTGTCGGGGAACAGGGGACCCTATCACCTCAACCAGCACCATCTTATGCCTACCACACGCAGATGGATATGTTTGCCACACCCTGGCACTGTCTGCCTCCAATATGCTTCCTTCTCTGCGGTAAGCGCTGCCACTGTGGCAGTGGCAAACCGCCCTCCTCGCCCGGGACAGAGACATGCGCCACTCTTGCCATAGCGTGCCCCCTTGGTCGTAAGGATTGAACCACAGCCCCTGCTCCAGCATCCGTGACTTTCCCCAAATGACCGTCTCCATAGAGGAGGGGTCAATGGTAAATGAGGCATGTAAAACTGTCCCTGCAATGGTCACTCAGACTCGATCCTGGGTCTGTCACTGTTGCGGCTCCGAATTGAAGGCAGAGACCCGGGTAGGAGGCCCTGGGTTGCCCTCAGCAGGGGTGAAATTTAGCACATTTATACCAGCCCCAGTGTCCCACAGGGCTATGCACGGGCGCTGAGCAACTATAACAGCGATTTTGGGGCGGCGGTTAGAGGCTCAGGTCACTCTACCCCGATACTGCCAGCGGGACCCCTGGCTGACAATGGGGCTGCCCTAACCGGAGCCCTCCCCAGGGCCCCCAGTCCGTGGGAGTTGCTCACGGAGCTGGCGATAATCCTCCACCGGTGGGGCGAAGGGGTGGCTGCTGCCACGGGCCGGAGCGGGGGTGGTGGATCACCCGCTGTGTGGGCCTGGGTTTCGTGGATGCTGGCGGCCCGTTCCACCCACCTGGCCGAGAGGGCGAATAGTCTTTCCACCAACCAGATGGTGGGTTTCTTATCCCACTGGCTCATATCCTCCCCCAGGGGCCTGAGGGTGTGCCACGTTTGCGTACGCACCTCCACCGCTGTTCTCTTCACATCCTCTTTAGTTAACGGCACGAACCGGCCCTCCCGGGAGCACCGGTCTGATTGTCCCTCGGTTGGCCCCTTTCCACCTTCCCCTGCCACTCGGTTGGTATATGTGGGGGTGCTGCCTCCTGCCTCTGGGCTGGCCTGGAGGGCAGCCACTTTTACCCGTTTAATTGGTTCTCCAAAATGCTTAGCGATTTGCATGATTTTATCCCTTAATGCCTCCCAATTTGCGGGCTCGTCCTCGGCCCAGAGCCCTAGTCTATCCCTCTACCAATCATTCATCCCTTCCGTCAGCTCCTGTAATTGAGTGACGGTCCATGGAAACTGGCCCAAAAGGCGCTGTTCCGCATTCGCCGTCTGAATTTGTTCCAAGACAGCCGCAATTAAACTTTGTTGATAAAAATAATCTAACCCGGTTTGCCCCGGGGTGTGGTCTAGGTTGGATCAATATTTTTGTTTCTCCCTGGTGGAAAGAAGAACGGCCGCCACGGCTTGAACGATAGGCAACCCCTCTCCCTGCAAGTCGGCCACTGCGGTTTTCAGGGTGGAGGCTGGCAGCAGTGAGCACCCGCTCAGTCTCTTGCTGGGACAGACTATTTACATGTCTGATGTTCCAGAGGGAGAGGAGCCAGGTCGCAGCCTTTTCCGTTTTAAAGGGGCCGAGCTCGCGAGCCAGCATGGAGATGTCCGCTGGGCCCAGTGGATTCTGACTCCTGGCTGAAATATGCTGAGTCTCGACCCAATTCCCATTCCCCGTCTTAAAGAGAGCCGCTATGGGGGGCGCAACGAGAATCTGCCCACCTTTGGGGATCCTCGCAAAGGGAAAAATCAAAGCCCTCACACGGGTCACCCGAACCATCCCCCGTGAGGCTCGCCACCTGGACTGAATGTATGTCAAACTGACGTTTTAACTGTTCAGTTTCCTTTTCATGGTGGGCACACTGCTGTTGCGGCGTCTGCTGAGCACGAATGGTCAAATCTTTGACAAGTCCCTGAAGGACTGGTACTTGCTTAGCCAGTGCTTCCAGGCGGGTAACCCTGCCCAAAATACTTTGCAATGCCTGCAACAGCGTTAGCAATATACAATGCTATCGGTCTCCCCAGGAGACCCCCTAAGGGAGGGGGCCATTGGGGCGTGACACTCTCGGGGGGGTGAAAAATTCACCCCCCCGAGCACCATAGCTAGGTTGACCTAACTTTCAAGTGTAGACCAGCTGCCAGGCCATGTGAGCTGCTGCCTGGGATATGCGTACACCGCAGCATAGTGCAGGAGATGGCAAGGAGCAACTTCTTACATGTTAATTGGCTCTGTGGTGCCAACTGCTGGCTTGATGGGATGGGAATGGGAGGGGGAGCTGGAAATGTTGAGGGTGGGCACTGTATGTTGCAGCGAATGCTGTGGCAGGGGGCAGAGAAGGAGAGAGACACACGAGTCTTCCCTCACATGCTTAAAATTGCTATAACAATCATGTCATAAAACCGTCAAGATTTTGGGACATAGAACACGGATGAGATTTCTCTCGCTGGCCCTGTTAGCGGCTACACACTGCAAATGTTTCAAAGCACGACCATTATCCCCATTCCACTACAACAAAACGTACAGGAGCGGGGAGGAGCACTGAGGAATCACATAGCAACTGAGTGGCCTAGTGGAAAGACCACTGGACTGAGACTATTACTAGCTCTGCCACTGGCTGTCTGGGTGACCTTGGGCAAGTCACTTCACCTCCATGCCTCAGTTTCCCATCTGTGAAACAGGAATATAGAAAGTTCTTTGAGATCTATTGACTAAACCACTAGATAAAAGCTAAGTCTTTTGATTATTTCCTAGCCACAGTAGCATATCAACTGCAAATTTAGGTAAAAACTAACATGCCTAATGACCACTGACTCCTACCAACAAACATTTCTCTTTCTGTTTAAAAAAAACTAGGAAATTAAATGTGAAAAACTGTTAACAGAGAGTTAATGATACCCAATGTTAACTTTGCCTTTGGCAGAATGCCCAGTTCAGCAAAACTCAAACTTTTGATAATCAGGAAATACAGAGTCAAGATAAACACCCACACAACCTTAACTCTGACCTCTTTGAGCTATGCCCAGTAATACCTGTAACACGTATGCCGAGCTTTCCCCTATCCATCATTAAATCCACAGACAGCTCTCATGTCCCATCTCACTAGTGACAATATCCGTGGTAAGAAAACCCCCTGTGCCCTGCTACTGACACAATCTACACAATGCCACATTGAATGGATGCATATTGAATCCATGTTACTTCTGCACTTCTTTCCTTTGAAAACACACTTGGGGGGACTCAAACCCAGCTTTTCTCATATCACAATCACAACTCTTCCAAACTGCCCCAACTTATTTCTCCCCCATTCAATACAGCTAGACCAGTGTTTCCGAAACTGGGGTCGCCGCTTGTGTAGGGAAAGCCCCTGGCGGGCCAGGCTGGTTTGTTTATCTGCCCCGTCCGCAGGTCCGGCCGATCGCGGATCCCACTGGCCACAGTTCGCTGCTCCAGGCCAATGGGAGCTGCTGGAAGCGGTACGGACCAAGGGACGTACTGGCCGCCACTTCTAGCAGCTCCCATTGGCCTGCAGCGGCGAACCGTGGCCAGTGGGAGCAGCAATCGGCCGGACCTATGGACGGGGCAGGCAAACAAACTGGCCCGGCCCGCCAGGGGCTTTCCCTGCACAAGCGGCAACCCCAGTTTGAGAAACACTGAGCTATTCCTAACACAGTGAATGTGGCTGGAGTGCATGCAGAGACTTGCCAGCTCGGGCGGGGGCACGAGTCAGGCTGCATGGGGGCCTTTACCTTAACTCTGTGTTGCTTGGTTTTCAGAAGTCTGAGTTTTGTGAGTTCAGTGCCCTGGAAGGGCACAAACTATCACTGGGCAACCTTAACTCTGCTTGAATGAAGTTTTTTGCCGTTTAATATCCGCAAAGGCCCAGCTGGGCTACGCACGTGTATGTAGGCGGAAGGATTCCCCGGGGATAACAGCAGCCACAACTTCTTTCAAGCTGCCTGTATTCTCCAGAAGATTTCATCTCCCAAGGTAGTCAGCGCATACTTACATCAAAGAAAACCTGCTGGTCTCAGCTAGTCAGAAATCCAACCCAGGATACCTGATCGGGGCTGTCGCTGCAGCCTGGGACTCCATGGACCCTCCTTCTCTCATCCTCTCCATTGGTCTTTCTAACAGCTATTCACTTCATAGCGATTCACTAGGTCTTCCTCCTGCAGATGATGATTGTCTCCCAACCCAGCCCTTGTATTGTCCCCTGAGCACATGTGCAAGGAGGGAGAAGCCAGGCTGGAATGAGCGGTCAGTGATCAAGTGGTATCCCTTCATCCTGCCACACCTTGTCATGTTTACCTCATGAAGCCCTGTGCCGTAATGGGCATTTTTCTATTGGCTTCGTTCGGCCTTTGGATCTGGCCCAGCATGAAATGGACCCAATTCTCTCTTTGGCATAACTGGAGGGTTTTTTTCCAAGCACTGTGTGACGTGTTTTCCAATTGGATACTTTCCTCCTCAGCATGGACCTGCTCCAAAGCTCATTCCATCTGCTGGGCCCTTTCCAGGGACGGCAGCTGGGCTCTGGTTCAGGCCACACAGTGAAGAGAGGAGACTGAAGAAGATCTGACCCACTTAAAATGACTGTCAGTCAAATTCTTTTCTTTGTCACTGCACCTCCCCAGCCCTCTTGTTCCTCTCTCGGCATACGTTTGTATCTCAGTCTTTTTTTGCTAGGAAGTCTCTTTCAACTGATAAACAAAGGTGAGTATCTCTTTTCTAGCAAAAGGTGTGTGTGTGTGTGTGTGTGTGTGTGTGTGTGTGCGGCACTTCCACTTCCTTTTATATCTCCATAGTAACACCAGCCTCTGAGATTACAGCCAATAGATAAGGCATGTGATAGTGAAGAGCAGGACTTGATTCACAATCAAACCAAGAGTCATTTAATTTGTGCCTTCTATTTAAGAGACCCTTGGAGCTTAACATCATATTTCAAGCCCATAAGCTTCTGATGCCTCTAATAACCAGGCTGGTGACAGGTGTATGATGTCACAGAAACCTCCTTTATACTAAACCTGGCACAATTCATTTCCCACATATAGATCTGCCCATACCATTCGGATGTAATTCAAGAGTCAGTGATTTTCATAAAGACACAGACCATCAGGCTGATGTCTATGGGGGGCCTGCCAAGGACAAGGCTGATGAAACACTACCTTAGACAGGCTCCATCTGTCCCATTTAGACAATCTCCAGTGTCAGATCTCTGCGGTGAAAGTAATAACTGGATGATGCTTTTCTAAGCAGACAGCAAGAGAGGGCTACTGCTCATGCAGATTAAAATAAACAAACTCTGCGACTGGGGGGGTAATCACTGTAAATTGAAACTAACTAGATTGCTCCTTTTAGACAGTCCTTTTATTTGAGACCAACTCTGGAGAAAGGGGAGCTAACACTACAGTTCCTTCCAGTAAGTGTTACTTTTTAAACAACATTCCCTACCATGCCTCCCTCTGCAAACCACACACAGCCAGCTAGCCCCAAGTCAACAGTGTAAAATCAGAAAGGCAGGAATGAGAAAGATGCTGCAGCCCCCTTTGCATGCCTGGACACTACTGCATATTTGATCCCACCACACAGAGTGACGGGATACTGAACAAACATTCATGGCACAGATTTGGGAGAGGTGTGTGGAACTACTTCAATATTATGAGCTGGATTTTCAGCATGGGCCTAAGGCTTATGCCATCAACTTGGGGCTCCGGTGGGACTGAAGTGATGGCTGGGCTTTGTGCTGGCTCTCTGCTCAGGGGTGAGCACACACAATGAATTCTAGGCACCAAGATCAGTCATTACACATCTACTTGTCATTCCCAAACTAAGTAATTGAGGTCTCGGATTTTTAATACGGGGACTAAAAGCTAGGCATGCAAATTCACTTTAAGGCATCTCAATAAAAGCAGCCCGACTTTCAGAGGTGATAAGATCCCACAGCTCCCCTTTAGTTTAATAGGAATTGTGTGTGCTGACCACCACTAAAAAAATCAGGCCACAAATATGTAGGGTTGTATGCAGTGCACTCACCACCATCAGGCCTTGCAGGGGTCTTCATCTCTTAGCAGCTCCTCCTGGCTACTTCTTTCTCCCATTGAGGGCCTGTTTCTGTCCACAGGTCCACGGGTCCTCCAGCCAGGTCACCTCTTTCCAGTTCTGTCCCCTTCCGGGGTAACTAAAAAACCCACACCAACCTCCACATAGCTGATTCTTCTGACCCCTCAGGCTACACTGCAGTTCCCTGCTCTTCACCCTTACTCCTGTGCCTGGTGGAGTTCCTGGTTTGCACCATTAGCTGAGCACTGCCTCCCAGGGCTTTTCCCGGGAAGCCCTTCTGCCCAGCTTCTGCCCCATTGCCTCCTCTTCCCAGGGACTCTGACCTCTTCTCCTAGGGGCCTCCCCGCATCTTGTCTGTATGATCTCTGAGCCTCTCACAGAAGCCTAACCAGCTCCCTTTGTGTGTGAAAGAGACAAAGCCCTCTTCCTTCTCTGTGTAGTTCTCCCTGCCCTTCCACAGCTGGGATCACGAGTTGTGACTGAGTCACCAGATGTGGATCAGCTGGGGGATAACTGCTACATTGCAGACAGGGTTGAGCCTGACTCCCCTCAAAGTGCCAGCCATCCTGTAACAATGGGCAAGAGTTTTAAAAAATGGGGGCCTAAAGTCAGGCTCCTAAATCTTTATTTAGGCAAGTACATGTGGATTCAGGGACTGACATTAGGCTGACATTTTTGAAAATCTTGGCCTAGATGACTAAGACCTGGTCAAATGATTCATTATATCTGTAAGCTTGTTGGTTACTGATTTGGTTCGTGGCTTTAGCTTGTACAGCCTCTAGCAGTTGCCCCTCAGAAGACATAACATCTAATAGTATATTCCTTAATGAATATTCTTGCTCAGTTCATTTGGTAGGAGCCTGTGGTTTTGGACAAGAAGGTCCTGAGTTTTAGCCCTGTTGCTGACCACAAATCCCGTATCAATGGCGGATTATCTACCGGGCCAACAGGGCCATGTCTGGGGCCCCTGGAAAAATGGGTGCTCCTGTGGGGGGTGGGGCATGCAGGATTCCCCTGCATGCCAGGTGGGCGGGGGAAGCCCCTGTGCCCTGACCCCAGTGCCAGGCAGAGGATGGGACAGAAAGGGTGGGGAGGGGCCCCCACTTGCTCTGGCCCAGGGCTCCACAAAACAGTAATCCGCCTCTGGCTCATATAATCACAGTGCATCACAGAGTTGTCCTCATATTTGATAATCTATATAGGCACTGAATCATTGCAGTGAGACTATTAATGTAAAGCCAGCTTCTACTGCCACCAGGATGACTTGTGGGGTAAAGGGATCAAGATCTAGCCCATGGCTGGTTGAGGAAGGGTGGGACACAGCAGAATAAGGAAGGTGGGAAAGTGGTTTGCAGTGACATGAAATGCATTCAAAGGCTGACTTGGGAGGTAGGTGGAGAGCTGGCTAGTTCTAAGAACTGCCAGACCTGCATCCCTCCAATCACACACCCAGAGCTTGCTTGACTCCTCTTTCTTGTAAGATATTATTCGAATGATGGATGGATTAATCTATATTAATGCAACGCTGGCAAATTCATTGCTGGAAGCCGAGCGCTCACAAATCCATTCCGAGAAACCAGTCGAGCTCACCTGTGTGTTAGTATGGTTAGGATGGGTATTGGGCTTATAACAATGTGTTTAGACGTTATGAAATGCTTGTAAATTGCTCATTACTCATACGTATAATGTTTATAACCCATGCTATAAGGTACCTAAGTGTTTGTGCTGTAGCTGTAAAACCTTTGTTCTGAATTATGTAACTCACCAAACAAGACAAAAACAAGTGCTAAATCCCTGTGAAAGGTATTACCTCTTGCCCATCAGGAAGGACTATCAAAACTAAATGGGCCATTGTAGGGCATCAGAATACAAGACTTTGCTATTTGCCCCTGCACACCCATGGAGGGGCTACTTGCAAAAGGGCTCATCCCATCAGCTTGAATTCTGGAAGAAGGAAAATAAATAGCTGATAAAAAAAATCATCCTTTTTGCTGTTTGGACTCTGACAGGGCTGGAGCTACAAGAGAGAAGGAGAGATCTCCAGGGTCAACCTAGGTTAGCCCTAGAAGACATTCAGAGCTGATGGATTGCTACAACTCTGTCACCTTTTGGAACCATAGGCTGTAACTAATTTCTGTGTATATGTTTGCCTGCTTTAACCTGTAAATAACTCTCTCATTTCTTTTTCCTAGTTAATAAATCCTTAGCTAGTTTGCTATAGGATTTCCTACATATGTTGTTTTTGGTGTGAAATCTAAGAAACCGATTGACCTGGGATTAGTGACTGAATTTTGGTGTGATTTTTGGTGTACGCAACCAGCTATCCAGCTGGCCTGGTGGCAAGATAGGGGACTGACTGTGACTCCATGGTAAGCCTGTTACAGTGCTTTAGGAGTTCACAGTTGTTAATGGGGTTCATAGGGGCCGACTCTGTGGGTGCTCAGGGTCTGGAGCACCCAATGGAAAAAAAAGTGGTGCTCAGCACCCACCAGCCACCCACTGATCAGCTGTTTGACGGGCCCCGCCAATCAGCTGTTTGGCGGTGGGTGGGAGGATCAGGGGGTGGGAATGGAGTGGGGGTGGGAAGAGGCGGAGCGAGGACGGGGCCTTAGGGGATGGAGTGGAGTGGTGGCGGAGCCTCGGGGTGGAGCACCCACCCAAAAAGAAGAATGTCAGCACCTCAAACTGGGTTGATGAAATCGAATTATAGGACACACAACCAGTTTGGAGTCTTGGCCCCACTTCTTGACAATCTGCCCTGAGGTTGGTACTCATGGACAGGAACCACTCCAGACAGTGTGACAATTAAGATGATCTTTTTTCTAACCCTTCTCAGCTGCCTTTGTTCATCTGGATTCTGGCAGGGACTAGTTTAAAATCAAAGAAAGAGACTAGGAGTTTCTTGCACACTTGTTCAAATGAGGCCTGTTGGACCATGATGCATTCAGGAGTGTGGGAAGCAGAGTGGTGACTGGACGCATTATTTAGAAATGTCCTCACATTGGATCTATTTGGTCAGGTGTTAATGATGTTATAGAAACACTGCAGCATCATAAATTACCTGTTGGGTCAGTATCATACTTGCTACATGATTTTTTATCAGTACAAGGGACTGCAAATTTTTTTAGGAAATGGACTGCAATTGCCCTTCATTGTGCAAAGAGATTAATCTTTACAAGGCCGAAAAGCACTTGTGTCCCAGTATAAAAGACATGGCAGAAATTGTCTCACATTGAACATCTTATTCATACTATTAATGACAAACCTAAATAATTCCATGAGGGAACTATTTACTTCTTATCCCAGGGCTGATAAAGCTTTGTAAACACAAGATACACAAGAGTGCTAGAGAGGTGTGATGTGGGGCAGGAGATGTGGGGCTTGGCTTTTGGAAGATGTTTCCTATTGGTAGCTTATAACATTGATGCATAGTTTGGTGTCATTGTTTTAAAATCACAAGCACACACTTTTAGCTGGAGCACTCCATGAGGATCCTTAAGTTACAAATGTGACTCTTGGAGAGGGTTTCAGTTCCTTCCCTGCTCCTCCCTTTCTCCTGGGGGGAAGTAACTTACTACCAACCCAGAAAGGGGGGGAGGAGGCAGAGGAGGGTTGGCCTCGGGGTGGAACAGGGGGTGGGGCCACGGTCCGAGCACTGGTTCCACCCCTCCCGCCCCCCCCCCCCCTTCTAGGGAGCTTCCGGCACTCAGGCCCAACCTTCCCAAGTGTGGGAGTCATGCACCGCCAAGCCTAAATGGAAGGTGTTGGGTGTGGATTTCTTTTGTCCCTTAGTGCCTATCTCAGGGTCTAGGCACTTGGGGGCAGGTTTTTAAACTCCTGCGAGTTAGGCACCAAATACCTTTAAAAATCTTTCCCTTGGACACTTGAAGAACACAGTGCATATCCATACAAACCTGTAATGTGTCTTTAGTCCACATAACAACACAACTCAATCAGCTGATCAATAGAAAGCCAGCCCACCAAACATTGCACCACTCAACAAAAACCTGAGAAAATAGACAGGTCTGACCATTGCCAAACCTCATGTGACAATTCAGGATCTGGATGTGGGGTGAGGGAATGAATAAAAAAATCGAGGGCCCCTCCTGGAATAAATCCTGCTATCTCCCCACCCACCTTTCTCTTAAACAGATACTTTTGCTAATCGGAACTTCAGGATTTTCCTACAGAGAAGGAGGCCTGATCTAATCCAGAGCACAAAAATAGCAAAAGCAGCAAACATCAAATTGCTTGACTAGCTCATTAATATGCTGAATCATGCGCTATTATTATTTGGATGCTGTCAACTTTAATTAAATTTTCTGCAAAATGTACCTTAGCGAGCAATCTATTTGCCAATTTTTTCAGCTGTTTCTAGTGGAAGAATGGTTCTTTTTAAAAAAAAAACAGAATCAAAGTGGAGGTACTGAAACAGGTTTTGTGAAATGTAATTTAGTTTAATTGAAGTGTTTTACAACATTCCTAATATCATCCACTAATCAAGCAGCAGAGTGGTTTCAGTATTTTGAAATGTGAGATCATAGATGTGCCAAGTCTCTGTCATTTTAATGAGTGAGATATGAAAACCATATGAGTGAGCCATTCAATTATCCACTGAAATGCACTTTGCATGGTTTTTTGTCTCTCGCCTAAATTTGCTGGAGATTAAAGCAAAACTAAGCAAGATGCACTAAGAATGAATGAGACTTTTTGAGCCTGGGAGCTTTCAAACTTGACCTTTCCATTTCCCTGTCAATGCTATCTAAAATAATTAGTCAAATTCTACCCATCTGCAGTGGCAACCCAAGCTGACTGCACAATTATCAGGGTAACGCTTTGGCCTTAATAGAAGTTCCTGTGCTATTACCAGGGTAATACAGAGAATCTTATAATACCTGCTTAGCACACAGGTGTTCCCAGTTATTTTTAATACACTTTTCTTAAATCAGAAAAATACCAGACTGAACATCTCCAAACTACCGTAGGTGGTATTTTCAATAGATGCTTATCTTTGGCCTAACTCTGCCCCGGCTGAGGTCAACAGGAGTTCTATCAGAGCCGAGGGAGGCAAAGGAGAAGCACTTTTGAAACTCCCTGTGACACTATGCACTGTATTCTTCATAGGGATATTGTTATGACATGAATATGGCATAACTAACTGGTACTGGACTCCATCTTGGACTACTAGTATTTTCCCACTAATAGGGGGTGGGGATCAAACTGGGAAACAAAGGCTTCCAGTCATATGTAAATCCTATTTAAGGCAAGGAAGTGAGTTAATCAAGGTTCATTCTTCACTGAATCCCTGCCCAGCATGACTGCTGGAAATATCTATGAAACAAAAACAAAAGCGTTGGAGAAGAGCTGAGTCCTGGCTGGAAAAGGTGTCTGGCCTGTGAAAGAAATGCCTAAAACACCATTTAAGGTGAGAAATTACTATTTGTAACCAGTCTCTTTAATGCATTAGGCTTAGTTTGTGTGTTTTATTTGTTCAGTAATCCACTTTGATCTGTTTGCTATCCCTTTTAATCACTTAAAAACGATCTTTTGTAGCTAACAAACTTGTTTTTATCTTCTCTAAACCCAGTTTGTGGAATCCATAACTGGGGGGTGGGGATCTGTGTAGATCTTCCTCTCCACTGAGGGAGACAGTGAAATTCATGAGCTTGCACTGTGCGGTTTTCTGGCAGCGCCAGACAAGACAATTTCACTCCAGAGGGGGTGTGCATATGAGTGCTGGGCAGTTTCCTAGCTGAGTCTTCCCAGGCAGAGCTGATCTCAATGTCCGTGTCTTTCTGCAGCTGGGTGTGTCCCTACCTGTGTGGGCTGAAGGAGGCTTGAGGGACTGGCACAGCAAGACAGTGTAAGGGAGCCCCGGCTGGTGAAACAGGTAGCCTCAATGGTACCCTAGTATATCAGGTGGCACCCCGAAGTGATGGGTAACCCGTCAAAGTGGCGCAGCGAGCAGGGTAATGTGCACCGCTTATTGCTCTGAGACATTCGTGGTGATTTTAAGTGAATTTTAAGTCTGTTGGCTGGAGAACAGTCAAAGTGGTTACCTGTTTGTTATTTTCTGTTTGCTTATTTCGGGTAAGGGAAGTAGGGACAGAAAAATAGCAAGATGAGTGACAATATTGAAACAGTTGTATAGTTGGAGCTCTGCAAACACAAAAGATGTATGGAATTACTGGAAGCAGAGAATGCCAGAGAAGCAGAAAATGCAAGAGAAGAAGCAGAAAATACCAGACAAGAAGCAGCACACCAGAGGGCCATGGAAGCCCAGAAAAAAGCCATGGAATTGCAAGCCAAAGAAATGGAGGCAGAAGCAGCCAGGCAAAAAGCTGCCCTGGAACTGAGACAGCTAGAGGCTAATAAAGAAATCAAAGCCCAGAAGCAAGCCCTGGGACTGAAAACCAAAGAGATGGAGGAGAGGGAAAAAGAGAGAGAGCATGAACTGGCCTTGATAGAGATGCGGAACCAGAACCCCACACCAGGGGGCCCCACCTCTCCAAAAATCCACAAATGGGAGAAGTTGTCACCTTTGAGAGGCTGTGTGTGCTCCAGGAGATTCCTGATGTTTATATTTATTTAGGGAACACAAACAGTGAGCCTGGCTCTGTGTGAGACAACACAAGGGTTGTGCACCACTTATATCTCAGGCAGCCCCGGAGTGAAGGGAGACACGAGTGTTGTCCCTCCTGCACAGGGGCTAAATAAAATGGAATTATGGAAACCAGAATCTCAGACTATTAGATCATCAGGCTTAACAAACACACATTTTAGGAAGAAACCACAGTGTGAAAGACAAAGGACCTGTTGAAATTCACTCTTCGCTACAGCAATCTGGCTACTTCAGTACTGAAAAAATAATAGTTAAGAGAAATGTACATATTTGAAAGGATTTGGTATAGAACTAGGAAACAAAAGCACCTTAACTAATTAACTTTCCAAAGGGGTTATGCAATTAAAAGAGGAAAGGAAGATTTCTCCTTCGTTATGCTTATAATTAGGATTCTGTGAATGCAGAGCCGCTGGTGCACCAAATTATTCATATTGGTTTTGTTTATTCATATCGCAGCAATGTTATCAGAGCAGTTTCGTAAATCTAGTTAATCATTTAAGACACCTTTGCTTGTATTTGTTTTCTGTTGTAAATGCTTATCTATAGAAAGATCTGTCATTAACCTTAAAAAAAGCGTTAAATAAATGTTTGGTTTTCTGAACAAATTAACTGCATCCAGGAATCCAGACAAGTGTTTTTGTTTGTTAACAATGTTTTGGCAGGCTTTATCAAACTAGAGTAATTTCCTTTGTTCTTGATGTTTAAACTAGAGATCAGTCAGAAGTAATTAAATCAGAATTAATGTAAAGTTCTGATTTAATCCAATCTCCAGCACAGGAAGTCCCTTCAGAGTTTAAGAACTACTAAATTGTTCGGCATTCTCTTGAAAAACATAACAAAATACAGCACTACAGTGCGCAGGACTGAGAGACAGAGAGACCATAGCCCCAATGAGGGGAAAATATTATTATCATGGCAGCGTGCAGAGGTGCCAAGGAAGAACTGTGCTAGGTATTGTATATATTGGTGGACAGTCCCAGCCCCAAAAAGCTCATCGTCTAGCCTATGATGAGGTGGATAAATAAACAGGGGTTGGAGATGGGGACAAGTTTTCATAACTAAATAGTGGTCACAGGTGAACGCCAATTTACGCAGTGCCAGATGGATGTGATTTGTAGGCATCATGGCAGAGTGTGAGGAAGGATTAAAGGAAGATGAGGAAGTGGCTTTACAAACTTCGTTAAGAAGTTCTTCTTATGTGGCATGAAAGAAACAGCACTACCATGTGCAGTATAAAAACAGCACTGCCGATTCCACTATACTAAAAGCCAGATTCTGCTCTTAGTTCTGCATGCCTGGCTTCCTTTGACTTCCATTGACCCTGGCTTCCATTGACTTCCCCAGGAGCTGCACATATGTGCAATCTGAGACAAAGATGACAATATCCTGGACAAACCTTATGGAATTAAGATAAACATTACTGAATTGAGCTTCATATCTTTAGAGTCCATAGTATTAAAAATGCAATTGTCTCTGTATTATTGAGGGATTGTGTTTATTTCCATGGGAAGGGTAAATAGGAGAACAGAAAAGGGTGATGGGGCAAATTCACTCAGGTTGAATATCTCCAGAAAAACACCACACTCTGGAGAGGTTTGCATATACTAGGTCAAAGTGGATTCTCCAGGGCCCAACAGACAAAGAAAAGATTTTTGGATAAGTAGCTTGGTTTTAAGCCGGTTCAGGGCCACCTTTCTGATCCAGAACACAGACAGGACTTCTGGTGGGCCCTAATACTTAGCGGAGGGTTGGAAGGACCAATCATCAACAAGAACCCTTGTCAGAGTGAGGGGGTGATTGATGGTGAGCTTATTAGGATGCAGGTTCATTTATTGTTTTTAACATGTTTTTTCTGTAGAGCTTTTCACCCCCCAAAATAAATAAGCTTGCGTAGAAAGAGCTGTGTGGCAACTTGTAACTGTAGCGATTACACTGTGTACCATCTCCAAAGGGAAAGCTAGCAAAGAGGCCGGATTTGGGAGACTGTCACTTGCTGGTGAAGTCACAATATAATCAGGGAGTTGTGCAGCCTGGAAGTACCTTGGTCAGGAGGTGATGAGATGCATGTCTCCAGCTAACAGAGGTGATGCCTGTGGAACCAGAAGCATGACAGTAGGTGCCCTTCGTGAACTGTAGAGGGGGAATATAGGTGCAGTTGCCCTGAACTGTGACACAGCCAAGGATAGAGCTTAGACCAGGAAACAGAGACAACTTCTGAACTGATTACCACAATAATATAAACATTTTGTTCCTAACTGAAGATCAGGGGTGAAAGTAACTTACAGGACTTACCGGTACTGCCGGAGTCCTGAGGGGCGCGTGGCCTCATCAGGAAGAGGCGTGGCCTCAACCAGAAGAGGCGGGGCCTCAAGATTTAAAGGCCCCGGGGCACCGGCTGTGGCTGGGAGCCCCGGGGCCTTTAAATCAACCCAAGGCTCCCAGCTGCAGAGGTGGCTGGGAGCTCCCGGGGCAAATTAAAGGGCCCGGGGTTCCGGCTGCTGCAGAGCTCCAGGCCCTTTAAATCCCCACCGCAGCTCCAGCTGCCGGAGCTGCGGGCGGGATTTAAAGGGCCCGGAGCTCCTGCGGCTGCGGGGAGCACCGAGCCCTTTAAATCCCGGCCCCAGCCCAGCCGCCGGAGCTGCGGGCGGGATTTAAAGGGCCCAGAGCTCCTGAGGCTGCGGGGAGTACCGAGCCCTTTAAATCCCGGCCCCAGCCCAGCCGCCGGAGCTGTGGGTGGGATTTAAAGGGCTCTGGGCTCCCGGCGGGGAGTCCAGAGCCCTTTAAATTCCTGCCGGGGAAGCCAGTGCGGTCCGGCACAGTGTACTGGCTCTTGCCGGTATGCCGTACTGGACCGGCTTACTTTCACCTCTGCTGAAGATGCAATAGAAAGTTAACACTGGTAAAAATTTTCACTTACTGTAAGTTACTCCTTTAGTGCAGACAGTGCTGCTCCCATATAAATAAATTCTTCTCTTTGGAAGGCATTACTATTGGGGTTCCTATAAGACTGGTTTCTAGGTCTGGGCCAATAACTCATTTTTTGGTTTGGTGGCAGGTCCAAAAAAATGAGTTTTTTTTTTTTTGGTTCAGGTCCAACCAAATCTGAAATGTTTGCGAATCAAGTTTTGCTCTGACCAAAAATACACTTTTCTTTGAATAAATTGTCTAAAAAATTTTGCCCAGCTCAACTGGCATCAAATTGTTCTCTAGCCGTTATAATGCTTTTCACCCAAAGACCTCAGCACATTTTTCAAACATGGTTAAGCATTGTTATCCATTTTTTTTTTTTTTTTTTTTTTACACAAGCGGCCTTAAAAACCTCTAAGGAAGGAGATTCCACCACCTCCCTAGGTAACCCATGCCAGTGCTTCACCACCCTCCTAGTGAAAAAGTTTTTCCTAATATCCAACCTAGATCTCCCCACTGCAACTTGAGACCATTACTCCTTGTTCTGTCATCTGCTACCGCTGAGAACAGCCTATTTCCATCCTCTTTGGAACCCCCCTTCAGGTAGTTGAAAGCAGCTATCAAATCCCCCCTCACTCTTCTCTTCTGCAGACTAAATAAGTCCAGTTCCCTCAGCCTCTCCTCATAAGTCATGTGCCCCAGCTCCCTAATCATTTGCGTTGCCCTCCCTCTGGACTCTCTCCAATTTGTCCATAATCGTCCCGTTCTGTTCATTCCCCCTGAAGCTTCTTGCAGTGGCCACTGTCGGATGACAGAACACTGGGCTAGGTGGGCCATTGGTCTGACCCATTACTACTGTTTCCATGTTCTTATGATGGCTTTTAACTTCAGCCAGTGATTTAGGTGGTGTGGAGGGAAGAAGCTCCCTGGCCAAAAAGAATTTAATTAGAAAAAGGTAATCTCTACAAGAGATTTAGCTTCCCTGCTTATAAGAACATAAAAATGGCCACAGTAGCTAGGCAAAGTGGGTTTGCCTGGGTTTCTAGGTTAGTATCCTAGTGCTATGAAACGTGCAATGGAATTTGTAATGGCCATAGGTGATCAGGCTTTAAATCAATATTTATTTCTGTTTCTTTGACTAGAGCTAAGTTTTAAAGTCCTAGTGACTCTGAGGAATGAAAAAACTGCACCCAGCTACCATAATGATTGGCACCCTATAAAAGCTATTCAGGCTCTTATAGAATGCCCAGTACCATGATTTCTGAATTCCTATAGGAGAGAATTTCCCCACCTAACACACAAGGAGTAGGGAACTATTACATTTCCCTGGAAATGAGGCCTAAAGAGGTGAAGTGACTGACCCAAGGCCACGCAGACTGGGCAGAAGTAGGAACTGACTTGTGATTTCCTGACAGTCAGTGTAGTACCTGAACCATTTCTTTAAAGACTCCTCCTGTTGTGAGATGCTACCAGGGTGGTGCTTCTGCTTTCTCCTGTTGATATCACTCGGCTGCGTGCGTGTGTTCCCTCTGTGTGCTGCCCCAGCTCTGCGCAGATAGCTGATACAGCAGACCCGACGAGAATCCCCAATAACCACAGAGTCTTAGTAAGATGCAAAGTCACCTCGGACTAGGTTTATTGCGATCTCGGACACAATGGCAGTTCCCCGTAGATTACTTAGTCTACCGGGCATACTACGAGAAAGTGCCTCTTGGCAAGGACCCGGCTCAGTGGCGGGACTTTCCACTGCCCCCGTGGCCGGACAAAGACACCACCCCAGGGATACATTTTTATACACAGGTACAAACAAGTTACACATCACTCCTGACGTATTGAGGTGCAACCCCTCTACGCAGCAAGGTACAACCCTTCTACGTAGTAAGGTGCCGCCTCTCACCTTGTACATGTTGGTTCGATCTATCCATCATTCTACCCTTTTGCCCCTGTCATTGGGATGGGTCGGCCTGTTCCATGTTATCTGTGGAATGTTCCAGTATAGGAGTGTTTTAATATCTAGTGTTCAGTACTTTTTAGGTATGTATCTTTTTGCAGCATCAGCCCTTTCCTTGCCAGCTTCTGTGAGCAGGGCCTGCCTCTAGCTCACAGCTTAACTTTGCTTTATGTTAGCAAAGTCTTGACCATTACTTTAGTTCAGGCCTTAGGCCTCATACCAGGCCTCTGATACCAAGGTTTATCTCTCAGGGCCTCCTCTTACTACACCTCCTATGGGGCTGATGCAGTACACTTGTCACTAGGCCTGAAGCCCTAGAGTGCAGGGAGCTCACTTCTGACAGCACCTGTTGGTGGATAGGGAGAAGAGCACCGCAGAGCATTTTGAGAACTCCAGCCGGACAGGAGCTCCATTAGGGAGGGAGCTCTCTGCCAGCATCTGTTGGAGAGCAAGGGAGACTGACTGAATGGGCCAGACCCCATTCACATTTCAGTTATGGGACGGTGCAGAACATGCACTAATCCCACAGTACTGCCTAGTGTTCAGGTGGGGGTCGGCAGCATCCCTTCCCATTCGAAATTTGGTCCTTCCCTTCAGTGCCCTACCTTAAGGGTTTCCAGTCCTCCCCTCCTGCACAGAGGTAGCGGGGGGCTGGGTCTCTGGGTAGCCAAGGCCTATCCCAGCAGGCCTCCTGGTGTTGCAGGGAAGGGGGTAGGGAAGCCCTGTTCCACTCTCTCCACCCAACTCCAGTCCAGGGCCCGACAGTGGGCAGCTATGCTCAGCCCCTTGGGGAGCTAACCACTGCCCTCCCTGGACCTCTTCCTACCCCTGCTCCAGAGTGATGACGTCATTAGGCCTATATATATGAACCAGAGTTCTTCCATGTTTAAACTCTGTCCTTCCATGTTTAACTCTAATCGGCCTCAAGAGCCAAGGACAGGAATTGGAATGTGCAAATAGCCAGTTACCTATTACGACCTTGCTTATAACCAGGTCCTAAGCAATAATGATAAAGTTTGCATGTTTCTAGCTGGAGGAGGGGTGGTAAACTAAAAGTAAACAGAACCAGATGATTGTTTAGAGGAATGTTACTAA
>NW_020664487.1:14122583-14135088 GCF_002925995.2 Terrapene triunguis | reverse complement strand
CGAACCTTCGCTGTTGCTTTGCCTCGGGCACCTCTGTGCCAGCAACAAGAGTAAGTCATTTCTATCAAGTCTGACCTTTGCGCTCAGTCCCGAGCCTCTGACCCACATGCTCAGTCATTTCTCTCTCCTTCATCAGCTCCTCACTGGTCTGTGTAGTGGGGCCTCAGGCAAGGAGCTTCTGGACCGTACTTTCCCCTCAGAGTTCATGGCAGGTATCTGCTCCCTTCCACTGCCTGCCCCCTCTGAGCTGCCCTGCTCCCCTTTTAAAGTCCAGCCTCCATCTTGTGCAGACCCTGCAGGTTTAGCTGGGTTTGGCTGCCTGGGCCCAGAGCTGCTCTCCATTGTGGAGTTTGTGCACCCCATCACAGACAGTTTCAGGCATTTTGGTTAAAATACAGCCAAGTGTGGGACACTGAAATGCTAGTGACCCTGCTGGGAAATGAAGAGACAAGATATCAACATCACATGGGGTCACCCTGATCTTTCCCAGAGTTGGGCACAGGCAGGTCAGGGGGCCAGGATAGGGCTAATAGGCTCACTCTCTTACCTTGTGCTGGGAATCTCTCTCAGGTGCCAAAGACTCTGCTAAGGGTGCTGGATGCTATTGATTTCTCTCTGAAGGACTGAAGCGAGGCAGCTACAAAGCAACGGCAAATAAAGAGCTGATCTGGCTTAGAGGGGCAGACAGCACGGGCCTGAGGCAGCTTCGAGGTGACAGATGGGCCAGAGCTGGGGTGGCTTTGAGGATGGACAGTGCAGTGATGGCACTTATGCAAGTGAGCCCTGAGGTACTGTGAGCTGAAGCTACAGAAAGCAGCAGCCGACCTGAGAGTCTCTGGTGTGTGCCCCCCTGAGCAGCGATCCAAGCTGAAATCCCCTCGCTGGCTGAGGTGGGAGAGCCCCATGAGCAGCCCAGGCAGCACTTTCCTTGGGGGCTGGAGACTGACCGACCGGAACCCTTGGACAACAAACTGGGCAGGGAACGGGGAGGGGGGAAGTGGCTAGACCGCATCAGCCACGCACAGCTGCCAGAGGAGGAGTGCGTTTGGGACTACTACTGAAGCCCAGGGTGGGGGAGTTTGGAGTCTTATCAAATGTGATTAATTGCTGGCTTTCCCAAGTTCATCCTGTTATTCCCCCTTATCTCCCTTAATGATGTTTTCTTTGCTTTACCCCTCTGGGCTCAGTGCTTGTGAATGGGGAAATATTCCCCATCAAGGGTGCCCAGGGTGGAATATTTAATTGCCCAGGTTTCTGGGTGCAGGCTCAAACTGGGGTTGTTTAAGATTTCCAGAGGAACCCCTAGAAAATGGAACCCGGCCCTTTTTGCTGCTGACAACCCCTGGCAGAAGGGTGCCACTGTCCGACAGTGTTCAGTAGCACCAGACACCATGTCACGTAGTTTGAGTTGGAGCTCAATGTAAACAGATCACTTCCCATTTTTACAACCCAGGGAGCCCAACTGCATGTGTCTGAATCCATGAATTACTTCACATAAGTTTGTCCTTATACTGCTTTGGCAAGACATTCGAAAGGATGCCCACTGCACCTGGAGAACAAAACTGTTCTTTCCAATCTGTCTGAGATTGATTATTCCATTATATTGAAAAACAACCCGTAAACACAAAGGCTACATTAGAATTAAAGCACAAATATTTTACACGTCTCACTGGTTCTTTCTCCCCCCCGCCCCCCAAATCCAAGGTGTCAGCTTGTTTTGGGCTGCAGACAATGCTCATGGATGCTTTATGTGCAGTGGGGTAAGATAAATGCTGCGGTGCTGGTGGCCAAGTCTAGTGGTGGTGTGTTTGCACCATGCTAATCCTATTGGCACTTGTTAAAATTCAGTGTTATCTCCACTCCAAAACATTGAGACCATCTGCCTGCACAGGACACTGACAGCTATTATGTGGCAATTGCAGCTGTGTCCCAGATACCAATTACTAAACTGTCCAATGACCAAAACAAATTCACTCCCTACATCAATCTTTTGATTTCTCCTCCCGCTTGTAACACTCATTCATTTAGGTGAATGACAATTGTATTTGGATACATGGGTGGGGGGGAATAAAGAATGATTAATGGAACATTAACCCTCCCCCAATTACCACTAGCAATTTCAAAATAATCACCTTACAAAAATCTAGGGGCTCTCACTTATATGAATACTATTGTGATAGCACATAGTGCCCCCAGTACGATCTGAACTGTTGGGCGAGGTGCTGTACATACACACAGTAAGGGATAGTGCCCACTTCAATGTAATTGGATACGTTGGGGAGGCTCGTTAGGCCCAGTTAGCAGACAGGGAACTGAGGCAGAGACACATTAAGGGTCTTGGTGAAATCACACAGATAGCCAGTGGCAGAGCAGGGAAGAGCCCCAGCACCGGGACTGAACACCACCACCACCAGCCTTCCCCAAGCAGCATTGCCTCCAAAGCACCAAAGGGTACATTGAGCCTATCAAGCATTTTGCGCTGCTCATCTATGTGGCATAAGCCCATTCCCCCCCCCCCCCCCCCCGTCAGTTCCTAATTGACAGGTGTTCACATTGCTAAAACCCCGTTATTGTGGGTACTGATTAGAACGCTGGATCGCGTGGTATTCTCTCTCTCAGCTACAGCTGGTCTTGCCTATAGGTCAGGGGTGACGTGCGTTGGCAGGATCCTAGGGGGAAGCTGAATCACATTGCTCTGCCCATGCTGTACCTGTGGTGCTGACAATTAGCAGCCAACCGAGAAGCTGATGGGTGGGGGGAGGGATAGCTCAGTGGTTTGAGCATTGGCCTGCTAAACCCAGGGTTCTGAGCTCAATCCTTGAGGGTGCCATTTAGGGATCTGGGGCAAAAATCTGTTTGGGGATTAGTCCTGCTTTGAATCATAGAATATCAGGGTTGGAAGGGACCTCAGAAGGTCATCTAGTCCAACCCCTGCTCAAAGCAGGACCTAATCCCAACTAAATCATCCCAGTCAAGGGTTTGAGCAGGGGGTTGGACTAGATGACCTCCTGAGGTCCCTTCCAACCCTGATATTCTATGCAGTGCTCAGAGGTGACTGTGCTCCTTTGAACCTCCCGGGCTAAGGCAGCAAGTGTTGGGTTCACTGGTTAGTTTCCCTGAAGTAAGCTGGTGACAGTAAATGAGGAGTGGGGTAGTCTGGGGGACATGTGGCCAGAACAGAGCTCTCGCAGCTCCAGAATCCCTCCAGGTGACTCTGTCACACCATGAGTCAGAATGAGGAACACCTTACTCCACCCACAGCTGGACTGCTCTTGGAGTGAGGGACTATTCAATGAGTGAGAGTCTTGCATCCTGGCCCTTTGCACTCACAGGGGATCCTACCACTAATAGCCGTGGGGTAACAAATACAGTTGACCAAGCAACAACTAGAAGCCCCTAGTTATACAGAAGCCAACTCTATGATCCAGCAGGTAGAGCCATCCTGGATCTGCTCCACCCCTAGAGGGAGGAATCTATGAAGAACAGGAGAGGGAGAGGGGAACCCTCAGTTCTGTGTGGACCTGCAGCCTCCCAGCACATGGCAGTGCGAGGCCATGCGATTTCAAGGAAATGACTGGGGGACTGGCAGTGTTGGCCTAGCTCTGTTCCCAGTGAAGTGAGTGGTTAAAGTGCCATCTACTTCCATGTACCATGGGAAGAGACAGGCCTGATGAGGCCTGATTTCTGCTACTCTGCCTAGACACTGGGGGGTGAGATTTTCAAACCTGCCTAAGTGGGTTAGGAGAAGTCCCAGTGGCATTTTAGGTGCTTCTGACAACCCCACCCTAGACCCCTGAAGGCCCACTGAAGCCCTCCGGAGTCTTTGCATTGACTTCACTGGCCTTCTGGATGAGACTCTGTCACCTCGGCTGTGAAGCATGCTGTTATCACATGGCTGATGAAACAAAGCTGTCCCATCGCTCTCAGCTATGCAAGCAGGGGAGTCCCTGTTTTGAAAAGCAATGACTAGTCATCCTGGTTCCTTTGGAGTAGCCCCCAAATTCGTATCCTTCTGTTGCCTGGACCGCAATAACCAAAGAAATCATGAGGGAGAAACTGCTTTCCTGACTAGCGCTCCCACATATATCTACAGTCCTGTAGGAGCCTGGGATCAGCGACCTTCAGTCGCCCAGCATGTGGCAGCAGAAAGGCATCTATTTCAGGCAAACGACTTGGGGGGACTGGCAGCACTGGCTTAGCTCTGCGCCCATTGAAGTCAGTGGTGAAATTGGCATTGACTTCAGTGTGACCTGATGCTAGGTACGGTCCAGAAGATCATGGAAACCGGCCCCTGAGCTCCAAGGCAGTGCAGATGGTTCTCGCTGCATGGTTCAGCCCAGGGTAGTGGGGTTGGACTCCATATGCTGCACTCTGGCTTCTCTCACATGAGGGCACAAGTGGGTCACTGGCTTTCCACTTTGCTGCAGAGGCCTTGCTTGTAATACAAGGCTGAAAGATGACAGGTAGGCCCTGGCTCCGCCCCATCTGTCTGTCAGTCCAAAGCCATTGCACTGGGGAGTGCACACCGCACCATCTTAAAGGCTGTAGCAATTGCAGCACTAGCATCGCTTCCAGTGCCTGCCACTCCCCTGCACAGGCAGAACGCCTGTAGTTGCTGGTGTGACACCTCTGTGCCCTTATACCCCCACTGTGCCGTGATGGTACAATTCATCCCCAAGGATACCCCCTCCCTTGTGTTCCTTATCAAACTGCAACATCGCACAAGGCAGGGAAAGAGATGTATGTCAATTCAATGGTAAGGCCCTATGAGAGGAAATGCCAAGGAGCAGGCAAAAGGTGGGGAAACAATTGCTTCTGATTGCTATTGTCTAATCTGTCCCCTGCAGAAAGGAAGGATGACTTTTTATCTTGGAGCACAGCACAATACCACAGCTTAGATAGGGAGCACACAAATAGCACCGTGGGCACTACTTCTGCCTCCATTGTAAATTCAATCCAGCACCTGACTTATGTGAATGACTTGGCTGAGATAAACTTCACTAATGTAATGGCTTCTGGGGACAGTTCACACTTCCTTTTAGTCTCTTAAACAGCTGTTACCTTCCCATGCTGGGCTACATTGTGGTGGCAATTGCTCGATCTGCTGCAGTTAATGATCTCTCCCCACTTCCATTATAAGCCCTTTAAAAAGGTGCTGCAGGCTCCAACCTGGCATCAAAGTCAAAGGAGAAAAGCACAGTTTTGTGACTGTTTTGTTTTTCAAAGTCTATTACGATTGTTACAAACGAGGGTGAAAATAAAATATAGCCTGTCTTTGGAACACTTTGCTATAATTCCAGTACACAAAAATGCTGCTATTTTCTTCAGATTTAGCTTTGCAGACCTTAGTGAAGAATGAGAGTGAGCTCTTCTGCTTAGACAAAAAGATGTGAAGATTAATACTTAGCTCTTATATAGTGCTTTTCACTAACAGATCTCAAAACAGGTCTGTATCACTATCCCCATTTTACAGATGGGGAAACTGAGGCACAGGGAGGGAAAGTGACTAACCAAAGGCCACCCAACAGGCCAGTGGCAGAGTCAGGAAAAGAGCCCATGTTGCCGAGGTGCTAGTCCATTGTATGATTCACTAGGCTATGCTCCCTCCATTTTTGGTATGTAATAAGTTCATACTAATATACTCAGTCATTCATATTGGGTTGAAACATTAAAAAGGGTTAAATTACTTCTCCCGCCTACTCATCTGCCTGCACATTATGCTGGGACAAATCTAGAAAAGACTTTTGCAATGGATTGGGGAGCTGTATTATTGTCAGTCACCAGGACGTCGTTTTTCCCCCCCCCCCTTACACCTGATAAAAGGCCAAAGAGATATGGGACCAGACCCTCAGCCACCCTCCAGCTGCTTTGGAACAGGTAACTTGAGCTGCCTTCTAATCTAGTGCACTGAGAATGATGTGGAGCTGGCATAATAGTTGTACACGTCTCCCTCACAAATTGTGGCATGGGGTGTGTGTGTGTTTCTGGGGAACCACAAGGGGAAGGGAATGGGGGGATGGGTACTTTTTATGTTTCAGCCCATTGGGACCTGTCTGTAGCGAGGTCGAGACTCACCGGTGCAGCGCCTCCTGCTGGTTGTCTTGGGAATTAGCTCTTGTCCAGCCCAGAGCGCTCTCTGCAGGCCGGTGACTCACCTGCCTTAAGGCCCCCATGTGTCTCCTGGGCCTCGGTGCACTCCCGCCATAGGTGCCCCCACCGCCCACAGGCCCAACACCTTTGTCACTTCCTGACTTCCCTTGCCAGGTGACCTCTCATAGGTGCTTGTCCCATCTCCCATTCTGGGTCAGGCTTCCTGCCCCCATCCCAGTAGGGACAATCCACCCTTACTTGTCCACACTACCCACAGGCGTAACAAGCCCTGTGTTCCACCACCGGCCTCCTGGCCCCAGCGCTGGGCTTTCTGTCACGCTCTTGGCAGCTCCTCAGAAACTCCCTCTGGAGGAGTTTTACCAGGGCTCACTGCTCCTTTGCCAGCTGCCCCAACTCTTCGTGGAGGGCCCACTGCCCCTCCCATAGTCCCTCTTGGATCTCCTGGATCCCTCACAGGTCATCCGCCTACTTCCGCTGGGGCCCAACCAGGGATGGCACCTGGGGTCTCTGCCAAGAAAATCCAAGAAGATCCATCGTTCCCTTTCTCCAGGTCTCCGGGCAATAGTCCCTCAGTCCTTGCCCTGCCCCTGGTATTGGGGATGGATCGCATGTGCCTGCATTCTCCACCACGTGTAGCAAGGTCGAGATTCACCGGTGCGGCACCTCCTGCTGGTCATCTTGGGAATTAGCTCTTGTCCAGCCCAGAGCGCCCTCTGCAGGCTGGTGTCTCATCTGCCTTAGGACCCCCCGTGTCTCTCCAAGACCCTGGTGCCCCTTACCTTGGGGTTCTGCCCCTGCAGTACCCCCACTCTGGGTCTCCCCTCCAAGGGGAACCCCCAACCCTCTCACCCACATTGCCTCAGTGGCTACTGCCAGTCATCATCTAGCCCCCTCTCACTGGGGCAAACTGCAGTCTGTCATTGCCACTCTCATTGGCAAGAGGGTTGGACCAGCTGCCTCTGCCTAACCCCGGGCTGCAGCCTCTGCAACCCCAGTACCTGTTTTGGCCTTTTAGCAAGGCCTGCAGCCTGGGGATTTATCAGATTGGAGCTCCCCAGCTCCTCCTGCCTTTCCCCAGCCCTGCTCCATTCTCTGTAGCCTGAGCTCCCAGGCAGCCAGGTCCTTTTCTCTCCAGAGCAAGAAAGAGTGACCCAGCTCCTCCCTGACCCCTTATAACAGGGCCAGGTGTGGCCTGATTGGGGCATGGCCCCAGCTGTGGCTACTTCCCCAATCAGCCTACCCTATTGGCTCCCAGGGCAGCCCTTTCCCAGGGCTGTTTTAACCCCTCCAGGGCCGGAGCTGGGTGATGGCCCCGCTACACTGTCATAACCAGTTGAAGTCAGGGTCCCACTGTGCTAGGTGCTGCAGGCCCTCAGGCCCAGATTCTCCAAGTTATCCTAACTTCATTGATTTCAGTGGAAACTGCAGCCTCGCTAGCTTTGTAAAGCTGGGCCTCAGTGATTCATGAAGATGGGGCACTATAGAGGGACAAAGCCCCACTTCAGGCAAATGATGAGTATTGCTGGGATTGTGCTGTAATATTTTGCCTTCCCAGGCACTGATGCTCACGATCAGCCTTTGGTAGTCAGTTCTGTATTTTAGAGAGAGATGGTTGTCTCTCTTCCTGCGCATGTTGCAGCAGAAGCCGCGCTGTGAGATCGTGATCTCTCGGAGGGGAGGCAAAGGAAAAGAAGTCTGAAGTTCACACAAGTAGCAGCAGTGACATCAAGATCAGGTGACGTGAAATTGATCTTTCTGCCTGAGAATAATTTCATCCCTTCCTTTCTATTTCACAATCAGGAGATCAGATTTCAAATGTCATCATTTTCCACTGCAGTGCTCTTTTCCCTCGGCTACAAAATACCAAACATAAAGTCTTAGATAAAGCTTCTTTTTCCCACCATTTCCATTATTAAGCTTTTTTTCCAGGTCTATCTCTTCAAAAAGAATTGAATTAGCTGCCTGAGATTGGCAAATTACAGCTGCTCCTGCTATCTGGGGCTGGATTAGCACTTTCTGATGATCTGTCCCAGATTGGTACTGGGAAGTTATAGTGGGGCTGCCCTAGGAGCACAGCAGGGATTGAAGACCCATTATCAGAGTCACAGTTTGGTCCCTCCTTCCCCCTTGCTCTGGGCGGAGGAAGCAGTCTTCAACAGACCTGTTCCGGACACAGTTTACTTCCTCTTCCACGCTGGCTCAGCTGGCCCATGCATTGAGGGGGTCAGAGATAAACCTCAATTCCTGCTCACCTACGTGGAGAGTAGTAGCCCCCTTGATGATGCAGCTAGCGCCCACAGGGGAATAAGCAGGAGCCTTCTACTCTTTATTTCCCTGGGACCGTTGGGCAGGCAGCTCACTGTGGATCCCAAGTTGTTTTGGGCCCATGCTGTTAGCTTATTCTAGTAATAGCAAAATTATCAGACAAGGATGATGCATCATTAATTAACCAGGCAATGGGTAGTGATTTTATCATCTCAGCCATATAGCAAACAACCCTGTTGCACACAGCCCTCATTACCACAGTGTCTGAGCACCTTCCACTTATGCATTAAGTGACATGACTGCTGCGATTTTTCCAACTGTAGGGAGCCAGAACTGGGCATCCCTGCTGAGGCTGTGGGCATTAGCCAGCCGGTCTCATCCCAGAGGGAGGCAGGGAGTCAATGGGCCGGGGCTGTGTCTCACCCAGGGCCAGTTCTACCATTTTTGCCGCCCCAAGCAAAAAAAAAAAAAAAAAAGCCGCCCGAACTGTGCCGCCCCAAGAATGGCCGGAATGCCGTCCCTTAGCATGTGCCGCCCCAGGCACGTGCTTCCTCCGCTGGTGCCTGGAGCCGGCCCTGGTCTCACCACATGGTGCCAGCCAGTCTGGCCCAGGCTGCTGCTCCTGTTTCCTGTCTGATCAGCGGAGAGAGGGGGGTAATGCTGATGAAGCAGCAGTTAGGAGCCCTGGCCCAGGCTGCCCCACCGTGGCCTCAGGCAAGCCCGGTCTGGACACTGCAGGAGATGAAACTGGGGTCAACTGCTTGGAGCATGGGCATGGAAAGAGTGGGAGGCAACAGCCAATTTTATTAAGGGCAGCCTCTCTTTCCCAGGCAGGTGGACTGTACAGAAATGGCGGTCATCTTGCTGGCTTCAGCCACACTGACAGTAATAGGAGATTGTGGCCATTTGGAATAAAGGAAAATTCCTGAGTTTCAAATGGCTGATAACTTAAAAACTGGGCAGTAACAGACCACAAAACCCAGTTGCAAGTACACAACATTACTCATTGTCCCTTCAAACCTTACATTTATCACCATCATCATCATCCGGTTGGGAGTTAAGCTCTTGGCTGTGGAACTGACCACCACTGGAAGTAGCTATGGGATATAATCATAGAATCATGGACTTTAAGGTCAGAAGGGACCATTATGATCATCTCGTCTGACCTCCCGCACAATACAGGCCACAGAATCTCACCCGCCCACTCCTGTATCAAACCTGTGTCTGAGCCATTGAAGTCCTCAAATCGTGGTTTAAAAACTTCAAGGTGCAGAGAATCTTCCAGCAAGTGACCCGTGCCCCACGCTGCAGAGGAAGGCGAAAAATCCCCAGGGCTTCTGCCAATCTGCCTTGGAGGAAAATTCCTTCCCGACCCCAAATATGGCGATCAGATAGTTCTGTTGCTCAATGGTTGTTTTATTATTGTCATACAATCCCTTTGCATGGGGTTTTTAAACTTTTTTTTTAAATGAATCATTCTTCTTGAGCCTTCTAGAATCACAGACAACGTTAAACATTGAACTGCAGGGGGCATTTTTCTGTTAAAAGCAAACAAAGCTGTTCACTGATTCCAACAGCATAAATAATGTCACAAATGGATTTAGTATTAATTTGGTGCAGAGTCCTGCTCACTGTGCCATACTAAACACGTGCTGGTTTCAATCTAGTCCTCACCTCAGGGTAAATTCCAACCTTAGATTAATTCATTTGATAAGAGAATGCTGCTTCATAGGACATATTTCCAGTTGCCAGAAAATGTTTTGATGAAAACCTTGTAAATAGGATAAATCTCTAAAATTACACTTTCTGAAACAACTACAAATAATTTCAGGAATCAACATGTCAATTGAAACTTGAGATGGAAATTAATGTGTTATCTGACAGTCGTTCTTCTGTGCATATTAAATTTCATCAAGGATCGGAGTAGGAAGGACAGGATGCAAATTCCTCCCCACCCCTTTTGCATATAATAGTCTGAGTTTATATGGAAGATGACTTTGGCTTTTATTTCATATTGCTGCTTTTTTTTACATTTACATCAGGTGCAAATTCTGGACTCAGCACATAGACTGTGTGGTTAAGATCTGTGCTGGAATCCCCCCCACCCTCCAGCCATACTGGTGATGGAGGGGCATCAGAGCTGTTCCGTGGCTGCTACTGTATCTGCAAGGCTGCAGGCAGTACTTTGTGCCTTTGGGGTGTGATTTTTCAAAGTGCTCACCACTGATGCAACTCTTCTCTTACTGAAGTCACTGGGTTTTACCAGTGACTTCAATGAGAGCATGGCTAGGCCAAAGTAAGTGCTCTTGAAATTCCCACACCCCACCAGGAGGGAATGATTGAGGTGTTTGCAAAGTTATTGGTCCAGTTTCCCTTCCCTGCACTCCGTAGCAGTATGTGTAAGGCGACTGAAACTGAATGGAGTTTTTGGTTGGCCATCTCCCAGGACCAAAAGAAATGGGGAGGGCTGATGAGAAATCAAGATTCTGAGACTGACAGTCTCCAGGGCTAATAGGGTGGGGCCAACGCTCCAGGTCAGCCCGATTGACAGGGCAGGCAGGCCAATGAGGGAGTCAGGAGCCTGGGGTCCCGTCCTCCATGTGAGCTAGAACAGCCTGAGCCAGAATAGGGGGCAGAGCTAAGGGGAGAGCACCAGAGCTGAGCAGCAGGAGCATCCAGAGAAGCAGCCCAGGGAGCTGAGCTAGAGGCTGAGCCGCAGCAGTGCTGAGGCAGAATGGAGCTGGGTCTGGATCAGTCTGGAGCCAAGACTGGTGAGCAGGACCAGATTCATCTTTTTTGGGCTCCGGCACCTGGACCGAGGCCCTGCCCCCCTCGGCCTCTTCCCACCAAGGCCCCGCCCACCGCTCACATGTGGGGAGGGGCGGAGAGGAGCGAATAGGGGTCTCGGGGCAGAATGGGGGGGCCAGGGCCACGATCCAGGTGTTGGGGCCCCTTCTGAGTGTGGGCCTGGTGCCATGGTGTCATTGGCACCATTGTAAACCCAGTACTGGAGGTGAGCAGCTGGGAGGACCCTGGGCAGAGGGCCCAGCACAGGGAGACACCACCAGCCAAGAGGCGGTGGCTGACGTTGGGAAGAAGGGTCCTGCCACCTCGGGCCTGCGGGCATGTGGCCACCGCCAGAGCAAGTGTCTGACCCGCGGCATCCCTGCGGCACAGCCAGGGCCTGCGTAGGGTTGCTAGGCATCCGGTTTTCTACTGGAATGCCTGGTCAAAAAGGGACCCTGACGGCTCCGGTTGTCACCGGCAACCAGGCCGTTAAAAGTCAGGCTGGCGGCGCAGCGGGGGGCTGGGGCTAAGGCAAGCTCCCTGCCTGTGTAACACCGACAGACTCCGGTGGTCGGCGGGCTGGATTGCCGCTTAGTGCATTAGCCTCTACCGCATGAGCTAAAAGCCAACTGGCTCTTAGCTAAGGCTGTAGAGCAGACTCATTAATTGCTGTCTAACTGGTCTCGGTGCCACTAGATGGGACAGAACACCACACCCAGGAGGTGTGTGGGTTACACCGGCCCTAGCTCTGCGTGGCTCCTGGAAGCGGCCACCAGGACCTTGCAGCCCCTAGGCACATAGACGGCCAGGGAGGCTCCATGCGCTGCCCCCACCTTGAGTGCTGGCTCCACAGCTTCCAATGGCTGGGAACCGCACCCTGAATGCCCTCTTGCACCCCATCCCCTGCCCCAGCCCAGAGTCCCCTTCTGCAACCAAACTCCCTCCTGGACCCCACCCACCGCACCCTCCCAACATCCCAAATCCCTGCCCGAGCCCTGAGCCCCCTCCTGCACTTCAAACTTCTTGTTCCCAGCCCCACCCCAGAGCCCACACCCCAGATGGAGCCCTCACCCCTCCACACACACTCCATCCCCCCAGCCCAGAGCCCTCTCCTTCACCCCAAACCCCTCATCTCCAGTTCCACCCCAGAGCCTGCACCCCTAGCAGGACCTCTCAGCCCCCATCCCGCATCCCAACCCCCTGCCCCAGCCCGGTGAAAGTGAGTCAGGGTGGGGGAGAGCAAGCAACGGAGGGAGGGGGGATGGAGCAAGCAGGGATGGGGCCTTGGAGAAGGGGCGGTGCCTCAGGGAAGGGGCGGGGCAGGGGTGTTCGGTTTTGTGTG
>NW_020664487.1:14102845-14122573 GCF_002925995.2 Terrapene triunguis | reverse complement strand
GCGGTGCCTCAGGGAAGGGGCGGGGCAGGGGTGTTCGGTTTTGTGTGAATAGAAAGTTGGCAACCCTAGGCCTAGGCAGGAGGCCTGGGACGTGTGAGGAACAGACTGTGAACTTTCCTTGTGTCACAGAGATGGCTGTTTGTGGTGTCCCCGTGGCCAAAGAGTGGGGTTATGTGTTTTCTTTTAACCTTTCCCATTTTTACTTATTTTTTTATTAGCTGCTGTTTAACAAATTGTATTTGCTTTGAACTGTATGTAATGATCAGTGGGCCAGGGAAGCGTCCGTTGTGAAGAGTGTGCCCCAGACTGGGAACACCAGAGCCCCTGTCCTAAGTGACCTGGACAAGATTGAGGGTTCAAGCCCCCCAGGAATCCCGGGCCCAGCCTTGTCAGGGTTACAAGGACTCTGACACACAGGAGAGAGGAAGGGGAGTCCTTGAGATCAGGCAGCCTCTGGGTAAAGGGAGTGGGAGCGAGGACTCAGATCCGTTCACTAGCCAATTCCACCAGGGCCGTGTGTAAGCCAGGAAATTTCCCCCACTTACATATGGAAGTTGTCCTGGAGAAGCTGAGCTCCATGGTGTGTAGGGAGGGAATGCATGGGCTCCCTACTTTTCTGCTCCCCCTGCAGCTGCACCACAGCAGTTGTACTGCAGAGGAGGCCCTACATAGCCATGAGACGGAGAGGGGAGAACAGCAGCACTGGGGCTGGATTTACTCTTTTATAAGAAAAACAACTGATGGTTAACAGTGTCCAACTGCTGATCATCCTGCAGATGCCACTTGCCGTTGCCTGAAATTTATTAGGTCAAAATGAGCCATAAAAGGAGGTCCTTAGGCTTTGGTGCCCTTTGCTGGCACTGGTCCACGACTGAATATAGTGGTTACAGAACTTGGGCCAATGTAATGAATGATCAACCCTGATTATATACATCTAACAGGAAATGGAAAACAGCAGTAAAACCTCTAGGAGGTAATACGGACATAAAAATGAATGTAAAATTACTACTACATTATAATCATGTGGTTGGTGAGAACAAGGAAAAGCTAATTACCTGCTAAGTTAAGCAATTCCTCCATTAATATTAAAATTATCATCTCTCTAGGACTTCTGTTACCCATATTTTGTAGCTAAATGGGATAAGAAATCTTACCACAATGCCTATTGCCCACTTAACTTAGGTAGGAATTAGATGCTATGATTCTTTTTGTTAAGACAGAACAAAACTATCATTCCCTTGCTCTAAAAATACTTTGGCTTTATCTCCATATTTAAAATCAGAAGATGGAGCTATCACTTTTTAATGTAAAGGATAGATTGTGACTTGGACCAATTACTAGCAGCACCCATGGAGCCAGGCGGAAGCTGGAAAAGAATTGTGCCGGAAAGAGATATGTCTGACCCTCAGCATTTCCTGGGGTGAGGCACCTTATGTTCTACCCTTGCTCAGGGCTGCGGCTCAATACACAGAGAGGAAGGATGGCCTTATGTTTGAAGCACTCGATTGGGGTTTGAGAAATGTGTGTTCAACTCCTGGATCTCGCTGTGTTGGCCAATTCGATTCCTCTCTCAGTTAGAGCTGGCTGAAATTTTTCAGCTGAAACTTCTTTTTCACCAAAAAATGCAGATTTGGGTTGACCAAAACATTTCACAAATACATGTCAAAATCACCAATTGGTTTGGTAACTGCCTCCCTCCCCTCCCCCCCCCCATAAAAAATGAAATGTTTCTTTTGAACATTTTCTAAATGAAACCTTTTTGACTTTTTGCTTCAAAGTGACTTTTTTTTCAACATTTACTTAAATTGTTTGGGGGGGGGAGTAAACTTTTTAAAAAGCACAAAAGCAAAATTGCTATTTTTTTGATTTGTCAAAAACTAAAAAAAAAAAATAATTGGGGGACAACTTGACAAATTTCTTTCTCCCATTTTTTTCTGATACGGCCAGCAAGGTGAAAAATCAGTTATTTGCACAGCTCTGCTGTCTGTGCCTCAGATCTGTGTAAAATTAGGGTCATCGCGTTTCCTTTGTCTGTGCTGTCTGTCGGCATTGTTCACAGTTTGGGACACAGACTGGCTGTTACTCTGTTTGTACAGCACTTTGCACAACGGGAGCTCTGATCTCAGTTGGAGTGTGCAGTAGCTACTGTAATAATAAGCCACATTTGAGCCCTAAATGACTAGCTCCTTTGTTAAAAAAAACAAGACCGGGAAATTTTTAGCTTAATATATTGGCAATACGTGCAATATAACATGTTCACTAGCAAGGACTTGCTTTACTCACACACTTTCTTAGCCATGTCTTGTGTTATTGCATATTCTGAAGGTTTGATAACACCCAGAAGCTCCTTCAAAAGGTTGATTCTTCTGAGTTGCTCCGTGTTTGGAGAGCAAGGGTTTCATGTTAGCTGCATTGGCAATCGCGGGAAGGAGATGATAAATGCTGTGGCAGTGTGTGCTGTTCCTGATAATGCTATCTCTAGAGGTTTTAATAACCTGCATCATTAAAGGGGAGTTAGATTCTCTCTACGTAAGGGTAGCAGCTGTTTGCCCTGTTAAGGACTGCAATAATTTGGACAGTAATTGTGGAAAGTTTTGCAGCTTTCTGGTCCATTTTGGTCACGCTAGGATAGTAATTTTGTTTGTTCAAGCTCCTCATTCCTAATTCGTTTCTGATTTTGTTATTATGGGTGAAGGCCGTTTCAGGACAGTGTCACTGCCACAAACAGAATTACTGTCTTTCTTTGCTTGGTATCAAATCAGTGGAAAGTTTTGAGGTCTGATTTTTCACAGGTTTTGGGCACTCTCAAAAGCAGCCGAATCAATGGGAGCAGGGGATGCTCGGTGCCACTACAAATCAGGCCCTCGAGGAAGCAGATTAATGAAGCAGAAACACTGCTCATTTCCACTCTTCATTTTTAAACCTTCATGTCCAGGATGTAGGAAGTTAAGATCTGCGGGTAAAAAACCTAGGGCCAGATTACAGCATCCCACAGAATCATCTGTGGGATGGTTGCCACGGGCCTAGGGGACTTGGAGAGTTTTGACGCACTGCCCTTCAAATCATCCCCACCAGGAGAAGGAGCTTGGAGACCCATGAAGGAAGGAAGAAGTGCAGCCTCTGGACTCAGCTCTTCAGGAGGGAAGCATCAGCCCCACGGAGAGTCAGCCCCTCCTCAGCAGCAAGGCGTCCTAGGGAGCTGTGCTGCCAATGACCAGGCACCCCACCCCTGCACAGAGACCCCCTGCCTTTGAGCAGGCCCTGCTATCTGGCTGGTGCTCTCTCTGGAGGAGCATGCCATAGGAAGTGACTCCAACAGGTGCTGGCCCTACCAGCTTAAGGGGGCACCGCTTCCTTCTCAATGGAGTAGACCGTAAGGGGATCTGCCCTGGGGTGTAGTGGCTTCATCCAAAGGAGAAGCAAAATGCGATGGGAATAAACACACCTATCCTCTCCTCATCCATCTTCACTCCCACCCACCCTCTCTCTCCATCTCCACTCCAATTCTCCACCTTCACTCTCTTCCCCCCTTTCTTCAGCTCTCTCCCCACTCACGCTTCACCTCTTCCAGTCCCTTTTTTCACCTCCTCTTGTCTGTCTTATGAGCCACCTTGGTGGTCAATCACTCTCTGCTCTTCCCTCAAAACCCTGCTCCCCTCAGGTTCTATCGCCCCTCATCACAGGCACTTGGGGTCTTCCCAATCAGCACCCCTCTTCTACTCAAACCCATCCGGAAGTCAATTTTCTCCACTCCCACCATTATCTAATCACTTCTCCCCCACTGGAAACATCAGTTCACTGCTACCTCCCCCAAATCAGTTTAAACATGCCTTTCCCCCTGCCTTCTGTTGGCTGTATACCTGCCCAGTGGTCCAGGGAGGGTTCTTTCTCTCCTCCTTGGGGAGCTCCCAACTGCTGTTGACAAAAGCTAATTGAAAATGGTTTTTTTTCCTGTGGAAATTTTTGATGAAAATAGAAAAAATAAAATTTGCTCTGCATTTCCTACAGAACATTTTGATTTTTTTTGGCAGAACTTTGAATGTCAAAATATTTTGGCCAAAAACTGAAATATTTTGATTTGGAAAGGCTGATGCAGTGCCTGACTGGAGATGTAGTTTGGAGGCCTTATGCTTCCATTCTCTTCTACAGGTCAGACTCTATCTCCCATGATGCACCATGGTCTCCTTTCCTGGAGAGAGCAGCATGTCCAAATTGATATATTTTGGTTTTCAGACAAATTATTTTGCGTTTTCAGGCATTTGGTTTTCCAACAAAATAAATAAAACATTTCCGCAGACAGCAGGCACTTTTTTTGTGTGAAAAGTGTCATTTAGCTGAAAACCCAGTTTTCCACCCAAAATCAGTTTCAATGAACAACATTTCAAACAGCCCTACTGCCAACCACGTAACATGTCATAGGCAGTCGCATGCTCTGCATGTCCCTAGAATACTGCAAGGCATATAAAGAGTTAATGCTGTAGGTCTTGCCACATCAGAAAGTCGTGATGACTCTCTGGTATCACAAGTTATCATCATCAGACCTTACTCTGGTATATCCACGTAGGGCTCCCTGTGCTCAAACCTTCATGACGTATTCATTTAGATGGAATAAATGAGCCAAAGGTTTAACACAAGCCAGTCACTGTTCAACAATAAACTGTGTCAAACCAGGTTCAGGGTTTGGTGTACAGAGACCTCAGCCTGCTTAGTTCCATGGCAAAGACACCAGTAACCATCCTTTTAACCTTTTATTAAAGATACAGAAACGAAGGAAAAAGTTAAAGCCTTTGGAATGTAAAGTATTACGTGAGGCTTTCATTTTCACAACGTCCCTCGCTCCCTTCCCCTTTAGCTGGGGAGAATTTTTACAAGGAAAAAACCCCGTGTTTGACAGTCTCTTAAATGGTATCAAAGGTGGTAATAATTATCCTTCTGGGGAAAAGAGAAGAAGTTAGTTGAGATGAGGTGGAGCTGTTGTTGCTGCTGCTGCAGTTGTTACAGTCTGATCCCGTGTTATCTCAGGTGATGGTTGGGTTTCAGTTAGTGCTGGTAGGGCTGGTGATGTCATCTGGATCCTTCTCTCTGGTCTGGTCTGGTCAGGACATCCCTCAAGGTCCAGGTTTCCAGGAGACGGTGGGAGTGGCAGCCACAATGGTGAAGCTCATTCAAGTAGCCTCCATATGGTCTTCTGTATTTTCCCCTCCTTATTTTGTTCACCAATTTGTCTTAATATCCGACACGCCAATTTTGGTTAAATAATTTCACATATAGCATGATTTTATTATGTCCTTGAAGCATATCAGTAGGCCATTTTGTTTAGACTAATTTAGTCTAAAGGGGATTATTTATTATTTAGACTAATAATTTAGTCTTTCTGTTTGATTTTCTTGTACCTGTTTATAACGTTCATTATTGAAAACACCCCATTTTCCACCACCATTCGCTATTATAGTTTGAATTTTCACATATTTTTTACAGTTGAGCTTACAATTAAGGTAAATTTGTAGGCCCAATTATCACAACAGACACAACCCACCCACGAGCCCATACATCTTGATCCTCAGGTCAATCACTGAGAATCTACTATAGGGTCACAAGGGTAGGGAAGTCACACTTCTCTTTTGTATACTCAGTAGCATACCTTCCACTCACTGAAGCTGAAGAGGTGATCAGGACCTTTATTGTTTGTGTAAGTCCATTTAAATTAATTAGCTAACAATAAACATTTCTCTTAAGACACCCAAATAAAAAAACTCAGCAAATTTTTCAAGTAATATTATGATACAAAAAATGCAGGTTTAATTTTAATGTGCACATGAGATCAATTAATGTAGTTCGTATGCAGATAAGACGGCAATGACCCTGATTCAGAATGCTTGTTATTTCTGGAGTTGGCATATGGTTCTCTGTAACAGCAGGCATAATGATTGCAATAAATTGGCTCTTAATGTCGTGTAATGAACTCTGATTTGTGTTAATTTGGGCATTACTTAGCAATTTCATGCTATTTTTTTAAATCAGTTTGTTAAGTCACTGCATTTGAATCCAGCTTCATGTTGGGTATTTAGTAATCCTAAGAACAAAGCACAGCATTTGAATTCAGATTTTCATTGCAAAGATACATCACCAAACATACATGAGTGCAAGAGAGCTCAACCTGGAAATCAGACAGACGTTCTATCATTAGTGATAAACATAGATCTCTGCTCTGTCCTATTTCTAATGCTGCTCTTTTGTGACTATTTCAGAGACTGTCTCAGTGAACATGCTATTGCTCATTATAATAAAAAGCAAATTATTGCAACCTATAGACATTTAAGCAGTGGCTTCTTGAAAGCTTTATAGAAGCTGATAATAATGTTGCCAGGATAAAATCACCAAATAGCAAGAACCTGATCCAAAGCCAAAAGGAGTCAATGGAAAAACTCCTATTGGCTTTGTGGGGCTGTGGATCAGGATCTAACCAAATGTATTAACAAACAAGGGCTTTGATTCCCCAAGGAGCTCCTTGCAAGCAGCACCCTGCACCCACGTGCCATGCCATTGAAACCAGTCAGTCTCCATGTGACTGCCGCAGCCTGGCAGCACAGACAGGGTTAGGATTTTGGTATGCACGCTGCCCTAATAAGATGCTTTGAGAGATCCAAATGTACAGTGTTACACTGCCACTGTGGAGATGTGCAATTTGGAGACTGGTGTTAACACTTACATGTCACCGATGCTCTTGTACATGTTAGCTTTATTTCTTGCCTGGAAAGGATGACAGCAGCAAATATTATAATAGCAAATATAATTCTTGTATTGTAAGCTCTTCGGGGCAGAGATCATCTTTTTGTTTTGTGTTTTTCCAGGACCTACACAAAGGGGTCCTGTTCCTGGGCACTACCACAGTACAAATAAATAATAATAATAACAATCATAGTAACACCATCAGACAAAAATGAGAAAAGGAGAGAGATACAATCAGTAAGTTTTACTTTGTTTTATTTACTATTGACTTTATCTACTGGATTCCTCTAGGCTCCAGTCTAGCAAACCATTTAAGCACATGATTAATTTTTCAGTTGGCCCATTCATGCGCTTATGTTAAGCATGAGCTTATGGGCTTTTCTGAGTAGGGAAGAAATTACGTGTTTAAGTGATTTTCTGGATTAGTGCCTTAGCCAAGATCCACTGCACAGGCCTATTTTATTGATTAAAGTCTAATTTTAAAAGGTATTAACACTTTACATAGTAAAGTCAGAAAGTTAGGTTGGGCTTATATTGGAAACTAAAATGACAGTTTTAACTGTAAAGAGGATATTACCTCTCCATGATAAAACAATCCCATTACAAATCCACATTTACCATTTTAATTGTTTGGCCCCCATTCCCCTGTTGCTTCTCTCTCCCCCTAATCAACTTTCATACTATGTTTATGAAGATCACTAGAGTGCAGCAGTAGAAATTGCTGATACAACCTGATTCTGAGGCTGCAGTTTCCACAGTGGACTCCAAAGGGAGCTGCTGTCTGCTCAGCACTTTTGATAATTGAATCACTTATGTATGTGCCTAAATAAGGATTTAGGAACCTAATTTTAAGTATTAAAGCCCAGACTTCCAATGGGAGTTAGGCACCTAAATGCCAAGGCTTTGAGGATCTGGGTTGCGATTTTTAAAATCTTGAACACCATTTGTATTTACTGATGGTGTCTATAGTTGTACACTTTAATATTGTCAGATTATATATCTCCCTTCCCTAAAATATGATGACATTTTGGTTGGATTATAAAAGCCCTGTTTCACAAAATTCTGGCTGTTTGAATAATCTAGGAATATTTATTAGAGGGTCCAGGTATAATTGCCATATTCTTGAAATCAGCCCTATAGGTAGCTGTTTTCTCCGGTGAAACTTGGATTAGACAATTGGGCTGCATATGTATGTCCTTGAGAAAAGACATCATTAAAGCTGTACTGATGTCTATATTGTTATTGTTCATTTAAATTAGGGAGGAATCTGCCTGGCAGGCTATTCATTATTCATATATGCGGCATATATGTTCCTGCACAAAAAATCTTGGACATGGCTTTGCTATCTATGGGTATTTTCATAACCTGTTTCTACATGCTGTGTTCTTTTACCCTAGCAATGCAACTCAGAACGGTTATCAGCTGCAGTGGATCATATTACTCCATTATGTCTGGTGTAAAGACAACAAGGGTTTTAGCATAAGAGTTAAGACATGTTATCAAGATGGGACCAAGAAACAGAAAGGTTATTTTCCACAGCACTCTAAAACTAGTACAAATATTTATTTTAGTTTCCATATTTTTCAAAAAGTCACACGATGATTCACAGCATCAATAAACTCATAATTTTCCCACTTAGATGGATTTCTTTTTTCTCATGTAACTGATATCATTCTAGCTCCCTATGTGTGGTTCACTAAGAAGACACCATCCCCTCCAACTCCTAAATAAGCCACATAACAGACAAAGGAAAGCATAATCAATAAGCATTAAACAGCGGAGGGAACCACCTTTTAGACTCCATTATTGTCCATCTGTGGTGCAGAACCCTGATTACCCTTCGGATATCAATTACCTTATAGCTTTGACCATTTTACAAAGGGGAGGGCTAACCAGCAGGGAAAGACTATAATTATTAGAATCTTTTTTGCATTAATGGTGTAGTCTCCTGACCACACGAACAGTATCCTTCTGAAAATGTTGTCATATTCCCTGGGTTAGCATGTCTGGCATGGGTGCGGATGGTCTACCATGTCACATGTCATGCACAGACTGTGTGAGTTTCTCCCGCACCATGACATATTAGTTACTCTGTCACTGATGGGGCACAACGTCTATTCCAGTGAAGAGAGATGTCACACATAAGTTAAAGGGACCGTGTAGACCATGGCAGATTCCTTTACATTCCCCTACCTCCCGCCCTCCTGCCTCCACAGAGAGTTGCTCATGTGCTCAGGACTGTAGAGTGTCAGCTGAAATGTTGCTCCTTTGCTTTTCTTGCTTGGCCTCAAGCTGAGCCATGAGTGCACAGGAGGCCAGCTCCAGAGAGACCCCAGTGAATATCCCCATCTAATCTATGGACCTGTGCAGTGCCCATCACGTGGTATCTAGGCATTAATGCCCTGACGCAGAGCAGTATGTAGGCTTTTGGTGAGTATGGTAATGGGAGAGGGAGTAAGGGAAATAAAACCATCAGTCTGTGAAGGGAAAGAGAACAAATAAAGAGAAGGGCAGCAGAGGAGGTGAAAGTGGACCAAGAAAAGGCATGACCAGAATATGGAGTATGGGCACTTTGAGGAGTACCCATCTACCAAGTCATGACAACAGGAGCAGGGGCAGCTGAGGAGGACGCTGGCTGTTGACATGTTCTGGTGAAATGGGAGAAGAGCAGCGCAAGCTGGTTGAGCACTGTGGATGGGCAGGGACTCTGTAGACGAGAGAGCTTTCAGTGGGTGAGCAAGGGGCAATGACTGCATGGCCCAGGCCTCATTTGCATTTCAGTTATGGGACAGTTTGTGGCATTTTGGTTAAAATACAGTTAAGTTTTGATTTGAATGGCAATGCGATGCTATTGACCCTGTTGGGCAATGAAAGGAGAAAAGACGCCAAACGTGCCTGGGGTGAAGGATCACCCTTATACGGACCACAGTCAGGCACTGTTGAGTACCAGCAGCTGGACGAAGCTTCAGGAAGAATTTTTGACTTTTGGAGGAGTGTGTCTTCTTAGGTGTTAAGGGCTTTGTTACGGGTCTCATATGCCAGAGCTGAGATTGCTTTGTGGTGTGAACAGTGCTGAGACACGTGATGGTGCTGAGGTGACTGGAAACCGCAGAGAGCAGCAGACTATGTGAGGGAATCGGTGGAGGCCCCCCTATACCGAAATCAAAACTGAATCATGTCCAGGAGTAGAGTCCCAGGCAGCACTTTCCTTAGGTCAGAGGTCCCCAAACTGTGGGGCACGTCACCCTAGGAGGACATGGAGGAACGTTTTGGGGGGCATAGTGGGCTGGGCCAGCCTCACGGGGAGCAGAGAGGGAGCGCCACCAAACCCTGCCCCACCCCAGCTCTGCTCTGGCCCCACCCCCAGCCGTGGCCCTGGCTCCTGGCCCCGTCCTCAGTCTCAGCCCGGCTCCACACCCAGCTGTGGGCCTGGCTGCCAATTCCCACCACAGCCCAGCTACGGTTCCTCTCCCAACCCTGCCCTGCCCCCAGCCTCAGCTCCAAGCTGCGGCTCCATTCCCAGCCTGGAACCGAGGCTGGGGGCAGAGCCAGGAGTGGAGCCGAACCCGGCCGCAGGCCTGACTGCCGGCCCCTACCACGGCCTGGCTGTGGCTCCACTCTCTCCTCTCCTCACCCCCAGCCTCGACCCCTAGTCGTGACTCTGTTCCCAGACCCAGACCCACTCCCAGCTGTGGCCCCAGACTCAACCCCCTTACCCCTGTCTGCATCCCCCTCAAGCCATGGCCTTGCTCCAGGCGGGGGAGGGTGGTGGTGGTAGGGGGACGTGGACAGGGGTAAGGGAGGCCTCAAACGTTTGGAGACCACTGCCGTAGGGGCTAGAGACTGACTTGCCTGATTGTATGAACTCTGCCAACCCTGGACAACAAATTGTGAGTGAGAAACAGCAGAGGAGAAGGGAAGTGGCTAGAATGTTTTACCTACTCACAAGCACGACAGGAGGACGGAAGTTGGAACTGTTGCCAAAACACCCTGAATGGGTGGGAGTACTACTTCATAGATCAAAAAATCAACAAACCAGGGTTTCCTAGGTTTATTCTGTTTCCTCTTTTCCCTTTCCCTTCCCCTTCTGTTTTAAACCCCTGGACTCAATGTTTTTTGAGTGAGGAGGTATAGCCTATCAAAGGCACCCAGGGTGGTATATAGCTGCCCATGTTTCTGAGCGGGGGCTTGAGCTGGTGTTATTTAAAATTTCAGAAGGAACCCTAGAAAACTGAATTCGGCCTGTTCTGCTACCAACAACACCTAGAAGAAGCATAACATTTATTTATTATTCATGTTACAATAGCACCAATCAGATTGGGTTCCATTGATCGAGGTGCTGTGCATTCCCCACAAAGTAATACATAATCTATGTTGGTGTCATCCTATCTCAGGACGTGCTGACAAAATGCCAGGGTGGAATCACCCACAGAAATCAGGGGCCTGGATAAGATTCATAGACCGACAGGGTTTGAGTCCAGAAGGGACGAATTTGCGCATCTAGTCTGACATGCTGCATAAAACAGGTCACAGAGCCTCACCTAGTTACCCCTATATTGAGGATAATAAATTGTGTTTAGCTAAAGCATTTCTTCCAGAAAAGCATCCAGGCTTGGTCTGAAGACATCAAGAGATGATGACTCCACCACTTCCTTTAGTAGTTTGTTCCCACGGTTAATCACCCCACTGTTAAAATGTGTGCCTGATTTCTAATTCAAATGTGTTGACTGAAGCTTCCAGCCATTGGTTTTTGTTCTGCCTTTTCCCACTGAATTAGAGAGCCCGTTAGTGGCTGGTATCTTTTCCCTGTGAAGGTACTTACACATGGTAACCAATTCACCTCTTGGCCTTCTTTTTGATAAACTAAGTTTGAACTGGATGTGAGTGCATTTTAGAACTTGGGGCTTTCCTATTCTATTATTCTCTAGGCAAAATGATTGGCTATGCAGAGTCCAGACAGCTGCCACTTCTGGTCCTGTCATTAGAGAAACCACAATTGAGGGGTAAAAGGACTTGTGTGTGTGTATGAGTGATTTAATTGTATTTGAATGCGCTGTAGCTGCTATCTATGTAAGACTACACTTAATCCTTTTATAATAGTCCCCTGGTAGAAGAAGAAGCTTATTTCCTAATTATCCTTGTTTGAGACCAGCTCAGGACATTCAAGGTGAAGGCTGATCATTCCAACAGTCCTGTGTTTTTCTCAGCAGCTCTAGCTTTTATATTTTAATCCTTCATAATTAAAGAGTCAACCTTGGCTGTTTATTATTATTTATTTATTAACAGTGTTGTAAATAAGATTTTCATTTTAAATTTCTATATGTCTTGCTGCCTTTGGTAATCTTTGTACTTACATGGAGAGAAGAAAAGGCTCTCAAAAACTCATTTAGTACTGATCATGATTTAGATTCCCGTACCTGCAATCCCCTGGAGAAAACTGCAAAATTGGAGGTGGTTGGAATGTCAAGTTACAATTCATGAGCCTTAAAGCAGATCAGGAGATAGACAAGGGAGAACGACCATGATCCAGCTAGAATGGTAGGTTATAACATGCAAAACTATAGAAATAAAGGTTATATGATGTGAGGCTGAGTCAAAACAAAAATCCCCTGTCTCTATTTCAGTTTATCCTTGCTGTTTGAAAGCAAGTGCCTCTGCTTTTTCATCTGATGTGCATTCATCCAGTCTGTGAAGTAGATTGACTACTCAAACAAAGTTAAAATAACAGAGCGAGACAAATTATCAGCTGCAGGTGTAGTGAGTATTGCCTGCAAAACAGCATACATCTGTTACACTTAGGTGGGTTTAGAGGTGAATGTGCCAGTCCAAAAAATAGTCATGCTAAATTAGGCATGTTAGGCAAATGCTAGGGTTTGGGGTGCAACACGTGTGCTTGAATATTTTTCTACATGCCCATTATATCTTCGGCTGAAAATTTGCCTAAGAACTCCTACTTAAACCCAGGGCCGGCGCAACCCATTAGGTGACCTAGACGGTCGCCTAGGGCACCACAATTTGGGGGGCGGTGACCACGGTGGTATTTCGGCGGCGGGACCTTCCGCCACCTCTGTGGGGGGTGGCATTTCGGGGCAGGACCTTCCGTCGCCTAGGGCGGCAGAAAAGCTGGTGGCGCTCCTGCTTAAATCCCACCAAACCAGGAGCTTTGGAAGATAAGTAGAGTTTTCTAGTAGTTAGAACTGGAGTCTAGGAGTCAGGACTACAGCTAGCTGGAAAATGTTATTTTTTTCCCCCTCCACATGGAAAGAAATGATTTTTTTTTCATTTTCAACATGTTCTACAGAAAATTTTGACTTTTCATTGTTAAATTGAAAGCTACCAAAATCCAAAATGCTGTCACCTGAAAACCAAAACCCTTTCAGCCAAATTTTGACAAAAAGTCTAACATTTCCAAGGAAAGTAGAAACTTTTCACAAACACTTTTGTTTCCTTGTAAACTCAATTTCCTGTTGAAAAAAATTTCAACAGATAATTTTAATCCAGCCCTAGTCCGGACTCATTTGTTCCACTCTTAGCTCTGCTGTTTATTCATTGTGTGACCTTGGATGCTGGGATGCTTCAACGAATCTGTGTGCCTCATTTTTAAGCTGGGTATAATTCCACTGGACTGCAAGAATTAATGTCTGTAACATGCCTTGAGGATGCTATATAAAGCATAAGTGCATAATTGTTCTTGTTAGTACAGTCATCTCTAACCCATGCCATTATTTAATGGAGGCATTAAGGGCTTGTTTCAAAGACCATTTCAGTAAATGGGAAGTTTTCCATTGACTTCAGTGGGCTTTGGATCAGGCCTTAAAGCAGGGGTTCTCAAACTTTTTCTTTCTCAGACCCCCCTGAAAATGCTACAAAAACTCCAAGGCCCACCTGTGCTGCAATGGTTTTTCTGCATATCCTGTAGATTAAAAGCTGTATTAAATGGATTGTTATACAGTTACACACACACACACAAGAAATATATAAAAAGAACAATATATGCACAAAAATAAACTGAATATTATTTTTTTATTTACTCAGTGTGAAACTTGTTGGTACTGATCAACAATTCTGTCAAGATGTGGGGGTATCTTTGACAAGCATACGCACATATCATGGTCAATGTTCATCCTGGTTTGGTACTTTGTTTTCATTTATGTCATGGCTAAAAATCAAACGTAGGTGGTACTAAAGGGGATCAAAACTTTCAGCACTGCAGAGAGGCTGTGATCGGAAAACTAAAGCCAAAATGTCTCCAGCGGCATTCTTTGAACCTGGTTCTGAGGGAGCTGTCTGACGAAATGTCAATGAGCTCCTCTACCAATTTTGATGGAACATCAGATGGAAGTTTAGCTTCAATGTTCTCACTCTAGTGCACACGTGTGTAGCAGCTTGTTCTGTTGTGAGTTCTGGAAAATAAACATTACATTTGTTAAGCAGACCAGACAGATGTGCTGCTAGCTGAGGTTTAATTACGTCAAAGTCAATGTTTTGTTCCTGAATGAATGAATGTAAGAGCTCAAACATATCAGTAGTGCCCCCACAGACACGAACTTTCCAGAGTTGTAGTTTTCTTTTGAATGCTTCAATTCTTTCACGCTGGGCAATAAAATGACTGTTCCCACCTTGCATAGTTTTATTCAGCTTGTTCATTTCACTGACTATGTCTGCGAGGTAACCCAGTTTTGCCATCTTTCAGCACTTCGGCAAATTCAGTTTTCTTATCAACTAAGAAACTACATAACTCTTCCTTGAGATTAAATATTCGGGCAAGCATTCTGCTTAGAGAGAGCCTGCATGAGCTCTGTATGCGTGAGCAAGGAATGGTGCTCTGCACCCACTTCCTCACAAAGTGCAGCAAAACACCTGGAGTTTGTTGCTCTTGATTTAACAAGTGTTACCACTGTATTCAGAACACTGTGAAGACCTGGTTCAATAGCTTTTGCAGCAAGCACTTCTCGGTGTAAAAAGCAGTGTGTTCAAATAGCGTGAGGTGCAACTATGTGTGTCCAAATAGCATGAGGCTTTTATTTTTTGCACAACACCAGAATGCTTTCTGGTCATTTCTGCGGCTCCATTAGTGCAGACCCCAATGCAATTAGTCCAGCTGATAAAATCATCTAACAGTTTGAAAATGTCATCTGACTTTGTTGTTGTCTTGAGCGCTTTGCAAACCGAAAAGTCTTATTCTTTATTCCACACATACTGAACATAGGCAAGTAAATGGGACATTTTTGAAATGTCTGTGGATCCATCTAGTTGTATAGCAAAATCATTGTCACTCAGCCGATCAATACACTGAGAAACTATGTCTTCTGACATAGAAATGATCTATCGTTTGACAGTGTCATTTGATGTCGGTATTTTTGTCAGTACCTTGGCCTTCTCCTCTCCAAACACTTCCATTGTTATTTCAATAACACATGGCATTATGAAAATCTCAGCAATCGTTTGTGACTTTTTTGTTTTAGCAATTTTCTGTGCCACTATGTAGGATGACCTTAAAAGCTTTTTATCTGCAGTAGTTGTGGATTTCATTACTACTTTAGTACCAAGCAGTTCCTTGGCCTTTCGCTCAAACAATGAACGGTGCTTATCCTTATAGATGTCATGTTTTGACTATCAGGAAAAAATGTTTCACTAGAAGGGTGGCAAAGCACTGGAATGGGTTACCTAGGGAGGTCGTGGAACCTCCATCCTTAGAGATTTTTAAGGCCTGGTTTGACAAAGCCCTGGCTGGGATGATTTAGTTGGTGTTGGTCCTGCTTTGAGCAGGGGGTTGGACTAGATGACCTCCTGAGGTCTCTTCCAACCCTAATCTTCAACGATTCTATGATTCTATGTTTGTAATTAAATTCCTCTGTAATTTGGAGGGTTTCAAACATTTATTGGACAATACTTGTGCACAAATTACACACTGTGGTTGATGTATATCTCCACTTCCGGAACAAATAAAACCAAATTCAAATAGCTGTCTTTGCATTTCCTAAATTTTGCGAGGTTAATAGCAGCTTTTTGTTTCTTACTCACATCACCTCCTTGATGTTCTTCAGTCATTATGGTGGTTGAACTTGTTGAAGGAAATTCGATATCATCACTCTGTGAGTTTGTTGTTTTGAAGATGATGGTTGAATTAAAAATGTATCCATATCTGATATTTATGGTTTACACTTACAATTCCCCCCGCTCACCTCCGTGCTGTGTAACTTGTCCTGCTTCTGTTGAAATAGCTACTTTACAACCAGTAAACAGAGCTAGATAACCTGCAAGGCTGGCGTCAGACTCACTGGACCAAGGGCAGAAACCAAGGCATGAGCCCTCGCATGCAAAGTCTCTGGGGGCAGAGCCAGAGCTGGGCCAGAAGGTGTTAAGGCTGACCTACAGGCTGGGTGACCCCCACCCCAGGGGCTGACTCAGAAGTCTGAGCCCCCACCTTCCTGGCTGCAGGGCGGGGCTTCAGCCTGCAGGGCACAGGGCTTCAGCCCCTGGCTAGCTTCAGCACTGCGGCTCCCTGCTTTAGCCCCACAGTGTCACTGGGTCTCATGGCTCCAGCATTCAGCACTGGCTCCCAGCTTTAGCCCTGCAGGGACATGCAGGCTCTGGATTTCAGCCCCATAGCTCCCAGCTTCAGCCCCGCGGCAGCACTGGGGCTTGGTGCTTCAGTCCCACATCCCAGGGCTGCACCGGAGCTTGGGGCTTTAGTCCAGGCCTCCCGGCTCCAGCCCCGTAGCAGCACCGAGGTTGGGGCTTCAGCCCACGGCTCCTGGCTTCAGCTCAGTGGCAGCACTGGGGCTCGGGGCTTCAGCCCTGCAGCTCAGAGCTTCAGCCCCACAGTGGCACCGGGGCTCAGGGCTTCAGCCTGCGGCTCCCAGCTTCAGTCCGGCGGTGGCACCAGGGCTCAGGACTTCAGCCTGCGGGTCCCTGCAGCGGCATCAGGGCTTGCAGCCCCAGGGCTTGGGGGTTCAGCCCCTCAGCTCCCAATCGCTGCCCCACCACAGCATCTGCGTTCGGGGCTGAAGCCCGGAGGGGGATATTGAGGCTCCAGGCTTCACCCTCGTGAGAACCACTGCCCTAAAGCACATACATGACAGCCTGAGATTGCTCATCAGTCTTACTTCGTCCCATGGTAGCTGTTTATTTTTCTGTTAGAATTCAGATTTTCTCTTTGCTATATCCATTAATGGACTTGTGAAAACCATGGCAACCAATAATTCGTTTGGAAATGATTAATTTCACATTCAGAAGGCACAGGCATGCAGGGGGGCAGGAACAATGTGTATAGTGGCGGTGCTGAGAGCCACTGAACCAAAGTGCAAACCCTGTATGTGAGGGAAACCACTTCAAGCCAAGGGGTGCGGCAGCCCCCAGCACTCCTCGTTCCAGCACCCCTGCAGGGACGTATACCATTATGTTGGTAGTTACATGGCAAATAAAAAACAAACACAGACCCCGTAAGGAATGGCATGATTCACCCCACTGTAACGATAAATTCCTGCAGGCCACTTGGTAGGTATTATGATGTTATTAAGGATGTAGTTTGCAGATTGTACTTCTTATGAAAACTCTTCCCTCAGCATAGATAAAAGAAGCACTGCCATGGTTAGCACCTCGAAAATGAGTTACATATTTCACTTCAAATGGTCTTTGAGGTATGAAAGGATTTTCATTTCAGGGCCCTGTGTGCTCCCAAGAATGGAGGAGACAAGCAGAGATTAGGTGAGGAGTAGAAGGTGCTATGTACTATGACATTCTGGGATGCAATCACAGAGAAAAAATTGTGGGTGCTTAGCACCTACCAGCAGCCATCTCCCCCGCCCCCCCCCCGTGCCTCCCATCTGCCGGCGGCCCTGCCAATCAACTCCCCCTCCTCCCTCCCAGCGCCTCCCAACTGCTGTGATCAGCTGTTGCACGATGTGCAGGAGGCGCTGGGGGAGAGGGGGCGGAGCAGGGACAGGGCCGCGCTTGCGGGAGGGGGTGGAACTGGGTGGGAAGAGGCGAGTTGGGGGCTTGGGAGAAGGGGTGGGTGGGGGCATGGCCTGGGGCGGAGCGGGGATGGGAAGAAGCGGGGTGGGGGAGGGGGATTCGGGAAGGGGGCTGGTGGGAGCGGTTCCTAGGCCATAGCGGGGCTGAGCACCCACAGGGCCCAGAGGAAGTCAGTGTCTGTGGGTGCAATCCAGACCAGTAAGTGTCTGTGTCATCCCTGTCCTGCAGTGTCTTACAATGCCTTGCTTCTGTAGCTCCCACCTGGGCCGCTCACAAACAGCCTGCCAGCATGCAGGTCACATGTGTCTGGGTATGGCCATAGTTTTGGTTCAGCAACTGTGATCCCAGCAGCCTGTCAGCAAACACCAGCCACACTCTGGCTCCCACCAGCTTTGGTTACTATTTGTAGGGTAATAGTAACCACACTCCCAATCCAAAATTTCCCCCCGGCCCTTCACCTTCACAGTCAGGTGAACATTACCTCATCACAGTCCCAAACTGACCAAAGGAAGGGGGGTGACTCACTCGAGAGTCCAACAGATCCTTTGTTGTTGCCTAGGTCAGTGTCCTTTGTTCCTGTGAGGCTGGGCTGGGTTTGTCCCATACATGCCCTGGTGAGGTGTGAACTGCCCCTCTGCTCCTGGAGAGTTTTTGCCTGGGCTTGCTTTAAGCCATGAGGACACATTTTCAGCCTCATAACTATATACATGAAATTACAACCTATAACATTACATTACTATAACATTACCATAACAACAATGCTCAGTGCATCATGAGACTTCCAAAGACACCCGACATAGATTCACAGATTCTAGGACTGGAAGGGACCTCAAGAGGTCATCGAGTCCAGTCCCCTGCCCTCATGGCAGGACCAAATACTTTCTAGACCATCCCTGATAGACATTTATCTAACCTACTCTTAAATATCTCCAGGGATGGAGATCCACAACCTCCCTAGGCAATTTATTACAGTGTTTAACCATCCTGACAGTTAGGAACTTTTCCCTAATGTCCAACCTAAACCTCCCTTGCTGAAGTTTAAGCCCATTGCTTCTTGTTCTATCCTTAGAGGCTAAGGTGAACAAGTTTTCTCCCTCCTCCTTATGACACCCTTTTAGATACCTGAAAACTGCTATCATGTCCTGGCTCAGTCTTCTCTTTTCCAAACTAAACAAATCCAATTCTTTCAGCCTTCCTTCATAGGTCATGTTCTCAAGACCTTTAATCATTCTTGTTGCTCTTCTCTGGACCCTCTCCAATTTATCCATATCTTTCTTGAAATGTGATGCCCAGAACTGGACACAATACTCCAGTTGAGGCCTAACCAGAGCAGAGTAGAGCGGAAGAATGACTTCTCATGTCTTGCTCACAACACACCTGTTAATGCATCCCAGAATCATGTTTGCTTTTTTTGCAACAGAATCACACTTTGACTCATATTTAGCTTGTAGTCCACTATAACCCCTAGATCCCTTTCTGCCATACTCCTTCCTAGACAGTCTCTTCCCATTCTGTATGTGTGAAACTGATTTTTCCTTCCTAAGTGGAGCACTTTGCATTTGTCTTTGTTAAACTTCATCCTGTTTACCTCAGACCATTTCTCCAATTTGTCCAGATCATTTTGAATTATGACCCTGTCCTCCAAAGCAGTTGCAATCCCTCCCAGTTTGGTATCATCTGCAAACTGAATAAGCGTGCTTTCTATGCCAATATCTAAGTCGTTGATGAAGATATTGAACAGAGCCGGTCCCAAAACAGACCCCTGCGGAACCCCACTTGTTATACCTTTCCAGCAGGATTGGGAACCATTAATAACAACTCTGAGTATGGTTATCCAGCCAGTTATGCACCCACCTTATAGTAGCCCCATCTAAATTGTATTTGCCTAGTTTATCGATAAGAATCAAAGACAGTATCAAATGCCTTACTAAAGTCTAGGTATACCACATCTACCGCTTCTCCCTTATCCACAAGACTCGTTATCCTATCAAAGAAAGCTATCAGATTGGTTTGACACGATTT
>NW_020664487.1:14054554-14087845 GCF_002925995.2 Terrapene triunguis | reverse complement strand
GCCCTGTTTGAGCAATTTGTCCTGAGTTGGCACTCTCAGTTGGGTTCTGCCAGAACCGCATTGTCACAGTGGGGGGGGGAGGAGAAGCGGGGCGGAGCGTTCAGGAGAGGAGGAGGAGGCGGAGCGGAGGTGAGCTGGGGCCGGGGGCAGGGCAGGGAGCACCCACAGAGTCAGCGCCTAAGGCGCCACTTTCAATTTAAAAGCCCTTTTAGAACTGGTTGGACAACCGGTTCTAAAAGGGCTTCTAAATTTAACAACCGATTCCAGCAAACTGGTGTGAACCGGCTCCAGCTCACCTCTGCCCCTCCCCCTCCAGCTTCTCATGTTAAAGTGCAGAATTCAAGATGGGTTCCGGTATCAGGTGACATGGTCACATGCCTCTGTAGGGCCCCTGCAGCCATTCTTCACAGGCTGACCCACACGTTCACAGGAATACTAAGCTCTTTTACAGTCCATTGTCTCCTGCTGATGGGCCATGCACCTTGTTGGGCTTTTTCTAAGAGATATGCTGTGATTCAAACAGAAATTAATCCAGGGAAGTCCTCTGGCTTGTATTATGCAGAAGATCTGACTAAATGAGTTTGTAATCTATGAAGATCTATTTGGCTATAGCTAATTGCCTTAATTACACAGGGGGGATGCTACAGATATAGCTGAAAACACTAGTCAGTGAGGCAATCTTTCCATCTGTTGCATATATTATTTGGATAGCTCTCCCAGTGAGCTCTCTTGGACTTGTACACAGGGTTCAACTGAGTGGATTCAGGTTACTTGACAATGACCAAAGCTAATTTCAAGTCCATACCTTAAGTGCAAAAAAATTCTTGTGTGAATGACTTAGAACACACTAATGCTGAAGTGAAAGTATAAATCTCTTCTCTAAAAACCATAGAGCCACCACTTGCAATCATATAATAAATAATAAACCAAATGGGCCAGGACTTCACTCCTCCTGATAAAACAAAGAGCAACTGATAGCGGTCTCAGTAGGGTAGCTGGCAATTCCCCTTAATTCAAGGGAATCCTCAACTGGCATAAATCTAATGTAACCAGTTCTGTGCCACCTGCTCCCACACCCCAGCACTGGTAGGTAGTGTTACAAAGCAGGCCTGGCGCCTGGACAAGGCTTGGTGAGGGTGTGGCCCAAGTTGCTAGGGGACAACTTCTGCTGATGTAAATTAGAGCAACTTGTAGGTTGCTGTAAACTACATTGTGGGCCAAACTGGCCTCGGGATTGGGGGAGCAGAAAGGTCTATGAGTCACTGCTCCTCACCCATTTCTGGGTCCTGTCTAGAGCCCAGCCAAGCCAAACCCAGGAAACTCTTCCTTAGTGCTGTGAGTTGAAGGGCTGATGTCAATGTGGAGCACTCTCAGCTCCAATTGACAGCAATGGGAGTTGCTGGGTGCTCAGACAGCAAAGCTAAGCCCATAGCCAATCAAACACAGAAGTACAGAGAAGACTTAATTCAATGAGCCTTGTCTTTTTCACTCTGGAAGGTCCGTGCATTAAAGGATGCAGAGAACAGCTCAGACGAGGTGTATGTGTCTATTAGTGTTTCTGTCTCTTTGTTGCAGGTGGTCTTTTTCCCCACTGGGATAAGCACCACATCACTGTCAGGATGGCGGGTGATGCTTTCCTCAGTCCCACAAAGAGAACCACAGGCAGGGCTATGAGCAGTCACAGGAGTCTTTGGGAGCCATGGGATTGAGTATCAGCAGCCAACAGAACGTTATTTGATAACATCGTGAAGCGCACACTCTCTTGCCCAGACACAGCACATATGTTTCCAGCTACATTGGGAAACAAAGATTTAAACCTCGGCTGCTTATTCAGGGTGCTTGTTAAGGGCAGTGGCAGACACAGATCTCCTTTCTCTAGGCTCAGTGCCACCTGGAACAAGCAGCAGCAATCACACAGAACATCTCGTATAGAGCTACTGACGAGGTTATTGTTCTCCCTTTCACTTGTGGCCTCTGATGATGCAATTCATCATATGCTGAAAGGAGTGACACCAGAGGCCAACAACAATACAATCTCACACAATAAGTTTCTCCTTTCTTATGCAGCTCCTCAACAGCAGGTAGCAGAACAGAAGGGTTAGAAGGGTTTTGTTCACTATGAGCATGTCTACACTACAATTAAAAACCTGTGGCTGGCCCGTGCCAGCTGCCTCAGGCTCGTGGGGTTCAAGATAAGGGGCTGCTTAGTTGGTGTGGACATTTGGGCTTGGGCTGCAGCCCAAGCTCTGGGACCCTCCCACCTTGCAAGCTCCTAGAGTCCAGGCTCGAGCCCAAGCCTGGAAGTCTACACAGCAATGAACAGCCCGAGTCCCATGAGCCCAAATCAGGGGACACGGGCTAGTCATGGGTTTTCATTGCAGTGTAGACATGCCCCATGAGGGCCATAAGTTCTGGGGAGGGAACTGACCTCTTGGGTTAGAGGAAGTTGATGAAATCTGCTGGGGATTGATTCCTTGAGATGAGATCCATTCTTCAGCGTGCACCTCCTTTGCCGAGCGTCACTTTCAGGAGTGCAGCTGCTCAGGGGCTGCTTTAAGGAGTTTTTAGATGGTGTGAAGACACAGTAACGCTCTCTTTGGAAACACCTCCTGCTGGTTTTACATTTGCAATGATACTCTAGTGTTTTGCACAGAGTGCATCAAGCCCTTGTTATACACAAAACCCCACAATGTCTACAAGTTCTGAACTGTCTACTTAGAGAAAAGAAGGCAGTGCAGAACGACAGCCCTATTTTTCGGCCTAGTGGCTTGTGCATCAGGCCCGACACTCCACAGTACCCCAGGTTCAAAGCATGGCAGTCTTAAAGTAGACTCTCATCCTTGCTAGGCAGATATACTGAGTACTAGGCAGTGCACTGTGAGTCTGATGTTACTCTAAAATCCTTGTCTATTCAGTTTGTATGTTAAGGGCCAGATATGGAAAAGAGTTCACACATGGGAATTGTTTTCACTGGGAACTGCTGGGCACCTTGACAAAAATCTGGCCTCAAAGCTCCCATGTTGCTATTCATAAAAGCAATAGGTGGCCCCACTGTCCTTGGCCAAATTTCCCTTCCCTCCCAGTTGCTGCCCCCCAGACATGGCTAAATTTGAACAATGATGTGAGTAAGTGGTGGACTGAGTGGGATTTGGGGATTCATGCTACCATTGATTTCAATGAGAGTTAGGTGCCTAATCATAGGTTTTTTGAAAGTCTCACCTTCAAAACTTCCAGATAAAGGGTACCATGAAAATATCATTTTGTAAGATTATGGAGACAGCCTGTTTAAAAATATATTCCCCTCTCTCATTTCTCTCTTACTCTACTTCCGTTCTGCCTTTTGTCTCTCTCCATATTTCCTTCTTCCTACGCCTACTGCCTTAGATCCTGATCCTGCATGGTGTTGAGTGGGAATGTTGAGAGAAGCTCAACTCAGCCCTATGAAGTCCCATGGAAGTCAACAGGAGTTTTGCTTAAGCACTGACTGAGTAAAGGATTCAGTATTTATCCCTCTGTGTGTCTGTGATGTTCCCTTCTGGTGTTATCTGGACTGGTGATCTGCTAGGTCACTACAATCCTTGACTCCGGAGCCAGCCTTACCCTGCTCTGCTGTGAGAACCCCCATTCCTGGGCTGTTCACACACAGCCTCTGGCTGACATATAAGATGCTCCTTGGATTGTGCAACCACAAGCCACTAGCCGATATCTCCGGTCCCACACACAACCCTAGGAACCTCCATCTTGCAGCTTCCAGTTATGCCCACTGGACACTGTAAGCTTATATGAATTCATCAATTTAACAAAGAAATTGATATGTACCAGGCTTGTTATCCCAAGGGGAGTCTCTGACACACTTTAAACCAAACGCACTGCTTCAGATAGAATAAACAAACACATTTATTAACCACAAAGATAGATCTTAAGTGATTATAAGTCAAAGCACAACAAGTCGGATTTGGTCAAATGAAACATTCTAAGCTGATCTTAACACTTTCAATGCCCTTACAAACTTAGATGCTTCTCATCACAGGCTGGCTGGTTGCCCTTCATCCAGGCTCTCCCCTTTGATAGGTGCTTCAGTTGCTTGGTGTGGTACCTGTAGATGTAGGTGGAAGAGAGAGAAAGAGCATGGCCAATGTCTCTCCCTTTTATCATGTCCTTTCTTCCCTCTTGGCTTTTCTTTTTGTCAAATCTAAAGTGAAAGTGTTCTTAAAATGAACAACACGTGCTGGGTCATCATCCAAGACAGATATAACATGAAATATATGGCAGCATGTGGCTAAAACAGTGCAGGAGATGTACAATTCTCCCCCAATGAGTTCAGTCCAAATTTAATTAATGCATTATTTTTTAATGAGTGTCATCAGCATGGATGCATGTCCTCTGTAATAGTCGCCAAAGCATAAAGGGGCATATAAATGTTTAACATATCTGGCATGTAAATACCTTGCAATGCCCACTACAAAAGTGCTATACAAACGCCTGGTCTCACTTTCAGGTGAAATTGTAAATAAGAAGCAGGCAGTATTATCTCCCATAAATGTAAACATTGTTTGTCTTAGTAATTGGCTGAACAAGAAGTAGGACTGAGTGGACTTGTAGGCTCTGACTACTTTCACGATAAAGAGATTGCACTACAGTACTTGTATGAGGTGAACTGAAAAATACTATTTCTTTTGTTTATCATTTTTACAGTGCAAATATTTGTAATAAAAATAATAATATAAAGTGAGCACTGTTGTATTCTGTGTTGTAATTGAAATCAATATATTTGAAAATGTAGAAAAAATCCAAAAATATTTAATAGATTTCAATTGGTATTGTATTGTTTAACAGTGCGATTATAACTGAGTGTAATCATGATTAATTTTTAAATCGCGATTAATTTTTTTTAGTTAATCACATGAGTTAACTGCAATTAATCAGCAGCCCTAGTATTTAGTTCTGACTTGTGTTGCAATCCCAGGTATGTTTGATTTTAATTTATTTTTATTGAAGTTATAAAGAATTCTTTAATATGCATACGTCTGTCTCCTGCTGGTCTTCTTTTCTTTGATGTTTTCTTTATCTATTCAGATCTTCCTAATAATATATGTAACTTTAATAACTACAGTACATAGTACATAACAGAGCTTCTGATTCCATCACAGCTGGTGGAAGTAAAACATATTAATTTATCACAGCTCGTTCAAGTGACCCTTATGGGCCCAGCTGGAGTTCCTATGTTTTAATCAGTCAGAGGCCAATGTATAATAACTGGGAACAGATGCTTTATTATAGTGGGAGCAGTACAACTACTATAGTCAAGACTGAAATACAATGTTCTTTGTATCCCCACCTTTCTCAGCCTTTACAAATTTTGTCTCAGCCCAGAAAGTTAATTTTTTAGGGTATGTTAAGGCAAACCCATTTGAAGTTTGCATGTGTAAAATAAAACAAAATACACTTCCCCCATATAGTCTAATCAGAAATTCTGAGCATACACGTGTCAACAATGGATTCTACTCAGAATTCATTTGTTTGGTTAGATCTCAGAGTGATCAAGCCAAGTGTGATAGAAAATTGTTCAGTAGCTGAGAAGTTCTGAGCAATGAAATGTTTGTGCCTGGGTGGTGGCAGTTTCTCTAAGGTGCCTTTGCTTGATCTATGGCTTAGAATGTTTGGGCCACTTACGCTCATTGGACTTTGCTTTTGGATTTTGGGGAGAGTCTAAAGTGGCTTTGAACACTGGAGTAACTGTGACATGCTTTAGCTTAATTTAAATTTGCCAAGACTGGCAAATCTCACAAGGATTTAAGGAAGTCTGAGACATGATGACAACAGTAGTAGAGGAGAAGTAGCCCTGTAGAAATCATGGGTGGAATACCAGCCTCACTGAAGTCAATGCAAGTTTTAGAGAAGTATTTACATATTCTGAATAATTCACAGCTTTACCATCTGTAAAACAGGGATAATAGTTAGTGTGGTTACCATCCCATGGTGCGTTGCTTACTGATTCTGCCTTATCAGCTCTCTTTTGTTGGCTTGAGGAGATGTGGAAAAGAAAATTCCCCTCAAATGTGCCTTACTGCATAACACAAAAAATCAGGTAGCTGCTGCACCCAAGTTTGCATAAATGGGATGGGTGGGCATCATTCTGCTACTCTTCTGTCAAAGCCCTGGTCTACACTATGGGGTTAGGTCAAATTTAGCCGCGTTAAGTCAATTTTAAAATGAATGCATCTACACAACCAACCCAGTTCCATCGACCTAAAGGGCTCTTAAAATTGACTTCTGTAGTCCTCCCCGGCGAGGGGAGTAGTGCTAAAATAGACCTTGCTGGGTCGAATTTGGTGTAGTGCAGACGCTATTCAACTGTATTGGCCTCCGGGAGCTATCCCAGAGTGCTCCAATGTGACCGCTCCGGACAGCACTTTGAACTCCGATGCACTAGTCAGGTACACAGGAAAAGCCCCGGGAACTTTTGAATTTCATTTCATGTTTGGTCAGCGTGGCGAGCTCAGCAGCACAGGTGACCACGCAGTCCCCCCAGAATCCCAAACAAGCTCCAGCATGGACCGAAAGGGAGACACTGGATCTGATTGCTGTATAGGAAGAAGAATCTGTGCAGGCCAAACTCCGATCAACAAAGAAGAAATGCTAATATATATGCCAAAATCACACAGAGCATGGTGGACAGAGGTTACAACAGGGACACACAGCAGTGCCGCGTGAAAGTTAGGGAGCTCAGGCAAGCCTACCAAAAGACAAAGGAGGCAAATGGTCGCTCCGGGTCAGAGCCCCACACATGCCGCTTCTATGATCAGCTGCATGGCATTGTAGGGGGGGACCCTACCACTACCCCACCACTGTCCATGGACACCTGCAAGGGGGGAGTCTCACGCAACACGGAGGAGGATTTTGTTGCTGAGGAAGAGGAGGAGGAGGAGGAGGAGAATGTGCAGCAGGCAAACAGTGAATCCGTTCTCCCTGGAAGCCAGGACCTTTTCATCACCCTGGAGCCAATATCCTCCCAAGGTGGGATCCCCGACCCTGAAGCCGGAGAAGGCCCCTCTGGTGATTGCACATTTGTAACTACAGTACAGGGTTTAAAAGCAATAGTGTTTAATGTGTTATTTGCCCTGGAGACTTGGGATGCATTCATGGCCAGTACAGCTACTGGAAAAGTCTGTTAACGTGTCTGGGGATGGAGCGGAAATCCTCCAGGGACATCTCCATGAAGCTCTCCTGGAGATACAATGAAAGCCTTTGCAGAAGGTTTCTGGGGAGGGCTGCCTTATTTCGTCCTCCGCAGTAGGACACTTTACCACTCCAAGCCAGTAGCAAGTGGTCTGGAATCACTGCAGCACAAAGCATGGCAGCGAATGGTCCTGGGTTTTGGTCGCATTCAAGCAACATTCGGTCTATATCTTTCTGTGTTAGCCTCAGGAGAGTGATATCATTCATGGTCACCTGGTTGAAATAGGGGAATTTTTGTAAGGGAACAGTAATAGGACCCCATTCATAATGGTCTGTTTGCGCTTGGCTATCATCCCAGAGAATAGCCACGCAGCGGGGGGACAGGTGAAGGGATCATCCCAGAGAATAGTCATGCGGTGGAGTGGGGGGAGGTGTGTGCTGCACATCCACCCAAAAACCGCAGCCCCTCCTTTTAAATGTGAAACCCAACTGGCATTGCTTGCTATGGGAAAGGAGGGTGCTGCAGTTTGAAACCATTCCCACATGTTATGAAGGTGTAAGAAGCCAACCCGGCATACCCCTTGGCTTACCATGACTGCCTGGAAACCGAATTCTGTTGCCCAGCCGTGTGTGATGTGTCACCATACCTGCAGGCGCTCAATATAAAAGGCAAAATGCGACCTTGTACCTAAAGCACATGTGCTGTCTGCTGTGAATTGCTTGATTCACTGTGACTGTTGGATCACAAGGGACATTTCACCGACATCAACGTGGGATGGCCGGGAAAGGTACATGACGCTCGCATCTTCAGGAAATCTGGGCTGTTCGAGCAGCTGCAAGAAGGGACTTACTTCCCAGACCAGAAAATTACCGTTGGGGATATTGAAATGCCTTTAGTTATCCTTGGGGACCCAGCCTACCCCTTGATCCCATGGCTCATGAAGCTGTACACAGGCAGCCTGAACAGTAGTAAGGAGCAGTTCAACTATAGGCTGAGCAAGTGCAGAATGGTGGTAGAATGTGCCTTTGGATGTTTAAAAGCTCGGTTGGCATTCCACTGTATCAACCAGCCCCACTGCCACCATGATGTCCCAATTGCCACAGCCCGTGCTTTCAGGAATGTCTGTGTCCATGTCCTCCTTACAATTGTCCTTGTGCTGGTGTCTCTTAGCCAGGTTCTGCACATACTGCAGGATAATGTGCGAAGTGTTTACCATGCTCACAACAGCAGTGGTGAACTGAGCAGGCTCCATGCTTGCCACGCTATGGCGTCTGCATGGGTAACCCAGGAAAAAAGGCATGAAACGATTGTCTGCCGTTGCTTTCACGGAGGGAGGGAGATATGAGGGAGGGGAGACTGACGACGTGTACCCAAAACCACCCGCGAAAAAGTTTTTGCCCCATCAGGCATTGGGAGCTTAACTCAGAATTCCAATTGGCAGCGGAGACTGCGGGAACTGTGGGATAGCCAGGGCCGGCTCCAGGCACCAGCTTAACAAGCAGGTGCTTGGGGCGGCCAAGGGAGAGGGGTGGCACCTGAGGCAATTCGGGGGCGGCAGGTCCCTCACTCCCTCTAGGAGCGAAGGACCTGCCTCTGAACTGCCGCCGCCGATCGCGGCTTTTTTTTTTTTTTTTTTTGCTTGGGGTGGCAGAAATGCTGGAGCCAGCCCTGGGGATAGCTACCCACAGTGCACCGCTCCGTGAGTCGATGCTAGCCACGGTAGTGAGGATGCACTTTGCTGACTTAATGTGCTTAGTGGGGACATACACAATCGACTGTATAAAATCGATTTCTAAAGATCGACTTCTATAAAATTGACCTAATTTTGTAGTGTAGACATACCCTTAGTGAAACACTGTCAGACTAATGTGAAGTATTAGTCTGTTCAGAATCTGATGCTGAGCTTTTAATAACAATATACACGCGTACAGTTGTTACCATTCAAATGTAAACATTTGCCCTCAGTTATGATGCAGAGGTATCTGAAATACTGCAGTTCTTGCTTATTTTGAGTATAAAATGTAATATCTCAGATGCTAACATGGTAATTGTTGGCAAATGTTGACTTTTTAGTAGTAAGCACAGGATGTTTTATAATTGGATATTTTTTCTTTCCTTTTATAACTTTCCTCTTAACACCCATCTGTGCTCTGAGATTGTTTTTATTAAAACTAAATTTTCAGAAATCACAATTAACTTACAAACAAGCCAGCAAGTATAACATTCAGGATGAAGGTATTTAATGTAGTTAAAAAATATCCATTAGCTTGCAGTTACATGGAGAAGAACGGTTGATATAAACTGTAATCACTTTTGTAACTGCCACCATTAAATGTTTGAAATCTTTGTATTCTGAACAACATGACTTCGTTAAAAAATAGAAATAGCTTGTTCCCTTTGATACTGTCCTATAATATAGTTCACTGAAACAGTCCATTACCTAAGACATTTTGTCTGAATGCAACATAATTTTACCATAGTAAATTTTAATTACAATTGTTTGGTTTTTTTTTAAAGGCATTAGTGGCAAATCTGGTTTTATCTTTTTAATAACAGTTGTTTGGAAAATGCAGTCAGGTGGAGTTCTTTGCCTGTTCTAGGTACTGTGTGTGTGTGAGGGGGCCAAGCTAGATGGTGTCTCTTCAGGGCACAATCGCAGAGTGATCTTCTTACTACCTACAGCTGATGTGTAATACATTCAGTGGCATGGAACAGCCTGTCAGATGGTGGGCTATTACACCAAGCCAAAGAGGGAAGAAAACACTACACCTGAGCCCTTTAAGGCAGTTGCTCTATGACACACAAGAGATAAATAACCCAAAAATAAAGCAGTTCTGCTGACAATATCGGCTACAGTCCCCAGAAGCTTTTTCCCCACCTATACCAGACAGAGGAAGAGAGGACACACTCTGTACCCTGGGCTCAGCTTCCTCTTCCTTTTATATCCCATCCAGCCACATACTAGGGAGTGTCCCCTCCCCTAACCCTTTCCTGGCTGCTTTTTCACCTTCTCCGGCAAATCCCTATGGGTAATTTTAACTCCTGCGCAGAAGGCCAGCACAAAGCCATTCACCATGTATGTCATCTTTAACCCTTCTTTACACAGCTATAGAGATGGTATGGCCAGCCCTAATGTCCATGTAATCATGAGAGACAAGGCCAAGGAGGTAATCTCTTTTACTGAACAAGCTCCTGTTGGGGAGAGAGACAAGCTTTCGACCTGGAGAAGAGCTGTGTGTAACTTGAAAGTCTTGTCTCTCTCCCCAACAGGAGCTGGTCCAATAAAAGAGATTCCCTCCCCCTGACTTCTCGCTCTAATATCGGGGGACAACAAAGCTACAGAAACACACTGCAAACAAGAGTTAGGAGTCGCCCCCCTGAACCGCGAGATTGACTTGAAAATCATAAGATTTTAAAAGCATAACACATTTGTGGGTTCTTGTCATTTCCCTTCTGTTTTTTTTGAGCCTTTAGGTTACACTCAGGTCACATTTTCAAGCTTTTCTCGGAAACCCTGATAAGGGCTAAAACATTACTTTTTAAAAAGTGCTGAGATTCTCATGGAAGCACAAGTATCCAGGAGCTGGAACTTTATGTAAAACACCAAATAATACGAGAGCTGGCAAATCTGAGTAGATCTTGTATAGGCTTTCTGCAGAGGGGTGATTTCACCCTAAGGGCGCAATCTTATCCCTCTGAAGTCAAGGAAAAGGCTCCCCTTGACTTTTGTGGGAGTTGGATAAGACTTAAACACAATACATGTACAGACCTGTGGTCTGGTCCTCTCCTCTCACACCATGGTTACACTCCATTGACTTCAGGAGTCACCAGAGTGTGAGGAGAATCAGGAGTTATCTCGTGATCAATAAAGGCATATAAGGGGCTCTTAACCTCTCTAGACCCAGAGATGATGCACTCACCACTCTGCTTCTCCTGCTGTAGTTGATACCATCACAAGCACCTAACCAGTGCACGGAGCTGAATTCCTTTCCTTGCTTCAGGCACTGAAAACAGACCTGTAGACCCCAGAAGCACAACTCCCATTGAAATCAGCTAAACCCTGAATTATTATTTTGGCCAGGAAAGGTGCAGCTAATCTTCCACTGTTTTAAAATGCATTTATTTGTAGATTTCAATCTGCACATGCTTATTCTTCTATAAAGCATTTCAGTTCACCTTTAAATACACAAGCTAAACAACGTCTAATTCTCTGGGTAAGCTGTGGAATACCTTTTCTAGCAACATTTTATTGGTGGCTGGACCAACACATTCATACCCTAGATCTTGTTATATTTAATATGGGCATCTTTGAGAATTAAATTGCACATTTTTGCTAAATCCATAAGCAGCATGCAAGTGTGTGATGTAGGGAAATGCCACCTCTCTCAGTAGCAGAATAGGGGATGTTGTGGTCAAAGACCCCCACGCAGTCATTTTAGTTCAAAGACTCAAGCCTGAGGCCAGTTTATTGACATACATACCAGTGCACTGGGGTGTAGTCCGAAGACTAACACACCGAGGACCGCACGCAGGCTGGCTTTTATTTCGTCAAACCGCAAGCAAAGCACAAACAATACGTCATGAGTTAAGAAACTGGGGTTGGGGTTAGTCATGGGTTGAGAAACTGGGGTTGGGGTTAGACATAAGTTGGCCATGACTTAAGAAACTGGGGTTGGGGTTAGACATAAGTTGGCCATGACTTAAGAAACTGGGGTTGGGGTCAGCCCCCCCCACCCCGTACCTTCCTTATTAATTTTCCGAGAAGTGGTTTTCCCCAGGGGTGGTACTTGGCACCAGTTTGGGTACATTTCTCAAGACACGTTATTTTCCGGGGTCTTTTGGTTAAAGATTAAGGGGGGGGGGTTCCAAGGGACGCCTAAAGAGGATCTATGATTGGCTATTTTTGCAGATAGCTGGAATCACAGAGTGGGTCACATATCACCCAAAGGAGAAGCTGCATGAGTCAGTTTGCATTTAGCTAAAGTTACCTATTGCTTCACACAAGTGGTTATTATATTTCATTAGTCATGAACATATTTCATTAGTGCTGCTGCTTGCCCCACCTTACCCCTCCCCCCTCCTCTGGACATGACACTTGACCGAGTTTGGCAGAAAACTGTGTTTTTTAGTCTAGTTCAGGCTTTAGGCCTGTCCTACTCTGTGTAAAGGCCATCAGCATAACAGATCTCTGTTGGAGGGTTTATTTCGGGGCCCACAGATTCAAAGCTCTGGCTATCAAAAAGAAGGCCCCCCTGCTCTATTTCCCCACAGGGATGACATCATTACCAATGTGAAATGACAGAGTTATGCCATTGCTGTCCCCTGTCTTCCAGCCTCGGAGATACCAGAGGGACAATCCCAGCATGCTAATATGCTGAGAGGCAGTGTCAAAAACACCAGGTAGTTGGGTATATAAAAGCATCATATTTCCGGGTTGTTCTCAGCCCTTTCCAGGCTCCTTCAGTAGAGCTCCTCTGAGTTATGCTAAAGGAGCCAAGCAGCATCTTGGCCCCTTTGATTCACAGAAGTAGGTGAAATTAGCTGAGCTTGCTTTTCCAAGGCCATTCATGCCCAGTTGAACCTGCCCCTTGTTTCTGATAGCCCTGCCCAAAATGCATTTTCAGGCTTGTTTCTGACCCCATGACTTATGAAGCAGCATCTGTAGCCTGTGGGTCAGGATTGTGAAGCAGAGATTAGCAAACAGCTTGTTTTCACCTGTGTTGATAGTGATGGTGAACGATGGGTGTGTGGACAACACATTCATTTCGGTGGCTGCATGCTAGTGATGGCTGAATTTCAGAATGCTTTAGAGGTGGCTTTGGGTAAGACTGAGATTTTCAATGGGCCTAAGTGAGTTAGGTATCTAAATCCCATTGATTTTCATGGTATTTGGGTGCCTAATTCCCTTAGGCTGCATTGAAAATCCCAGTTGTAATGCTCATCTGAGTTCCAGCTTTCTGCATATCCAATCCTTTCCCACCCCTCTTGGCTCAGCCCAGCTAGACTCTCCTCTCGGTCCCTGAGCACATTCTTATCTGACGGGATCCTGACTGTGCTACAGCTATCTCCTCCTTCCCTCCCTCCCTGTCTCCAAGTCCAAGATGCTTTATTTTCTCTGCTTTCTCTTCACAGCAGTGTTGCCTCGTGAATAGAATGTAGAGACTGGGTCTCAGGAGACCATGGTCCAAGTCCCAACACAACCAATGGACTATTGGGGGACCATGGGCAAATCACTTTACACCCTGTGCTTCAGTTTCCCCATCTGTAAAATGGGAATAATGACACTGACTTCCTTTGTAAAGTGCTTTGTGGTCTCTGGAAGGAAAGTGCTATACACGAGCTAGGGGTTATTATTCTTCCAACCTCCAGCCACCCTCTTCACATCATCACCATGCTGATATCTCACAAACTTCATCTTGGGCTTCAGCAGACATTGGCAGGTTGGCTTCTATCTTAAAATCTCAGGTTTGGTAGCATGAGATGCCTTAGAAGGCACTGCACATCTCTGAGCAGGGGAAGGCACACAGCATGCAGAATTTGAAGAAAACAGCTGGTTAAAACTGAGTGAAACTCTGTTTTTCTTTTGCTTTAGTAAAATTCAATTGGAGCTGTGGAGTGGCACTTGGAACTTGCCAAGCACAGCATTTTTGAAACTGGGCCTGTCTGGGAATATGCTATGTGAATCTTACCAAACCTTTCAGTGACTCTAACACAGGTTTTGTGTTTGTAAGAAACCCCAGACCTGGTAAGTTTCACAAGCCCGGTTTGCTGAGGCCCTAGGTAATCTATCTCAGGGTATCAGCAAAGGTAGAGAAAGCTGGGGATGGAGTGAGGCTTGGCCAGGTTCTTATGATATGTGACCCAGTCTGGGCACCCATTTTTATAGAACAGCCCCTTCCATTCTGCTGTTGATGTATGTCTGCATCATGTCCTCATACAACATAAAGGGCCCAATCTTGCTGTCACTCAATTCAGTTCCTAGAATGTTTTTATGATCAGCTTCCTATGTTTTGTGTTATGATGTGATGTTTAAACTATGTAAACCCTAAAATATTTCCTTGACTTCTAAGTTATTTGCAAGCTAGACACATCTATTTAGCAGAAGTAGGAGAACGTCAGTAGAACACAGCAGGTCACATTTTCCTCTTGCTCAGAGCAGTTGTGAGCTGTTGTAATTCCACTGGGCCTGATCGTCCACTGTCCTGCACAATCATTTATGCCTCTGCAAAGTGGGTGTAAATTGTTCTCACTGGAGTGAGACAAGGAGCTGGGGTCTCCATTGCAGAGCACTTTGGGCATTGAAAACAGTGAGTGAAAACGTGATGCAAAATGCCACCAAATTACAATGGTAGATGTGTCACCACCCACTTTGCATTGGGCTCCTTGACTAAACAAGCCGTTGAGCAACAGAGAATCAGGACAGAGAGTTCCTTACTGGAAGCATTTTATACCCACTTTGCTCTGATGTGAATGGCTGTACCAGGTGTAAGTCAATGGCTAATGACTTTAATGGAGTTACTCCTGATTTACAGCGGTGTAACCAAGAGCAGGATCAGGGCCCAACACTGAAGAGCTATTTTACTCTCAGCTGAAGTGTTTCAAGTAATGTGGCAGGCACACAGAGACTGCAGTGTGGAAGGCTCCTACTGTGAGTCAAACGATAGTCACAGCTGGTGAACCAACGCTAGCGAATTCTTCTGTGTCTTACCAGAGCACTAGCTGTTGCAACAGCAGCCATTCATAAATCACACCTTGAAACGGACTATTTATTGACCCAGCAATGCTTCCTAAAAGTCCCATTGGCACAAAATCTACCATAAAGATGGAGGGAAAGTGTTCTGCCTCCTATTTATCAAAGCATGGCAGTGTTTCAGAACGTTCCCTGGCACCTAAGTGAGATAACTCTCCCTGTTACAGTATGGTATTCAGAAGGAAGCATAAACACAGGCATGCTGTGCTTTTTGGTGAAGCCAAAAAGACGAGGTAGAAAGAAAGATGAGAGATGCTCCATCTTCCAGTTGACGCATCTGTCCCTGTTATTTCCCCTCTAACCAAAAATGAACCGGTATTAGAAATATGACTGAGGCTATACGCTCCAATCAACCTTCCTGGGGCTGCACCCTGAGAACTCAGTCCGTCCCTACTCAACAGTGATACTTTAAGGACAGCAGAAGGTGAAATCATCCCTCTCCTTCCTTCTAGAGATACTAGGTCCTGCCCCTCCAACACAAGCGCTTAGCCTCTCCTTCGTTGGAGAACAGCTGTGCAGTTGCTACTCTGCAACCATGAAAAGCTGCCTTCTGAACTCCTGTTTTTACATTAAAATATACTGGGTCCCTAACTTTTCTTTTAATAATTGTAGGGCTCTTCTGTCTAAATTGTATCATTTATAATTAATCCTAAATTACTTTCCGGCAGAGCCGGCCACAGTATATTCCAAATAAATTAAAATGTTTCCCCCTTTCATTATGCAGGTTTTTCTCCACAGTCATAGATGTTAATTGAATGTGCCTTGAAAGTGCCACTCTGCTCTGGGTGATGTAAAAAAAATGCTCCTTGGAATGCGATTCATATACTTCATTGCTTCTGGTAATGTCTCATTAATCCCATTGTTTGGGCTGCTGCGGCTTTCTGTGCTAACGCTCCAGCTATCACTGGGCCTGCGGCTATTTGTCATTCCATTTTGCTCTTAAAGGCCCCGATTCAGTTGTAGACTGTAGCACATGCTTGAGGGCTTTGCTATAGAGGAACCTGAGATTCCATGCCAGGAACGTGTACAGAGCATATTAGCAGCTAAGGTCCTGATCCCGCCTTCTCAACTCAGACAAAAGTGCTATTGAATAATAAGTAATTCAGTCATGTAGTTCTATTATTGTTTATATGGTTTAGTGGTAATCACAGCTATCCCAAAGCATAACCACAGGGTAAAAATTACTAGACCTGGCTGCAATTTTTTAACCAGAAAGTTTCCCCAATGAAATATGGGGTTTTGTCAAAATCAAAATTTTCATGGGGAAATGTCAGTTTCACAACATCTGATTTTCAATGGGAACAATCTACATGTCACATTTCATTGTGAATTGACATTTTGAAAGGAAATGGTTCTTTTGCATCAAAAATGTGAAAAGGGTGAAGAGTTGGCCCCACTAAAGCACACTTCCCTCCACAGGCAAGATTCTTGCATTTCATCATTCCTCTGCTGTCAGCAAATAGCTGTGAAACCCACTGACAAAGGGTGTATCTCATCCCCCTCTAGTGCTGGTCCCCAGAGTGGATGACAACCTAGTACTACTACCAATTACTCCATTAGCTCAAGTCATGAGGTTTGTGCGGTGGATATATAGGTTTTTCTTTGAGTAGTGTCCTGCAACGAGGTATCTGTGAGGCTATTGGCTCCTCAGATACTGGTACCACGAGTAACCCTAAAGACCTGAAGGGCCCAGGCTCAGAGACATCAGTACAGTTAGGGGAAAGGAGTGGTAGGGAGCATGCTAGCTCCAGTAAAATGGCACCACCGGATACAATGAAAGCCTCGCTACTGAGCACTTTGGCCCCACAAAAGACCAGGACATCATCTTCTGGCCACTCATCAGAATACAGAAGACTGATTCCATCTACATTGACAGCTTCCCCTTGGCCAGTCTTAATGGTACTGACTGCTACCATGGTATCCCAAGAATCCCATTTCTCCTACTGGTCTTGGAGACACCGGAATCCCCTTTACTCAGTATTGACATGATTCCAGTACCAACTACATCTCACTCCCCTGAATTTCCTGCAGTACCAAGACAATCACCCTCAGCATCCTTGACTGTTCCACCTCTACCAAGTGACGAGGACAAGGAGGATGAGGATGATGAAGATTCCATTTGAAGGATCTAAATTGTTTGCAGAGAAAACAGATGAATCCCTCCACACGTTGAAAGACTCAAGAGCCACATGACATTCTCTGGGGATTTATACACTGTGACGGGGTCCCCGTGGTGCAACCTGGACTGTGGGACTGCTGTACCCTCTGTCCACCAAGCCTGGGGTATTCCTCTCACTCTGTGATGCTGTGTCAAGCCACAAACCTCTGGCAGGCACTGCACTTTAATAGACATCCACAGGCAGGAACACACCCATCTGAGTTAAATGAATGATCTCCCAGCCACTCATGAACCAACAATAGAGAGGCTCTAGCCAATTCCTCCCAGCTCCTCAGCCTGGCACCCCAGAACTATACTGTCTTGCACTGGTCAGAAGCTGAGCAGTGTAAGTTCAATACCCGTCCACCCCTCCCTTGATGTGGACATGCACCAGCCTTTGTAAACTGAGCTGAGATTTCCCAAGCACTTCAACCAAAACACACTGTTGTAGGTAAAATATAAAACAGATTTATTAACTACAGAAAGAGAGATTTTAAGTGATTATAAATAGCAAGCAACGAGATCAAAGTTGGTTACTTAAGAAATAAAAATAAATTAGCAGTCTAAGTTGTATAAACTAAACCGGATTTGAATCAGGTAGTGTCTCACCCTGACAGATGGTACAAACAGGTCACAGATCTTCTGGAACTGCCTTACAGCCCAGGACTACCCTCGCCTAGTTCAAAGTCTTTGTCCTTCAGACGTGCTTCCAGGTGTTGAGTTGTGGGGGGAGTGAGGTCAAGTGATGATGTCACTTCCCTTCTTTTATAGTTTCTTCCAACTTGCTGGAAAGATCTTTTGACATGGGAATCAGGCAATCCCCATTGGTCAAGCAGTCTCCATTCTCTACGTGTTCTCTCTGAGAAGTCTCCATTGTATACAATTCCTGGGTTAGTGAATTCTGTCCTTGATGGCTGTTGATGAGCCATTAACTGCTGTCTGGCTACTCCACTGTTGTATCTGAAAGACTGGTTGTGGTTGTTCCCAACCTCACAACATGCATCAGTAACATATGCAGCAATACTTCATAACTTCACATACAATGATAACACATACAATCCACCAGGATATGAATGTTCAGTAGATCAAGACTTTTAAAATGATACCTCAGAAGGCATACTTTGTACAAAATATATCATAATTATATGACAGTGGTGAATATGGGGCTTTGAGGTACAGAGTGTCACAAACACACAGAACAGGAAATACAGTAAATCTCAGACATCACAAAGAACCCAGCCTGCTCAGTTCCCTCCACCCCAGAGACACTATGAACCCCGGCAGAAACGACAACAAATACGAAAACAGAGACAGATAGCCCCCCAAACCTCAACTTCACAACCATTCACCTCAGAACACCAGTTTTGATGCATTGCTCAAGGTCTCGAGCAACCACTCCCACCCTCACTTACTGCAAAAATCAGATCATCTACATCCTTTCAGTGACCGCCTTATTCTTTTTCAGCAAATTGGAAATGTATAACGACAGACAAGTAGGTACTGGAGATCATCTCCAAGGGATATTCAATCCACTTTATCTCCCTCCTTCCTATCTACCCTCCACCCTCTCCCCTTTTCAGGGACCCTTTGCATGAGCACCAGGAAAGAAACTATTTCCTACACCTGGATGCGCTATAACTATTTCCCATTCAAGACAGAGTGAAGGGTTTTTATTCCAAATACTTCCTGATACCAAAAAAGAATGGCAGCTGGAGACCCATTCTGGCTGAGATCACTCAACAGATACATAAAGACACAACAATTCAAGATCATAGAATCATAGAATATCAGGGTTGGAAGGGACCTCAGGAGCTCATCTAGTCCAACCCCCTGCTCAAAGCAGGACCAATTCCCAACTAAATCATCCCAGCCAGGGCTTTGTCAAGCCTGACCTTAAAAACCCCTAAGGAAGGAGATTCCACCACCTCCCTAGGTAACCCATTCCAGTGCTTCACCACCCTCCTAGTGAAAAAGTTTTCCCTAATATCCAACCTAAACCTCCCCCACTGCAACTTGAGACCATTACTCCTTGTTCTGTCATCTACCGGTAGTACCACTGAGAACAGTCTAGATCCATCCTCTTTGGAACCCCCTTTCAGGTAGTTGAAAGCAACTATCAAATCCCTCCTCATTCTTCTCTTCTGCAGACTAAACAATCCCAGTTCCCTCAGCCTCTCCTCGTAAGTCATGTGCTCCAGCCCCCTAATCATTTTTGTTGCCCTCTGCTGGACTCTTTCCAATTTTTCCACATCCTTCTTGTAGTGTGGGGCCCAAAACTGGACACAGTACTCCAGATGAAGCCTCACCAATGTCGAATAGAGGGGAACGATCACATCCCTCGATCTGCTGGCAATACCCCTATTTATACAGCCCAAAATGCCGTTAGCCTTCTTGGCAACAAGGGCACGCTGTTGACTCATATCCAGCTTCTAGTCCACTGTACCCCTAGGTCCTTTTACACAGAACAGCTGCCTAGCCATTCGGTCCCTAGTCTGTAACAGTGAGTAGGATTCTTCCGTCCTAAGTGCAGGACTCTGCACTTGTCTTTGTTGAACCTCATCAGGATTCTTTTGGCCCAATCCTCTAATTTGTCTAGATCCCTCTGTATCCTATCCCTACCCTCCAGCGTATCTACCACTCCTCCCAGTTTAGTGTCATCTGCAAACTTGCTGAGAGTGCAGTCCACGCCATCCTCCAGATCATTAATGAAGATATTGAACAAAACCGGCCCCAGGACCAACCCTTGGGGCACTCCGCTTGATACTGACTGCCAACTAGACATGGAGCCATTGATCAAGATGGTTACTTTGGCAGCAATAATACCATCTCTGGACCGGGGAGACTGGTTCTTGGCTCTCAAGCTATAAGAGGCTTATTTTCATATCAAGATCCACCCATCCTACAGGAGGTTTCTACAATTCACCCTGGATCAAGACCATTTTCAATATAAGATGCTTCCATTTGGCCTACCAGCTGCATCCAGAGTGTTCTCAAAGGTCCTTTCTGTGGTAGCAGCACATCTGCGCAAACTAGGAATTATGATATTTCCAAATCTAGATGACTGCCTTCTGAAGGCGCGATCCTTCAACTACGCCTTGACAGCCATGCAAAAGACTAGATTTATTCATGAAGTTGGGACTACAACTAAATGTTCAAAAGTCAACTCTGACTCCAGTACAACATCTAAAATTCATAGGAGCCTACCTAGATGCAGTAAAATCCAAAGCCTTCCTCCCATTACACAGGTTCAACATCTGAACCAACTTAATCTCCACAGTCCAGGCCCGGCTCCAGACCTCAGCCAGAAATTATGTTCAGCTACTGGGGCACATGGTGATGAGTACCTTTGTAACAAGTCATGCAAGACTCCACATGCATTGCCTTCAAGCATGGCCCAAAGCGGTATACACACCAACCAGACACAGAATGAGCAAACTCCTGTTGATGCTCTTGACAGTCAAAAACTCTCTCAAATGGTGGAAAGATCCACCGAATGCCTGTGCAGGGGTTCCCTTCACTCAACCAATTCTGACATTGATACTGACAACAGACACATCCCTATTGGGATGGGGAGCTCATCTAGACAACCATATGGTTCATGGCAAATGGTCCTCCCTTTGAAGCTACCCTGTATATCAACCTGCTAGAGCTCAGAGTGATCAGAAATTCCTGCTCACATTTCCTATCACTGATCAAAGGCAAACATATAAAGATTATGGCAGAAACATAGTATGTATGTTTTACATAAATCACCAGGGAGGAGGGAGCGAGATCACCTTCCCTTTGTGCCAAGGCAGTGAAACTATGGAACTGGTGCATTTGACACTGCATCAATATCTTAGCAGCCTCCCTTCCAGGCATACAGAACACATCAGTGGACATTCAGGAGGAATTTTTCTAAGGAACATGAATGGGAAATGGATCCTGCTATTCTCCACAGCATATTTCTGTGTTGAGTGTCCGAAAGATAGACTTGTTAGTCACAGCCAAAACCAAGAAATTCTCCCAGTTCTGCTCCAGAGCTGGGCTGGATCATTGTTTTCTCAGAAACACCTTTCTATTTCAGTGGAACACAGGTCTTCTTTACACCTTTCCTCCAATTCCTCTAATATCAAAGGTCCTGCTCAAGAAAAGAAAAAGCAAGGGTTATTCTCATAGTTTCCACATGGCCAAGACAAACATGGTTTCCATACCTTACTCAGTTAGTGATATGCCTGCCAATCACTCTTCAGCCCCTTCCTCACCTTCTTAGAACGCTGGAAAGATCCATCATCACAACTTTCATGTTCTCCGACTCAAGGCATAGCTCCTTGATGGTTCCAAAGCCGAGAGATGTCCTGATCAGAGAATGTAAAAGAGGTGCTATTACATAGCAGAAAAATAATGACTCGTCACCTGTATATCCAAAAGTGGGAAAGGTTCCAATTTTGGTGTTACTCAAAAAATATTACCCCCACATCCTCTTCTCTCCCATTGGTCCTAGACTACATCCTAAATCTAAAAAAGTAAGAATTATCTCTAAGTTCTGAAAAGGTGCATTTCACAGCCATCACCGCCTTCTGTCATAAGACAGATGGCTACTCCATATTCGCTCATCCAACAACAAAAAAGATTTCTTAGGGGTATCGGTAACCTCTTCCCACAAATCAGACATCCTACACCAACATGGGACTGCAACCTTATCCTCAAGTGCCTTACAAGGCCTCCTTTCGAACCCATTGGCCACATGCTCGCTTATACATCTATCAATGAAAACAGCGTTCTTATTAGCCATCAACTCAGCTTGGAGGATAGGGGCTCTAAAGGCACACCCCATTTATAATTTTTTTTCAAATACAAGGATACATTGGAACCATACCCCAATTCCTCCTGAAAATATCTTCCACCTTCCACAAACCAACTTGTTCACCTCCCAACCTCCTTTCCCTAAGCCACATCAGCATAAGAGGAAGACAATATTACATACATTTGATGTCAGGAGAGCATTAGCCTTCTATTTGGATAGAACTAAGTCTTTCAGAAAATCTCCTAGACTATTCCTTTCTATTGCAGAGAGATAGAAAGGACCCTCAATCTCTAAACAAAAACAACAAGGAGTCTGGTGGCACCTTAAAGACTAACAGATTTATTTGGGCATAAGCTTTTGTGGGTAAAAAATCCTCATTTCTTCAGATGCATGGAGTTAAGAAGTGAGGTTTTTTACTCACGAAAGCTTATACCCAAATAAATCCGTTAGTCTTTAAGGTGCCACCGGACTCCTTGGTGTTTTTGTGGATACAGACTAACACGGCTACCCCCTGATACTTACTCTCTAAATGGATATCTGACTGCATTACCTATTGCTATCACACTCACAATTTCCTACCTCTCTCTGGAGTTTGAACTCATTCTATGAGATCTCTTTCCATTACTGTTGCCTTCCTGAAAATCTTTCCCACACAGATATATGCAAAGCAGCAACTTGGGCATCTGCTTATACTTTTGCTGAACATTGTTCTATAACCCATGACTCAGTATCCAATGCCATATTTGGCTCCACCATATTATCATGAATATTAGACTCGACTGTGAAGTCTCACCCCCCCATAGGGTTACTGCTGTAGAGTCACCCACAGTGGAGCACCCGTAGGGACACTACTAGAAGAAGAAGAAGAAGAAGAAGAAGAAGTTTAGTCACCTTGGGCAGTAATTGTGGTTCTTTAAGGTATGTGTCCCTATGGGTGCTCCACAACCCACCCTGCTCCCCTCTACTTCAGACATCTTACCAATGGGCTCTGCTGCAGAGAAGGAACTTAGGGTGGTTCACCCAGGCAGCACTAAATAGTCTTGAGGCAAAGCACGAGACAGGGAGAGCACATATGCAGACCAAATGGACACACCTACCTAAAATATTTGATCTGAGACATAGGGACAAGGGGCACACATCTCGAAGAACCACAGTTACTGCACAAGGTGAGTAAACCTTTCCTCCAACCACAATGCTGAACCATGTGGGTGTCAATATGCTGCTACAGGATGGAATTTCTGTTTTTTTCAGCAGTCCTGTGGGAAAAAAGTATGTGATCATATAATTAAAGACTGTATCATACTGCTGAACTAAGGTAGCACAGGTAAATTTTCATGGAAATCAGGCTGCTGCCCTCCCCCCAGCCTGGTCTCTTGCCCCCTGGAATGTGCGTGGTTGTAGAAGGGTGAGGGGCCCCGCTGGGTGTGTAGATCGGCCTATATAAGCAACGAAGTGTTCAAGCCTCTAGTAATGTTCTTTTAATGTAGTTTTTTGTTTGTAATAACATATATAATGAATGACTTGCTTACCACCTTTAGCTAGCGAATTCTAACTGCAAAGACAAAATCATTTTACATTTCAGCATCCTCTGTTAGTTCAACAATTGGATCAAAACGTAAAGAACACCTTCATTTCAGTGCTACTAATCCAGAAGTTAAAAGTGAATTGGCATCTGCCTTTAGTAAGTAAATTGATGTAATACTGTTCTCATCAATGAGTTTCATTCTGCGGTGAGAATGGCAGCCTGAACTCTGTAGTAACTCACAATACAGCTCAATAAAATGTATTGTTGGAACAGTTACAGCATTTCAGCCTTCATTTCGCTGTTAATTTATCAACTGTAAAAAAGAATCTGTTCAAGGAAATTATTTTATTGTCAATATTGTGAAAAAAATGAATCGACAGATACTGTTAGTAGATAAAATTGATTCATAGCTCTGGTAAATGAACTTTGATTTTGTGATAGAGATGGCAACTCTAGAAATGTACAAAATAACTTGCAAAATGCACATTGAGATCATTCAGTCAGGAATATGTCAGATATAACAAAAGCCATGATGGTAATATCAAGTCAAATAACATCTTGTTTTTTACTGATGGCACGGGGAGGGAACAAAGAAAATGTTTTTAGTGTTATTGTATTTCTTGTTTTTTCATTGTTGCTAAGTAGAAAAAGAAAAGACATTTTACGAGAATGTTAACAAAGAAATTGAAGCTATGCTAAATTCAGGCCCTGGGTCAACAAAGAGGCCAAGCTTATACTTTACTTTAAGCATATACTTAGGTCCATCCCTATTCAGCAAAGCACGTAAGCACATGCTTAAGCCCCTATAACTTCAATGTATATAGCATCAAACCCACTGTTACTAAAAGTTTCCATAGCTGTACTGGTCTCATTCTCAGAAAAATCTCTGTTTCTTGGCAACTCAGGAAAATAATTTTCATCATTCTTTGTAAGGGTTTGTTAAGTTAGATTTCATCACAAGCCCATTTTGGGTGAATTTCATTTGATATTGAAGAATTAAGTTCGCTAGGCAAATATAAGGGGAAAAAAACCCGGCAACTGTCAGCGTTGCTGGACGTTGGTAATATTTCACTGTAGTTCTCATTTTTTAACTAATTGGAACATTAGACTGGGTTGCGCAGTAAAAGCTGACATGTAAAAGAATGGTGTTCTTAGCAAAGGGATAAATAAATACCTGCATAAGCTCATTGTTGTCAAGCTTACACATTTCTTTTTTTTAATATGTGAAGCAAGAGTAATCAGTTAATTGTGTGGTTTCAAAAATATAGCAATAAAAATGAATTATACATCTTGCAAAGAGTGTGTCATCTATACATGTATCAGGGCTCCTACTGAACCAAGGGCGTGTTTCACCACTGCGGAACTCCATTGACTTGAGTGGGTGCTGAGCTCTTGGAAAATCTGATCATAAGCGGGTAACATAATGGGGGAGTTAGATGCTCAACTCCCTTTGAAAGTCAAAGGCACTTGGAGCTTTCTTGACCTTTGTGCCTTTGCAAATCTCCACCTCAATTGTTCTGTGTTTGTACAGTGTCTAGCACAATGGGGTCCTTCTCTATGCCTGAGGCTGCTAACCACTATTGCAATATTGATAATAATAAAAAATTAACATGTATATAGTAGCCTAACCGGCACCCATTTTTTAAAATGTTGGCTTGATCCTCTGTGGAAGGCCCAGCAGGCTTTGAACCAAGGCCCCCAGAGTCACTAAGGAAGCAAACACTGCCACGCTGCCACCTAGCAGCAGCTATAAATGGCTTATACTCCCCTACCCACAACCCACTATGGGCACAGCCCACAGGAACTCCTGCCTCAAGGGGTTTGACAGACAGCAGCCTCATGGCACCTGATTGTCTCCCCACCCTATATACAGTCAAGGGGCATTCCAGGAAGTGTCCAGGAAACAATGTGGATCACTAGTTAGCTGCCAGACAGCCCTGCAGTCTCTGTTCCTGAACTCCCAGTATTGACCTCAGTTCTGACCTGGACCTTGCCTCCTGTTCAAACCCTGGAACGCCCACCTGGACCATGATATCAGGTATTGACCGTTGGTCTTGACCTGTCTCTGGGTCTGCCTTTCAACAGGACCCTTGGCCTAAATATTGACCCTGATACTTACTGTGAACCCTGGTGGTTGCTCCTGCTACTAGTCCCACCTACCTTTTCCCAGGATCATGACACTCTGATAAGTAAAATAGATTGTGCCCATCAAGTATCTCACTGTAAGGCAGGTTTTCCAGAGCTGGCATCATTCATGTAGCTCTTTAATGAACCCTTTGCCATATTTCAACTTCCTTTTAAAAGTGTGGACACCAGAAATGAACTCAGTATTCCAGTATGGGTCAAACTAAGGCCATGTATAGAGATAATACCATCACCTCCCTCTTCCTGTTTGATATCCCCCTGCTTATACATCTACTCCAGCAAAGGGATGGCGTGGAGTACTTAGAACCCCCACTGAACCTAAAATGCATTGAAATCAGTCTGTGTTTTGCCATTAACTTCAGTAAAGCCAGGATTTCACCCACTGACTTTATTTGTAGCTCAACTGTCCTCATGGTTACCAACCTACCATCACTTGTAATTAACACAAAGCAACCCTTTGAATGGAGCATGGTGACTCAATTCATGTATTCACCTATTATGACTTTTTACACTTCCCCACTCTTCTGGCTGGAAACTTCACAATGTGATGGCAGAGTGATTAGCAGCTAGAGGTGGAGGACATTTGTTGGTGGAACTTGTGTGTGTGTGTGTGTGTGTGTGTGTGTGTGTGTGTGTGTGACAAAAAATACAGACTCAGCAACACCAAAATGTGTCATAAAATCCTGCTGGTTTTGTGAATTGTTTGTGCTCCCTGAACCTCCCAATCCCTAAAATAAATTCCAGAAAAGTAAAATGTTTTGTTTTGAAAATGTTGAAAGAAAAGTTTTGATTCTTTAGTTCAAAATGATTTTTCATTTCAGAATTTCCTTTAATTTAATTTAATTTTTTTTAAGTGGTCAAAACAGACACAAAACAGTTAGTTTCAACCCCAACCATGTTTTTTTCAATTCACCAAAAATTTCTAAACATTTCATTTGTGAGTTGACCTGAAATGATTCCCCCGCCCCCCATTTTTTGGAATTGCCTAGGGACCAAAAAACGATTATTCACACAGCGCTAGTGGCAATCTGCTACAGACAGTTTCCCACTCTCTGTACCAAAAGACAGTCATTTGAGTTAGGAAGGGGCTGCTTGTCATGCAGCACACCAGAATTTTGCCTCAGAGGCAGATAAGCATAGCTTCCACTATTGTAGTTCACAGCTCAGGAATTTTAATCTCTTCTCCCAGATGGCATGAGGGTCAGACCTGCTGCAGAGGTATTTCTAATGAAAAGTGATGCATGGCTCTAATACTTCTATGCAAGGAAACAATTCAATAGCAAACTTGCTGAAAAGGTCGAAGCCCTGCTAAGCAGGCTGATAAAGAAAAGTATGACATTTACCTGAAATGCAATAATTAATGAATGTATAGTCCCGAAATTAATTTAGCAGGGAAGTCCAGCTAAAATCACAGTACTGTTTGCCCAAAAGTAGCTGATTTAATTTTTCTTTTTACACTTTAAGCACAAAATCATGTAAAATAAACACAATTTCCCCTAAAGTACCGTGTCTCTGCATAACTTAAATGTCTTACACGATCCATATTTTATAGGGCTGCTAAAAATGTGTACCTTCTGAATATTAAGGACCAGATCCTCAGCTGGTGTAGCTCAAACAAGGACCACTGAAGTCAATTGAATTACGTCAATTTTTACCAGGTGTGGATCTGGCTTGTTGTTTGGTTCCTTGACTCATCAATCCAGCTATACCGAATTACCCCACACTCTAGGGTAGTTCTGTATGATTACAAAAGATTACATGGAATGGAAACTTTTTGGTAGCTCCAGCAAATGAAATAATGGCTCCCTTAGAATATAAAAAACAAATTTTCACTGTAAGTGGCTGGGAAAGCTGAGTGAAATGGGGTGCTGTGTTTAAATTATCCTGAATTTCACATTGCCTGTTCTGCACGAAACTTACATGCCCTTAAAGAGACAACATTACAGCCTTACATTATTTATAAATTCACTCAGCCCAGTCTTGTACATCTAAGTCAGGCTGAGTCTATAACTTGTATTTTCTCTTTAAAGGAGGTTGAATTGGAACTTTTCTACCTAAATAAGAGTACATTTTATTTCACTTCTAAAAGCCTGAGGAATGGGGAGATAAATGGGTTTTTTTAGCAATTCACAAATAAAATATTGAAGAGATAATTAGTAGAAAGTCTTCTTGTTATGAGAGAAAAGTAAATGGCTCAGTAGCAGCCTTGGTACTGAAAGATAAAATGAACCAATGTATCTTCCAGCAGTAGCAGAAGCAGTGTACTTTTTCAAAGGACACAATGTTGTTCAGTAATCCATCACCCACACTTAAAAGGAATGAGTTGGAACTTTGCTAGTTCACAGCCTAGGACAGTATCTCTTCACACAGTACATATATTATAGTTCTTTAATTGGACCTTGAGGCTAAGCTAAAAAAACTCAAAGGAATGTTGTGTTATATGCTCACATACCTGTCTTATTTCAACACATACTCTGTTGTAAAAACGTTCCCATTTTGAACAGCATACTTTGTTGGATATATCATTGGGTGAGCTGGTCCTTTAAGAGGAATTTGGGCCCACCCCCACTTGCATATTGGTTTTCCTAATGGATCATGAGACTTGAAATCCAGGGATGATGTGAATAAGAATGAGCAAGGCCTGCAGGGAATGGCATATGAGAGTCTCCTGTTCTTAGAAAGGGACTGAATTCTGGGGAATGTGAGCAGCAAAGAATCTGGAACTTACTTCATTTACAGTTTGAATCAGATTCTTTTGGGACAGCTGTATTTGTTGTGAAATAACTATTTTATTAGTAAAATGTGTGCAGTGCCTCTCTATACAGGGGTGTTCCAGTTTCATGGGCGTGGCTGATGGCTAACATCACTGTATTGCTTTGGAGCAGGTGACACATGGTAACAAAGATTCCACCCTTCTGAGTCAAGGCATTTGTAGTAGGAAGAGAGCCTGAGACATAAGCCCCTGTATCAGAGGCCTGGTATGAGGCAGGTCCTGCTCACAGAATCAGGCAAGAACAGGGCTAATATTGCAGAAATACACATGCCTAAAAAGTGCTAGGCACAGAGCACTCACGCAAACACATCTCAGTATCCCAATATCAAGTGGTACCAGAACACCCCAATATCAAAGATGGTACAGAAACATTCCCCAAGGATAATGGGAACACGCTGACTCCTCCTAAAAGATAAGATCAGGATGACAGTACGTAATAGAGATGTGTTGATTGAACCAACATGTACAAGATGATGGGTGATAACTAGCTACGTCAGGGGGCAGTAACTAACTATGTTAGAGGGGAAGTACTAATTTGTTTGTATCGGGGTATAAAATGTATCTCAGAGGGACTATCTTTATCTAGCCTAGGGAGGAATGGAAAGTCCCACCGTTCACTGAACTGGTCCACTGTTATGGGCATACATGTATTAGTGGTCCGGTAGAGTCTGTGGGATACTAGTACCGTGCTTCATCAACAATAAACCTGGCTGGGTGCCTTCGTCCCTTAACAGATCTTGTGGTCACTGGGCGGTTCGCTCAAGGTCCGCCACGCCAGCTGTCAGCACAGGGCTGGGGCGGCATACAGAGGCAGCCAAACATCTATCAATATCTAACCACAGTGCTCTGAATATATTTTGGAGAGACACCATCAGTACAGGTGGTTGGATTTTTTCCCCCTGTGGAAAATCTTGACAAAAATGAAAAAAGGTTATTTTTGTCTATATTTTTCCATGGAAAATGTAGATTTTCTTCTGTAAAAATTCAAACACTGAAATAGTTAAGCCAAAAACCTAAACATTAGTGTAAGTGAAAATTAAAATATTATGATTCAGAAATGCTGTCATGGTGAATTATGGAAATTGTAATTCAAGTGCTTCATGCGTCCATTCTCCTCTGTGGACCGGGCTCCCTTGTTGGACTACATCACCCATGACGCACCTTAGTCTGACCTATGGAAAAGGGAGGCAGGGCTTGTGGGAGTCCTTGGCCATGGTGCACCACAGGAAATGTTATCCAGCAAAGGAGACTGACCCATAGAGGAAAATGGGGACAGGAGTCATCCTCAACCAAACTACAACTCCCATGAGGTACTGCAGCAGCCTGTATAAATATAAATATTTTTGGCCTATTGCAGGGTGGGAGCAGGTGTCCTGTCTGAAGTTATCACTGATGATCTAATAATGTTAAATCTTTATAAGGCAGCATGTCTGTGGGCATCAAAGGTCTGACATATCGAGGAAACCTCATTCAGCAGAGAAGTGTAGGTATGAAAATGATGGGCTTCTCCCAGCATGAATTAAATTAGGATGTTGAAGAAGCTGATTATCTGACAGGTAAGTTAATTTTTTGCTTTGTCACTATCTATACCTTGCTTCAGACCCTGGCCAGACTGAGCTTCCTTGATATTTGGTTTTCTCTTGGTTTCTGTGCTGTATGCAATGGTCATTTTTACGTCGGTTTCTTATGGAGCTGATGGCTGAGATTCACTGTCATCAGCTGTATACAATAAGAAGGATTTTATCTCTTATGTTTAGTGTTGCATCATTTTCACAGCTAGCCATGCTTGGAATCTGTGCTTGCCTGGGGAGGATGGTGAGGGTAGCAGAGGATTTGAGGGGGGAAGGATGAGGGTTGCTCTATTTTGTCTCTGATTAAGTGTAGGAGGATTTTGCAAAGTAGTCTCCAGAGTTCTGATATTGGACATTTCCGAAGAGCATCCTTCTCCTTCTGACAGACATCTCAAACTCTCCTCCAGTCACTCCATATGAGCCCTTTCTGGATTCCAACCCCCTGAATGCCATTACCTTGCCTCTGTAACAAGAGATCTGATCCAATTTCCAGCTGTTGAATCCTCCTGCTACATCCCGGTGATAGGTGAAATGCAACCCAACACGCCACCAGCTGCTCATTCTCTTTGTTGTACGCACACTATCCATAGACTGCCCCCTACTCCACTACCCAACCAGCACCTCAGGATTCCTCTCCAATGACAGCCACACCTTCTTCACTTCTCTCCCAGCAGCCAGAACCCTTCTTTATCAATGAGACAACAATACAGGGAATGACTGCGTCACCCGGCCTCAGTGGGTCACACCTGAGAATACCAGATTCGGGACAAACTGCTAAGTAATAGGACAGACTCACCCCAAACTGGTAATTATTCTATTATTAGATATACCAAGCCAGAAACAAAAGTAAACTTCTGTCTCACCACCCTGCTTAACAAGAAGTCCAAACTGAGTCCTGGTCTACACTAGGGGGTTAGGTTGAATTTAGCCGCACTAGGTCGATTTAAAAATGAATGCCTCCACACAACCAACCCCGTTCCATCGATCTAAAGGGCTGTAAAAATCTACTTCTGTACTCCTCCCCGGCGAGGGGAGTAGCGCTAAAATTGACCCTGCTGGGTCGAATTTGGGGTAGTGCGGACGCAAATCGATGATATTGGCCTCCAGGAGCTATCCCAGAGTGCTCCATTGTGACAGCTCTGGACGGCACTTTGAACTCCAATGCACTAGCCAGGTACACAGGAAAAGCCCCGGGAACTTTTGAATTTCATTTCCTGTTTGGTCAGCATGGCGAGCTCAGCAGCACTCAGCAGCACAGGTGACCATGCAGCCCCCCCGAATTGTGGAGCATAGAATGTTTCTACGCTCCCCCCTATCATCTCCGTCCCTGAGGTTATCGCAGATTTGAAGGCGAGAAAAACGCAGTTGCGATGACATGTTTTCCAAGCTCATGCAGTCCTCCTGCACTGATAGGGCACAGCTTAATGCATGGAGGCATTCAGTGGCAGAGGCCAGGAAAGAATTAAGTGAGCACGAAGAGCGGAGGCAGGACATGATGCTGAGGCTAATGGGGGAGCAAACGGACATGATCAAGCATCTGTTGGAGCTGCAGGAAATCCAACAAGAGCACAGACCCTCGCTGCATCCACTGTATAACCTCCTCCCCTCCTCCCCATGGTCCATAGCCTCCTTACCCAGACACCCAAGAACGCGGGGGGGTGGGGGGGGGAGGCTCCGGGCACCCAGCCACTCCACTCCAGAGGATGGCCAAAGCAACAGAAGGCTGTCATTCAAGCAGTTTGATTTTTAGTGTGGCTACAATAAGTAATGTGGCCTTGTCCTTCCCTCCTCCCCCCCCACCCCGGCTACCTTGTCCGTTATCTCATTTTTTTTTTAATTAATAAAGAAAGAATGAATGGTTTCAAAACAATTGCTACTTTATTTTGGAGGGGGGAGGGTGGTTGGCTTACAGGGAATTAAAATCAACAAAGGGGTGGGTTTACATCAAAGAGAAACACACGCAACTGTCACACCGAAGCCTGGCCAGTCATGAAACTGGTTTTCAAAGCCTCTCTGATGAGCAGTGCACCTTGCTGTGCTCTTTTAATCGCCCTGGTGTCTGGCTGCTCAAAATCGGACACCAGGCGATTTGCCTCAATCTCCCAGCCCGCCATAAACGTCTCCCCCTTACTCTCACAGATATTATGGAGCACACAGGGGAATGGGAATATTGGTTGCGCTGACGTCTGACCTAGTCAGCAAACAGCACCAGCGCGCTTTTAAACGTCCAAAGGCACATTCTACCACCATTCTGCAGTTGCTCAACCTATAGTTGAACTGCTCCTTACTACTGTCCAGGCTTCATGAGCCATGGGAGCAAGGGGCAGGATGGGGTAGGTGCGACCGCGCGGTGCTGCCGGCTGGGAGAGCAGCCTGAGGCAGAAGCCTCCAGCTCACATGATATTCCAGGCAGGACTGAATCTCCATGAGACGAAACTTAAAGAAGAGAATGACCTGGAGTCTCTGGCTCCCATTCGGTGCTCTAAGAGGAAGATAGCCATATCTGTCCAGGCGTCCCTGATTGACCTCACCGAGGTCTGCTAGGAGCACCCAGGAGACGTACAACAGCTATCAGTCCTACTGCACCGTCTGCCGCGAAGGCAAGGAGCTGCTGCTGTGTAGCAATGCAGTACCGCGTCTGCCAGCAGCACCCAGGAGACGTACGGTGATGGTGAGCTGAGCAGGCTCCATGCTTGCCGTGGTATGGCGTCTGCACGGGTAACCCAGGAAAAAAGGCGCAAAACGATTGTCTGCCATTGCTTTCATGGAGGGAGGGAGGGGGGCCTGACGACATGTACCCCAAACCACCTATGTTTTTGCCCCATCAGGCATTGGGAGCTTAACCCAGAATTCCAATGGGCAGCGGAGACTGCGGGAACTGTGGGATAGCTACCCACAGTGCGCCTGTCTGTAAGTCGATGCTAGGCATGGTAGTGAGGATGCGCTCCGCCGACTTAATGCGCTTAGTGTGGACATACGCAATTGACTGAATAAAATCGGTTTCTAAAAATCGGACTTCTATAAAATCAACCTAATTCCGTAGTGTAGACATACCCTGAGTCTCCTTAGGCATCCCAGCCCTTGTTTCATCACCCAGACACCAGACTTTATGATGAGTGGTTACTGAAAACCAATTTAATCACAGATAGGGTCCTCTAATCCCAAAAGATCAGCCACACAGCCAAGTCAATATATAAGTCAGATCTTACCCAATAATCACGCTGTTGCCAATCATTTAGCATCTAATATCTAAAGGTTTATTTATAAGGGAAAAGAAAGAGGAGAGAGTTAAAACGGTCAAAGGAATCATATACATACAATCATTGCAGAGTTCTTGGATCAGGTTTGTAGCAGTGATGTTACAGACTGCTGGCTTGTAAAGTCTCTGGTAACTTCCAAAAGA
>NW_020664487.1:14001739-14054154 GCF_002925995.2 Terrapene triunguis | reverse complement strand
CTTACCAAAATCCGCCTTCCTGAAATCCATTGTCTCTATTTTGCTGTACTCCCTTCTACCCTTCCTTAGAATTGTGAACTCTATGATTTCATGATCACTTTCACCCAAGCTACCTTCCACTTTCAAATTCTCAACAAGTTCCTCCCTATTTGTTAAAATTAAATCTAGAACAGCTTCCCCCCTAGTAGCTTTTTCAACCTTCTGAAATAAAAAGTTGTCTGCAATGCAGTCCAAGAATTTGTTGGATAGTCTGTGCCTCACTGTGTTATTTTCCCAACATATATTTGGATAGTTGAAGTCCCCCATCACCACCAGATCTTGGGCTTTGGATGATTTTGTTAGTTGTTTAAAAAAAGCCTCATCCACCTCTTCCACCTGTTTAGGTGGCCTGTAGTAGACCCCTAGCATGACATCACCCTTGCTTTTTAGCCTAACCCAGAGACTCTCAACACTTCCGTCTCCTATGTCCGTCTCCACCTCAGTCCAAGTGTGTACATTTTTAATATATAAGGCAACACCTCCTCCCTTTTCCCCCTGTCTATCCTTCCTGAGCAAGCTGTACCCATCCACACCAACATTCCAATTGTGTATTATCCCACCAAGTTTCGGTGATGCCTTTGTCCAAGATTTGTTGCAATTGTCTAACAGTGGAAATATCAGTGATATACGTAGTCATATTTCAATCAGAGAGCATCACACTGGGTTATTTCCAGAGCTGGAACTGGGAACCAGAATTTCCCTCCCAAGGAAAGTTTTGAATTTCCGGGGGGAAAAATTCCTTTGAATAGGAATGAAAGTCAGATAAACAAAATGTTCTGTGGGAGAGACATTTTCAAAACATTCTGTTTAGGAAAAAACAAAATGGATTTTTTTTTTGAAAACTTCCAGTCCCAGCTGGGATCCCTGGGAAGCCAGGGAGGTGGGAGGGCGAGAAAGCAGGAATGGTTCTTTTGATACCTGCCTGATTGCCATTGAAAGTTTAGTCAAAATCAACATCTTCCCACAGAATGTTTTGATTTGGATGAATGGGTATTTTCCGATGGAAAACATTCCTTTTGGAAATTCCTGCCCAGCTCTAACAATAATGTTGCTAATAGTTGTAACTGCAATTAGTGCACATTGTAGTTCAGCCCCATTAAAATTCTGTTCAAACCGAATGTTTGCTGGGGGACACTAAACACCAACCACATTAACAGAGTGTGCAGGGAGGTGGAGTTCTCCTTCCTGATGATGTAATAATAGAAGCCACCTGATGCAGAGCTCTGTGACCTCATGTTGGTATTATCCAAGGAGGCCTTCATTCAGGTGGATTTGTACTGTGGTTTACATCTGGATGTACGAGCAGGCGATTGCCTGGAAGGTAATATCACCTCTTGCATCATTAGCAATATTTTGTATCTTACTGGAGGAACTTTCAGTACTCTCTCTTTTATTTTGTTTCTTCAGGGTTTATGATGTAGCTTTGTTGTATCCTACCAGTAAATGCCTACCATATTGCCAATCTCAAAAGTTTAAGAAATCATGAGTCAGACCCAAAAAGCTAATGAGCTTGGCCCAGATATCATCGGATTTAATAATGTTTTCTGAGTTGTCTTCTGATATGGCCATATGATGTAGGCCTCGGTCCCAAAGGGGTTAACATATCTCTGTCCCGAGTGGCCAAGATTAATGCAGTTCCCCTTGGGACGTTTCTCATTGGTGAGAGGGTCCCAAGGGAGCACATCCTGCCGGAGCCACTCTCTCCACCTGGCACACACCAGCTCACGTTGCTGCTCAGTGGGACTATGAGTGGGGAGAGCAGTGCCTTTACCTCCAGAAGCAGTATCTACACCACTGAGATACATCACACCTCGCTGCAGGGAATTTACCTCTCTGAATTTACCTGCACCCCAGGCAGGCCTGTCCCCAGCCACACTCAACAGGGGAGACATGGGAGACCACAGAAAATGCTAACAGTGAGCACAGGAGGGGAGGGGGTGTTGTGGTCCTCCCCAAAATCTTTGAAATTCCCCCTGCCCTGGCAATATATTAGTTCCTCCGTGCCTGCGGGTGACTCCCCACTCCCTCCCGCCTACTTTGTCCTGACTTTGGCTGCTGTGCTTGCTGCTTGGAGGCCCTCACTCCCTCACTCGGGCATGGCAGGGGAGGCTCAAAGTTGAACCAGGCCACCTCAGAAGTCTTACTGTGGTGAGTTCTCGGGAGAATTGGGAGTGGGGATGAGAGGATGGAGCAAGGAATCATAGAATCATAGAATATCAGGGTTGGAAGGGACCTCAGGAGGTCATCTAGTCCAACCCCCTGCTCAAAGCAGGACCAATTCCCAACTAAATCATCCCAGCCAGGGCTTTGTCAAGCCCGGCCTTAAAAACCTCCAAGGAAGGAGACTCCACCACCTCCCTAGGTAACGCATTCCAGTGCTTCACCACCCTCCTAGTGAAATAGTGTTTCCTAATATCCAACCTAGACCTCCCCCACTGCAACTTGAGACCATTGCTCCTTGTTCTGTCATCTGCCACCACTGAGAACAGCCGAGCTCTATCCTCTTTGGAACCCCCCCTCAGGTAGTTGAAAGCAGCTATCAAATCCCCCCTCACTCTTCTCTTCTGGAGACTTAAACAAGCCCAGTTCCCTCAGCCTCTCCTCATAAGTCATGTGCTCCAGACCCTAATAATTTTTGTTGCCCTCCGCTGGACTCTTTCCAATTTTTCCACATCCTTCTTGTAGTGTGGGCCCCAAAACTGGACACAGTACTCCAGATGAGGCCTCACCAATGTTGAATAAAGGGGAACGATCACGTTCCTCGATCTGCTGGCAATGCCCCTACTTATACAGCCCCAAATGCCGTTAGCCTTCTTGGCAACAAGAGCACACTGTTGACTCATATCCAGCTTCTCGTCCACTGTGACCCCTAGGTCCTTTTCTGCAGAACTGCTGCCTAGCCATTCGGTCCCTAGTCTGTAGCTGTGCATGGGATTCTTCCGTCCTAAGTGCAGGACTCTGCACTTGTCCTTGTTGAACCTCATCAGGAAGGAAGGCTCAAGGGGGCTGGATTAGTAGAGGCTGGAGGCAGGGGCCATTGCAGTTAGGCCTAGGGAAGCCCTCCTTGGGCCTGTGGGCAGCTGCGTCCACCTACCTGATCCCTTCAGAGCAGGAGGGGAGCAGACAGACACTACACAGGGGCAGGAGCAGCAGTGGCTCCTCTCCTTCCTCACTCCCAACTAGACCCCTCAACAGGCCAGAAACTCATCCCTTAGAAGCCAGGGTCTTCTCCCCGCAGCTGAGTGTGAGGTCGCAGCTGCTCTGTGGGACAGCATGACATTGGTGCAAGAAAGCATGAAATCAAAGGAGTATGAAATCAAAGGGTGACTCTCATGCTGGATGTGTGGCACTGGGCAAGCTGGCATGTCACAAGACTGCTGCTGGGACTGCATCTGGCCCCTGTGCAGGAGGGGAAGGATGAGAATGAAAAGATCCTGGTATCCTGAGTCCTCCTCCATTCCCACATCCTGCTGGAATTTGTTTGAGCAAGGACTGCAGAACTGAGCCATGCATTTGTTAGCCGCAATGTCACAGAAGCTATGGCCAGGACAGCATGCCTCTCAAATGCAGCTTCCTCTCCCTCAAAGCTACCGTGTACACTAAAGACCAATTGTCTGCACCAACAGTTAAACTGGGCAGGAGAGTGATCCTTTCGGCAGGTGATAAAACACCCAAACTCTGCAGCCATGTTTGGGGTTTAATAATGTCCAATGGCAATAGCTAATCCAAGAGGAAGCCCGGTTTCTTTGTTAAAGACTGTTCCCATAAGACGGCACACAGATAGTGCTGTGCAAGTGTCCTCATTTCAAACTCTGCAAAGTCAGCGCCAAGCCCTCCAGTCCAGTCTCAAAAGTACTTAATGGGGACATGTGGCATCATTAAAAACAGTCCCCAGCAGCTGGGCAAAAGTAATCCATTCTGTCCTTGCCAATGCCTCTTTTGCAGCAAGAGAGCCTTGGGGGCAATATCTATGAACAATGACCATAAGGTGAGACAGAAGGGCCATACCTTCTCTCCTTGCCTCTCAGCTGTATCCCTTATTGTGCAGCTCGGCAGTCCTGACTCTTCCGAGGGGGAATCGTTTACATCAGAGCTGTAGAATCGTTAGCTTCTAATTATGGGAAATATTATGTAGGCTAAAAAGGTTTAATAATTTTAAGCTTCCTGTCCTAAGTGTCCCCATTGAACCCAGTGTTTGGATCTGGAATTTGGCAGAGTGAATAGATCACATAACCCATCCTTGTACAATTGTAATGTGCAGTGCATTTTTATGGGACCACCACAGACATGTTTTGTTCATAGTTATACCCTGTCAAATACTGGTAAGGATCTGTTTGGCCTTCGTGGTTGATAGACCCTTAATATCTCAGATTTCTGTTTGAATCTTATGTATTATTTGTATTGCAGTAGCACCTGGGAACCCTAGTCCTGGACAAGAACCCCATTGTGCTAGGTGCTGTACAAACACAGAGCAGAGAGACACTCTAGTCTTTCTTTTTCTGATTTATATTCTTGTTGTTTTAAAGGAGATGTATGTGGGTGGAAAACAGACATGTCTAATGGAATATGATCATGCAGTACCCAATGTCTGTGTATATCACAACATATTATTCATATATATGAAAATGCTTAATTGTTGGGCAATATAGTTAATGTAATCATTGGATCTCAGTTATATTTGCATATTTAGATAATATTGAGTCAGTATCTTCATCCTTCTTCAAACAGTTTCCCAGTTTAGCCTAGTCAGATGGCCAAGATTTTCAAAAACAGGTGCCTCAGACCATATATAGACTCCTAAATAAGTTACCTATCAGAGGGGTAGCCATGTTAGTCTGGATCTGTAAAAAATGACAGGGAGTCCTGTGGCACCTTTAAGACTAACAGACGTATTGGAGCATAAGCTTTCGTGGGAGAATACCCACTTCGTCCGACGCATGCATTCATCTGATGAAGTGGGTATTCACCCACGAAAGCTTATGCTCCAATACGTCTGTTAGTCTTTAAGGTGTCACAGGACTCTTTATTGCTTTTTACAAATAAGTTACCTGATTTTCACAAGTGCCACACATCAGTGGTTCACATGGAAATCACTAGCAGCGGCTTGGTGTTCAGTTCAGAAAAAAACAGAGCCATCATTAAAATTAGGTTCCAAGTCCAGGTTAAAGCATGTAAATAAATGGCCTAATTTTCAAAAGTGCTTAGTACCCCGTAGCTCTCATTTAAGTGATTTGGAGCCAAGGGTGTTCAGCAATGTTGAAAATGAGGCCAGACTTCTTTAGAAACCTCTATGTGGATTTAGGAGTAAAATATTCCAAAGCATTCAGGTGTCTTAAGAGCCTAAGTCTCATTTAAAAAAAAATAATTTAGGCACAAGACACTTTTGAAAATGACTTAGGTTCTAAGTCCCTCGGATGCTTTTAACCATTTTACCCCCAGGAGCCTCATTTCAAGCCCCTGTTTTTCAAAGTCTTGGTCCAAGTCACTCAGCTGGTTACTAATATGGATTTAGGAGCATAGCTTTAGGCTCCTATTTTTGAAAATATTGGTCCTAGTCCCATAAAGCAAGCTGTTATGTTTATTCCCCCCCCCCGTCTCCCCTCCCCCCATAGATGACATCCTTTTTCTTAGACTAGTCCTATTTGCTATTGCTGGAGCCCTTGAAAAGGACTTTGTCATTGTGAAGAAAATTAAAATTCCCTTAAGGTAAAATTTCGGGATGCTGAGGGTTGTCACTTTCCCAGATCATTCATTCCTCTCACAACTGCCAGAAGGAGATGATCAGCCTGAGGGCAATGTCATAAAACATGTATCTGATTACCAATAATCTCCGAGGTATTTCCTTAATTCCAGCTTTTCCCATTCTTGCTGGGGATCCATTTGTTGCGTAAGCATGACAATCTTTTATGGATTTTTTAATTTTTTTGGCATATCCTTTCTTTCTATGACTTTGTTATCATAGGCCTGTGCTCCAATCATTTCTTAGGTCACCAGTTGAACATTTTGTACATGATGAAAGAAAGGCATCCATTGAAGACACCAACTCCTTTAGATGTAAGAGAATCCCAGAAAATCTAAAAGGTTGCGAAGTGGGAGTCACTTGGACAAATAACACATCAGCTGTCCATGAATTGTAACATTTAGTTCTGATGTTCAAACAGCACAAAATGCCACTCACGCTCCAGAAGGCGTGGAGTGTTGTAACATGGATACAGACACAGGCCCATATCTGTGCTCTGTTCTTCCTGCTACCGCTCATACGGGAGGCAGAGGGTGGGAAAGGTGGTTTTGTTACTTTTGTGCTTCCCTGATCCTAAGGCTGTCAGGGCACCATTCTGTCACAAATACAGGGCTCACTGCATCCTGTAATTTTTCCTGGTCTCTTGGAGTGCCCTCTCTCAGGTGACAGGCCTTGCCACTTTCACAAGAGACATGTAACTTTGGTCTGGAGCCTGGAAGTAGCAACTTCACCACTAACCACTTGGCCACTGTCTTGTAAGTGCCCACAAGAGTTTGTTGGCTGCTTATTTAGAGCGATTGTGTTGTTTTCCTGCTTGTTTTTTTAAGTAGCCCCCTAAAATGCCAATTCTCTGTTGTTATGAATGACTTTGACTTGCCACTGTGAAGGACAATGACTAGTGATTGGGCCAGGATTGGGCTAAGAGACTGAGACTGACTCTATAGCCTAGGGATTAGGGCTCTCACCTAGGCCATGGGAGTGCCAAGTTCAAGTCCCTGTTCCAATAACAGGTTAAGTATAGTACAGGTAGTGGAGCAGCTTCAACAGAGGAGATTGAGAAAACCCCACTACAGAATTTCCCATAGCACACTGGTTAGGATACTCATCTGCAATATTGGAGACCCAAGCTGAAATTCCCCAGGTGGGAATTGAACCTGAATATTCTACATCCCAGAGAGCAAATCATCCCTGTCCTGAGAAACTCACAATCTAAAAATATTTGTCAGAGACAGAAGTAATATTACCATCTCCATTTTAGAGATGAGGAATTGAGGCGGAGAGAGATGAAGTGACTTACCCAAGAACGCACAGCAACTCTGTGTCACAGGAGGAAATTGAACAGACCTCCTGAGTCCCAGTTCATTGCCTTAACAAGAAGACCATTCATCCTCTCTGATTCGACTATCCTCTGATCCATCAAATCCTCCTTCATGCAGCACCTCTCTCATATTAGAAACTCCTTGCCATCTACAAACAGTCTGAACTTGGCAGGAAAGCTGCTATGCCAATAATTGTAAACTCTGATTTAAGCATGAATGTTTTTCTTACTCCTGTGGGTCCGTTTTGCTCTGTGTTTAGTCAGAAATAGATCAGTTTTTTTACTACAGTGTGTCAAGTGAACTTTAGAATTCCACTCTTTATGCATAACCCTTTCTTCATCCATTACAGAAGCAAACAAAATTGATTGTCAAGTAAAAGAGGACGTGGGAGATGGGAATTGGAGAACAAAATCTAAAATGCATAGGAAATGCTGCACACACTGTTAAAGTTGGTTCATGGTTTTACCTAATACTGGTTGGATTGGTGAATGCACTGCAAGAAAAGGAAGGATTGTCTCTTGCAGTTAAGGCACTTGGACTGGTATACAGGAGAGATGGATTCTATTTCTGGCTCTGCCAAAGATTTCCTATTTTATTCTGGGTAAGGATTTTATCATGTGTATGTACAAGGTTGTATGTGAAAGCTCACTTCATCCCCCTTAGCTCTTGTCATGTGTTCTTCATATATAATATAGAGAAAGTAACAGACCATGACATGCATACAGGTGCACATCAGGTCTGTGGGGGAGGGTGCACACTGTGGTTTTGTAGGAATCTGTACAAGGTCCAGTAGTGTGTGTGACTTTCAACAAGGTTCTGAGCAGCAGGAGTGAGAGAAGCAAGTTTGAGACTTAACCGATAGTGGTTATTTGGATTGTATTTCTGGGCAGGCAAATGAAGCAGGTGGTTTCCCATCAGGACCCAGCAACGGGTAAAATATCCATCTGAGAAAATGAGTCAAAGTGGTTCCTGCTAGCCCTCAAGACCACAAGGAAGACCGATATGATCAGGATGTCAAAAGTGATACCATATGACTACAGCGATCAATCACAACTAGCTAACCCGGCACAAAAACTGACAAAATAGTGCAGAAATGGTCACAATGCTTTTGAAGCCATCCTACCCATAACAGCAGCAGCAGCAGCAACAGAACTACAACCATTGCATGAAGGATGCTAGACGGCTTTGTGAGCCACAGAAAGTCATTCAACATTCTCATCTATACTCCACTCATCTGTTCCCCTTAACCTCAACTCCCTCCCTCCTCATCCAGAACAACTTACATGCAGTCTTTACTCCAGTTGTCTACTGGTTACAATTTCACGTGTCTTCATGATTCATATGTGGTTTGTGGCATTCATAAATGACATTATACGTAGTTATATGTATACTATACATGGTGTGCATGAGGTATAGTGTCAGATTGGAAGCAGCCAGGAATGTTTTTTGTAATGGTTAGGGAAGCTTATGTGAATGGGCAATGTAAGTTGTTAGTGCCTGTTTTTAATGCAGAAGTTAGAGACCTGAAATCTGCATAAGGGCACACATAGCTACCTTCATTATAGAATTTCCTACCACTTTTTTCTTTCTTCTTTCTTAAAAAAAACCCAATAAAATTAAATGCAAAAAACTGGGTTAATGCAACTCTGAGAAAAGTGAAGAAATGCAAAACTTCTGATTCCAATATCAACACCAATTAGCCATATTTACATGTGGTATGGTTTTGATAACTGCTTACACTGTTGAACGTTTGTTATAGAGCTAGTCAGACAATAGATGTTTTCTCCATTAAAATATTGACTTTTTGGTGAAATATGAATAATTGAAATATTTTGGCTGAAATCTGAAATACTTCTGTTCCAGATGGCCCATGATGTGTCATGAGAGTTGTAGTTCAGGTGCCTGATGCTTCCATTATCTTCTATGGGCTGGGCTTTCAGGCACGACTACATATCCCATGATGCTTCACTTTCTCCTTTCTTGTTGAGGGGAAAGGTTTTCATAGGTTTGTCTGGTCAGGATGCTTCATGGGAGATGTAGTCCAGCCAGAAATCATGCCCCAGAGAGGAAAATGGGACTGTTACATACCCAGATTCCAACTCCCAAACACTTCAACACAAGTTTAAACTGAAATAGTTATCTTCGGGCCAAAATATTTAGATATTTGGCCAAAGCTTTTTGATATTGGGGCATTCAGTTTTTGAACAAAACATCAGAACTTTTCTGTGAAAAACAGACACTTTTTGTGAAAAATTTCATTTTCTCAGAAACCCAATTCTCCAGGGAAAACAATTTTTCCATGGAAAATTTCACCCAGCTCTAATGCCTTTTGCCCCCAGAGTTCATGCTGACCTCACTGGGCCTTTTTAGATGTGCAAGAAATGCAGGACCCAGGTCTACAATGTGTAATGTGCTCAAGTTGATGTCATTACTGGAACGTGACCTGTTCAGTTTCTGATCTTTAGAGTGTATCTGCACTCCAGTTGGAGGTGTGATTGCAGCCTGGGTTGGCATATCCATACTAGCTTTACTCTAGCTAAAAACAGCAGTAAAGATGCAGTGGCATGGACTTCAGTGTGGCTGTGCTCCCCTGCTGGGGACCCTGGGAACATATTACTGTTGCTAGCCCACAATGAAACTTGTGCTCCCATGTCACATTGCAATTTTAGCCATACTAGCTAGATTCAAGCTAGTGCAGGTATGCCCACCTGTGCTGCAATCATATCTCTGATTGCAGGGTAGACCTACCCTAAGTGTTCATCTTTGCAAATTTCCTGTTGCATTAACATATATGATTGTATTTAAGGATTGATTATTGCTGGGTCTGTACAGGTGCACATATTCATTACACTTTTTGAGAACCTGCATCTTCAACTCCTACTGGGGCTATGCCTAGCAAAGTCACATTATATCCCTTAACATATAGATACAGCCCATGCTGAAAGGGAACAAGGGCTGAGCTCCAGCACCTTTATTTCTAGCTGGAACAGAGTAGACTACAAACAAATCCTTGATTTAACTTTTATGTTATTATTATTGTTGTTGCATTGGAACAAGGGGAAATGCTTCAAAGCATGGACGAAATAGAATGCTGAAAGGAGGAAAGATGAAAGTTGCTCTGAAAGTCTGACGAGACTTGTTCTGCAGGGCTCATTGCTACTTCACGGTTCTGCCCTGTGCTACCACTGTTGCTCATTTGATTGGTAGCCCACTGGTAACCATGGTCATGCAATGGGACTTTTTTTTTTTTTCTTTTGAAGATTTTTTTCTAAGGCTTGAAAGACACGACTCTGTCAGGAATAGTAAGGAGCTTTCAAATGAATCTTTTCACATGAGATAAGACTGAGAGTTCTCAGTAATTGAGCTGGGCAGGGAAAGCTGGGATTGTGTGTCCTGTGTAGGCTGTGAAGAGGTACATGATTAATGTGGTACTTTTTGGCCCCCAAAGGAGAAAATATAAGATCAGAGTAGCTGCAGATGGGAACAGGATAACGATCCCATTGTCTATCTCAGAAGAATAGGTATGGATAACTCTGCAACCAGATGCAGCAGTCCTTATGCAAGAAAACATATATTGACCGCAGTGGGTATTTTGACTGAGTAAGAAGTGCAGTATGGGTACCAGTCCATATAGTCAAATTTTAATTTGCACAATTATATCCTGCCTAAATTCCCTACCCCAACTTAAGGTGGGTAGAAAATTCTTCATGTTCTGTCAAATGATTGGGTCTTGTTCCTGTGTACTATTAAAATACTTTTGTGGGTAAAAACCTCACTTCTTTGGATGCATAGAGTGAAATTTACAGATGCAGGCATTATATACTGACACATGGAGAGCAGGGAGTTACTTCCTCCCTGCTCTCCATGTGTCAGTATATAATGCCTGCATCTGTAAATTTCACTCTATGCATCCGAAGAAGTGAGGTTTTTACCCACAAAAGCTTATGCCCAAATAAATCTGTTAGTCTTTAAGGTGCCACCAGACTCCTTGTTGTTTTTGTAGATACAGACTAACACGGCTACCCCCTGATACTTGATATTAAAATACTGCCACACTTCACCCCAGAGGTAGCTGCATTTCAGATGTGAATGAAGAGAATATTGTGTTACTAAGTGTTCAGTATATAAGCCCTTTGGATACATAAATACAATTCTTACTGAAGTCAATAGAAGATGCTTGCTTGCATCCAAAGCCAGAATATGGCCCCATAGTTTGTTAAATACTTTAGGATGCTCGTGAATAAAGGAACTACATAAACAAGATAAATATTTGCTGGGTTTTATTTTCCTCTACTAACACCAGAGAATATCAGGAGATACTCCACTGAAGTCAGTGGAGTTACACCAACGTAAAACTATTATAACCGTGGATTATAAGTAAATGCAATTTGAACATAAATTAAATGTATAGTTTGTAAATATGCTGATTTCTCAATATGTAGGATATAAATCCAAACAGAAAGCACAAACAATCATATTGACTAGATTAGCCAGTCCTAACTAAGGTCTTTTTAAAAACCCCATTTGACATAAGCTCTCTTCTCTCTGGTAGGTGCAGACATTGCATTCTGTATCTTCATGTGTGAATATGGTAAAGTGACTGTAGTGCTATTACAAGTGCGGGGAATTGCCATCCCAGACCAGATCAGACCAGCCGTCCGTCTAGTTAAGTATAGTGTCTCCAGCAGTGGCCAGCACCAAGTACTTCAGGGGAAGGAGCAAAAATCCCTGAAGTGGATAATTCTGGAATCACCTATACATAGGGAAACTCATTCCTAACCCCTGTGTTAGAGATCTGAGGCAGGAGGGCTTACAGACGTTCCAAATGTAGGGGATTTGTAAAACTCCTCACGAATGCAACTCTGAATGGTTTTGTTATCGATATAAACGTCTTGTCTTTATTTTAATTTTCTTCATCTCTTGGCCTCAATGATATTTTTGCCCCTTTAGACCCAAACAGCTGGTCAAAGTTTGGGGCCTTGTGAGTGTTGCACCGGGGAGCAGAAATTGGGGGTGGCCAGGTATTTCTTTGATGAAGTTTTGTTTATTTATGAAGAATGTACAAAGTCCTGTGTCTCTGAATGCAAAAGGAATCAAACAGTAAGAAACAGTTTCTTTTGCTCACAGCACCAAATAAGCTCTTTTCAGACAGATGCCATGCCCTTAGCTGCTCTTTTAGGCTGTCTCTCTCCTATTCTTTCTGGTTTGTTCTCAAAGTTTCTTTGTATTCTGCCTCTTAACCCCCCCCCCCCGACACTGACCCAAAGCAGTACTCAGCCGAAGCTCCTGGGCAGGTTCACAAACTCGTTTTTCCTTACAATTATGTTAACTGAAGGGTGACTTCACACCTATCGATCTCAAACCCATAGCAAGGTTTCATCTAGCTCATAACAATATCTTGTGCCAATGAGGGCAGGCAACTTAATTGACTTGGATTCATGTACCCGAGAGTAGGTTTCCGCCTCGATACGGTATATCAGGAATACAGCAATACATTACTGAGAAGCCATAGTCTAGACGGCTATCGGGAAGACAGACTTCAACTAGCCAATATCTTCTCTGTGTAAGAAAACGGAAAGTTGGAGGTTTGAGCAGCTTACTACAAAGTCACTGCTGCTTCTTCAGTAACTCATTTTGATATTTTGTAATTTGCAAAAATGTGCCTTTGTGATCCCACAGGCTCGTAACTACTTTGTAATGAGTGTGTATGAACAGATGGAAAATGTTTTCAATTTCAGAGAGAACCACTAATGGATGTCACCAGCTATTAGGAAAGCTCAGGTGGCTCCATTTTGGGAAAATAGGTATTGTCATAAACCTCTTCCTTTTTAATGAAATGTTTGCTCATTTCTACCTTCATGCTATGTTGAAGACTGCTGCACTAGTCAAAACAGATTAGGACTTGAGCTGGAAATTACTCACTGTTAAATAGTCCAGAACCTCAATTCCAAGCATTTCACCTGAAAATAACAAAAGGTAGTTGTAGGTCACTTCAGTATGAGGAAAAATTAAGAACTGGAAAATATTTCATTCCAGCAAGGTTAGATGTCTTTCCCACTGTTCCTAGCAGACATATTTTAAAAATGTCGGGCTTCTTGAACGAAGATCTGGGACTGCTTTTAACTTTGCTACTGAAAGGAATTGTTGTCTCTGCCTGTCTGTCTGTCTCTCTAGCTAGATTCAATACGCTTGCTCTATCTGTCTTGCTAGATTTTTGTTCATTAAACTAGGGCTTTATGGCACAAACTACAGACCCCGAGACACAAGGGAAATGGGTGGAACTTCACAGTGATATCTGATAGGTATTTTCCCAGTGGTCCTTGGAGGGTGGGTTATATTTGATAGTGAGTAGAGATGAGAGATAAAGAAAGGGTCCCAAATGTGGCCTGGCTGTGAATTGCAGAATGATAGCTTATAGGGGAGATTCTTACACCGCCACCTTTCCTCTTATTTCTCACAAAAGCCAGATCATAAATATTTAAGTCATTTCAGACCATCCCAGCATTCAAGGTTCACTCCCATCATTAAGTTGCATTAAGAGGTTGTGGCTTAATAACCTAGGTGATGCGGCTTATACTGCATGAGATGTAGTTACTACATGAACAACAAGGAGTCTGGTGGCACCTTAAAGACTAACAGATTTATTTGGGCATAAGCTTTCATGGGTAAAAACCTCAGGTTTTGCTTATGCCCAAATAAATCTGTTAGTCTTTAAGGTGCCACCATACTCCTTGTTGTTTTTGTAGATACAGACTAACACGGCTACCCCCAGTTACTACATGAGTGCATCTGCCTTCGCTCTGTTCAAACTGGCACTTACAATATAGGAATTGATGAGGATTTCTCTAAATTCTTCTTGTGTTAGTCCCATTGGACACTGTTGAACTACCTGGCTATTCTCTCCGGCCTCAGAGGGGTGCTCCACAAACCCCGTAGTAAATTCCAAGGCTGCATTTCATCTTCTGTGAGTCCCAACAGGGGTAATATCTACTCTCCCTCCCCACCCAGAGCCAAGTTTGCATGTGTGAATGTGTATCTGGGGAGAGTGGAGAGAGAAGAAGAGAGTCAGGGCTTGTCTACACTGGCAAAATCTGCCTTTTGGCGACAAAACAGCAAGAGCATACACACTACAATGGGACTTTTATTGTGAAAAATGCCCAGTTTTGGCGACAAAAACCTTCCACCCCTATGAGAGACTTTTATCTTTTCCCCTCCCTTTATTGTTAACAAAGAGCCAGTGTGGACACTGCTGATTGTTTTGTCAATAGAACTGGCTTCCACCAGTATCCCACAATGCCTGCCCTGATTGCTCTGCTCAGTGTTTTGATCTCTGCTGCCCTGCAGGCATGCGCCCCTCCCCTTTCAAAGATCCAGGAAGTATCAGCTGAGTACTTGTGGCACCTTAGAGACTAACTCATTTATTTTAAATTAATTTGTTAGTCTCTAAGGTGCCACAAGTACTCCTGTTCTTTTTGCGGATACAGACTAACACGGCTGCTGCTCTGAAACCTGTCAGCTGAGTGTGCTGCTCCCTTTGGGGGACAAACAAAGAGCAAATCATTGGACTGCTCCTGTTCTGCACTAGGACACAGCAGCAGGCAGACTGCCGCTGCAGGGGGAGGGGGACAGACTGCGGTGGGTGCTGCTTTGCCATTCCTCAGCATGGAGAGCTCACAGAGCTACTCCTGATGCTGCTCTCGGCAGCGGAGGGGGCTGTGGGAGAACTCAGAGAGAATCCCAAGATGGGCAGCGATCAGCCCCGTGGGATACATACCCATGGTGCATTGCTCACCCTGTCCATGATGGTGTCCCCAATGTGGACATGATCTGTCGACAGAGGGAGCGAGTATGAACATGCTTTGGCAATTTTTGTTTTGTCGACTTTTGGGTGTCGACATGAGTTTTGTCAACAAAACGTGGTAGTGTAGACAAGCCCTCAGTGGTGAAGCTTCTAACTCTGGTATTCCTCTTTTCTTGTAAATGCCACATGTAGTACAATACTGATGGTTACAGGAACAGAATTAGACACACAGAATGCAGTATAAAGCAACAGAGAGTCCTGTGGCACCTTTAAGACTAACAGACTTATTGGAGCATAAGGTTTCGTGGGTGAATACCCACTTCGTCAGACTCATGTAATGGAAATTTCCAGAGGCAGGTATAAATATGCAGGCAAGAATCAGTCTGGAGATAACTACCTTTACAGCAATGCCCCTCTGCTATGTACATTGGCCAAACTGGACAGTCACTACGTAAAAGGATCAATGGACACAAGTCAGATATCAGGAATGGCAATATACAAAAACCTGTAGGAGAACACTTCAACCTCCCTGGCCACACAATAGCAGATGTAAAGGTAGCCATCTTACAGCAAAAAAACTTCAGGACCGGACTCCAAAGAGAAACTGCTGTGCTTCTGTTCCTTTGCAAATTTGACACCATCAGCTCAGGATTAAACAAAGACTGTGAATGGCTAGCCAACTACAAAAGCAGTTTCTCCTCCCTTGGTGTTCACACCTCAACTGCTAGCAGAGGACCTCACCCTCCCTGATTGAACTAACCTCGTTATCTCTAGACTGATTCTTGCCTGCATATTTATACCTGCCTCTGGACATTTCCATTACATGCATCTGACGAAGTGGGTATTCACCCACGAAAGCTTATGCTCCAATACGTCTGTTAGTCTTAAAGGTGCCACAGGACTCTCTGTTGCTTTTTACAGATCCAGACTAACACGGCTACCCCTCTGATAGAATGCGGTATGAAATGCTGTTCTTAGCCACTCCTCCTAATCTCTGTTTTAACTCTGTTCATAACCAAAACAATGCACAACAATTATTTCCAAACATTATTATAGAAAATAATTGACTGAACTGAAATGCATGAAATCTGCAAAATGATGTGTTATTCGCTAATGGCTAGATTGTGACTTTAGCAGCCTCAGTCATGGAACAGGGCCCCATCATGCGAGGTGCTATAAACACACAGCAAAAAAGGATGGTTCCATCCACAAAGAGCTTCCAATCTTCGCCCATGTGCCTAGCTAGGTGGGTGGGAAACCCCCTTACATCCCTCTATGAACAGGGAACACCCCCCTGTTTTTGCCCAGGAAAAATTGAAATGAAACATTTTCACTGGAAACTTTTTTTTTTCTTAATTTTTTAAAATTTTGTTTTGTGTGGAAATTTTTAAAGAAAATGGAATCTTTGCTTTGCTTCAATTCAAATGGAGATTTTCATTGCACTAGTTAAACCCTTGAAATTTCCATTTGTGATTATTTCCCCCTTTTCCTTCTCCTCCCCTTTATAAAAATGTTGTCACTGAATGCACTGGAGTGAATGATGTCTGGGTTTTCTTTTCTCCCACTTTTCCCCTCTCTAACATTGCAAAACTTCTCCAACTTTTGAAAAGTTCCAAAGTGGCAAAGTTCCAGTGTTTTGTTTTGCTTTTTACCACTTTTTCCTTGAAAATGTTGACCAAATTGAAAATGTGTTTTGGTTAAAAAACAACACCACTTTTTGTCCCAACCCCTCCAAAATGCTTTGTCAGGAACACTCTGATCATCCCTACTTCTCACTAAGGCCTGGTCTACACTAACACCCCAATTCGATCTAAGGTACACAACTTCAGCTACGTGAATAACGTAGCTGAAGTCGACATACCTTAGTTCGAACTTACCGCGGTTCAGACGCGGTCCACACTCGGCAGGCAGGCTCCCCCGTCGACTCCGCGGTACTCCTCTCGCTGAGGTGGAGTACCGCAGTCGACGGCGAGCACTTCCGGGATCGATTTATCGCGTCCAGACCAGACGCGATAAATTGAACCCGGAAGTTCGATTGCCAGCCGTTGAACTACCGCGGTAGTGTAGACCTGGCCATAGAAAGACCCTCTTGCCCCCTAATATCTCCCCGGTTATCTGTGTCCCCACAGAAAGTTGGTGGTGTTGACAACACATAACATGTTTGATATTTCATCCGCTTTTATTTAAATCTGATTTCTATAATTTTCTCTTCATCAGTGAGGCTGAGTTTGTTTTAAGTTTATTTTATTTCAATTCATCTTCCAGAGGCAGAATTAAAAATCTTATGAACAGCTGTGCTATGGAGAGCCCCTTAGACCAACAAAAGGGGCAGATATACCAAAGACATCGGGCTCCAAACAGGACAACAATCACTCTGCCTTTCTCCAACTCAGCATAGACTGTAACAGATGCTTTTTTGGTTGGAATTTCAAAGGGGCAAAACAATCAGCTGTCAGACTCAGATGGTGACCTCAAAGTGAGGCTAGATCTTTTGCTGCAAGCAAGGGAGAATGAGAAGCTAGCTTTCAAAGCAGGAAGCAAGGGTATTGTCTCACTGAGCACTGTAAAAGTGCTTGGTAGAAAAGGCTTCTTAAACAGTACAGTCAACTGGATGCTGGCTCTGACATCTGACCAGCCATCCATTGTGGCAGGACTTCCTGAATAAAAGCCCAGTTCTCCACCTGGTGGGAGAAAAGTAAATGTAACAGCCTGGCTTTCCGAAAGAGCAAGAGGCTGACCAGTTAGCTTGCACTAGTTTTTCATCATGGAAAGAGTTTGTGAGCAAATCTCTCTCTCGCTCTCATACACACACGCTCTTCCTCTCTCAATATCCTCCATCTCATTTCCAGTTTATCTCAGCAGTCTCTCCCCACATCCTTCTAGATTAAATTACTATAAAAATTCTGCAGAAAGAACAGGAGTACTTGTGGCACCTTAGAGACTAACAAATTTATTAGAGCATAAGTTTTCGTGGGCTACAACCCACTTCTTCGGATGCATATAGAGTGAAACATATATAGAGGAGATATATATACACACATACAGAGAGCATGAATAGGTGGGAGTTGTCTTACCAACTCTGAGAGGCCAATTAAGTAAGAGAAAAAAAAAAACTTTTGAAGTGATAATCAAGATAGCCAAGTACAGACAGTTTGATAAGAAGCAAGTGTGAGAATACTTACAAGGGGAGATAGATTCAATGTTTGTAATGGCTCAGCCATTCCCAATCCCTATTTAACCCTTAGTTGATTGTGTCTAGTTTGCATATCAATTCCAGCTCAGCAGTCTCATCCTTGCTTGGGTAGATTTTGTGTTTGCTCCACCTATATATTTTTCAAGATCTGTGGTATGTAAATGTAATAGTCCAAGCACTGACAGCCTGTAGGAACATACAAATTCAGTGTAATCTCTTTGGGCTGGTCCACACTAACCCCCCACTTCGAACTAAGATACGCAACTTCAGCTACGTGAATAACGTAGCTGAAGAGAAGTATCTTAGTTCAAACTTACCGCGGGTCCACACGCGGCAGGCAGGCTCCCCCGTTGACTCCACGTACTCCTCTCGCGGAGCAGGAGTACCGGCGTCGACGGCGAGCACTTCCGGGATCGATCCCAGAAGATCGATTGCTTACCGCCGGACCTGGAGGTAAGTATAGACGTACCCTTTATCAGTTAAGAAAGTGTTCCCATGTGAAAGAGGGCACTTGCCCTGTAGTACTCCCTGTTAGTCAGGAGTGGCTCTGTGGCACCCTGCCTCAGTTTTCCCTTCTTCTCAGAGCAACTTAAAAAGTCCACACAGTCCACATATTCAAAACACTCAGCTCCTGGGATCCAATTTATTAAATCCTGCACAGAGTCTTTCAAAATAAAACTCATATCTACAAAATCTAGTTTCTGCTGGGCCCAGCTCCTCCTCCGTGAGCGTGTCTTCCTGCTCTCCCAGCACTTCTTGTCTGGGGTTTGGCCACTCCACAGGCCTTCCCAGCTGGTGTCTTCTCCCTGCTGAGTCAGAACCCTTCTTACGCTTTGCAGTGCCTCTTGGCATCTGTCAACACACACCCGTAGCCCTTTCTCTCTCCGGGTGTCTTCCTTATCTTCTGTAGGCCTGGTTGGGTCACTTGACCCCGGGTCTCCTGAGCTTCATTTTCCCCAACAGGATGGTGAGTTCAGCTTTTCACAGGTGGCCTGAGGCCCATCTCCCTTAAGGGGCGAACCATCCTGTGACATCCCAGTAGTCCAGACATCTCCAAAGACGCTGGAAGAATTAGAAGCCGTGGAGTGGAACCATTCATTTCTTTTGGCCAGTGTCATTTAGCCTCAGAACTTATTCAGGCCACGTACCGAAAATTTCCCAGTTTTCCACAGAGCCCAGAAAATAGATTTTCCATCCTTTGCCCAAATCCTGTCAAACAATAGAAGAGGCATAATGTAGATGTTAGGGGCACAGTCGAGCACTACGTTAGTAGAACAAATTGACCCAGAGCCTCATTTGGTCTGCTTGTCAATTCTCCCCTGAGCACCCAAGCAAAGGAAGTGTTGGAACCCTCTTTTGTTCGACGGATGTATCTGTGTATCAGAGAAGTGTGCAAAGCATGACTCGCGCCACCTCCAGCTAACTCCGGAGCTCACTGGACTAGGGCAGTGACTCCAATTACGTGCTGAAAGGGCATGTGCATCAACTGAAGAAATCTGCGAAGTTGATATGTGGGTGAAATGCTGCATCCTTATCAACCATGTCACAAGCTACACCTGCAGTCATCTGTGGAAGGAGCATGTTTTAGAAGGGTTCTCCAGGCTGTAGCAGTTTCTGATTTTAGTGCCAAATGGGAAAAAAATCCAATTTATTTCCCTCCCTACTCAGTGCTGGCTAGCTACTCCATTTAGTGCCGCACTGGCAGACAAGATAGTGAGGGAGACAGAAATGTATCTTACCTGGTAATTTCCCAGCTATCCTGTGGCAATTAGGGCTTGTACACCCTAGCGCTTCCTTCAGTATGACAAGTTGCTCAGGGGTGTGGAAAAGCCACCCCCCCCCCCCAAAGTGATGTAAGTTGCACCAATCTCGGGAAGGTGAAGTAATGATGCCGATGGGAGAGCTCTCTCCCGTCAGCATAGAGCATCTGCCCCAGCAGTGCTACAGTGATGCAGCTACGTCAGTACAGCTGCACCGCTGTAGTGATTCAGGTGTAGACTAGTGCTGAGATATTCCTGATGGGGGCCAGAAAAGTAAATTGGCAGCTAGATCATTATTATTTATTGTTTTTATGACTGTAGTGCATAGGAGTCCCTGCCATGGACCAGGACCCCAATGTGCTAGGGGCTGCATAAACACAGAACAAAAAGACAGTCCCTGCCCCAAAGAGCTTACAATCTAAGTGTAAGGCAAGGGACAACAGGTGGATACAGACAGCTTGGGGAGCACAAGGAAACAAAGAGATAGTATTGGTCAGCATCATAGGCTGTGGTCTCAGCACACCAGGGGCCTAACTGTTGTCAAGTTTTTTGTAGGCTTCATGGAAAAGGAGATTTTAAGAAGGATAAGGAGGTAGCTCTGTGGATGTTTATGAGGAACACCTCCCAAGCATGAGGGACAGCGTGAGAGAAAGTGCAAAGCTGTACAGTACAGTCTGCCATCATTGACAAATTAGAGGTAGGAGTCCTGCTCCCCAATTCATTCTCTTCCAGATGAATTTACTCCTTTTACACGAAGAGGTCTAGTCTGACCTCCTGTATTACACTGACCATAGAACTTCCCCACAATAATTCCTAAAGCAAAGCAGTTAGAAAAACATCCCATCTTGATTAAAAACTTTTTAATGATGAAGAATCCAGCACGACCCTTAGTAAATTGTTCCAGTGGTTAACTACTCTCACTATTGAAAATTTACGCCTTATTTCCAGTCTGAACTTGTCTAGCTTCAACTTCCAGCCGTCGGGTTGTGTTAGACTGAACAGCCCATTATTAAATATTTGTTCCTCATGAAGGTACATATAGACTGTGATCAGTCAACCCTTAGCCTTCTCTTTGCTAAGCTAAATGGAAGGTTTGGTACAGTACAAAGAAGAATCCAAGAACAGTCAGAGTTCAGCTCATTTTATCTCTTCCACCTTCAAGCACATCATGACAGGACGTATTTACCCCATACTAGAACTGAAGGGGTTAAAGAGCAACTCAGGGCCCAGGTGTTCCCACCCAGACACACCTGAAGAGCATGTTCAAGATAGAGGAGGGAGCTTAAAAGGAAGTCAGACACCTCAGAAGGGGGTTGACCAGGCAGGGAGAAGGACCTGCCTTGGGAGCTCCCACAAAGGGATGCTACAAGAGTCTTCCTCTGGAGAAGAGGAGCCTAACGGCTGGGCCTGGATAGACTGTAGGGCAGTCAGTACCTTTCTCTATTGCTGATTCACCACAGACTACCAAACTCCACCATACAACTCCACCACATGGTGACTCAAAACTGGAAGTTTTGTCCTTCCCTTAAGTAGTAATTTCCATTTTTCTGAAGGTACGAGACAGAACCTTCAAGTTCTTTTAACATAGCTTTTCCAATGCGAATTAATGTAATTGTATATCTCTTCTGAATTTGATAACATCTGAGTGTTCTGGCTGCACCAGGTCAAGAATTCTGCAAGCGTAATCAGTCTTGTTTCATAGAGGGCTGAAGAATTTCTTTGTTTGTGTTTCAGTTACAGGTCACATCTTTTGAGGTTTGGGATTTGAACAAAGTGAATGAAAAATTCAGTGTTAAACACTAAGGTCCAGATCCGCAAAGGTATTTAGGTGCCTAACTCCCAGTGGATCTAGCCCTTAAGCCCCCTCCATTGGTTGACCCATACGACTGGACAGAACTCACGGCAGGATCAAGGCCTAAATTGGGCTTGGTTATGGTTATGTCTTGTTCAAAATTCAGACCAAGCTCAGTCAAAACAGTCTGAGTCATAGTCCGATTTTTTCCTTTTAGCAAACTGTTTGAAGAGGATTACATTAGTGCAAACTAGGGACTTTAAGTTCATGCCCATAGTCTCCACACAGGGGAGCTACAGCACAGCCCTTTGGTGCTTGCTACAGTTCACATCCCCCTACTCTGAAATGCGGGGCAGGATAGACATGCCCATAGTTCAACATTTAGGTCTCCACCAGGGTTCATGCCCTTCAGGGCCAAAGTTTTTCACAGCTCTATCTAGAACCTTAATAGTCTTTGAATGTCACAGCTCTGTGAAATGTACTGGAACTCACTCTGATGCAACTCACTCCTCTAGCATGCACACATGGCTCCTTTTCCCTTTGTGAACTTTGTGAAAATTTACTTTTGCTCACAGCCAAAACCAATGAATCTGCACGGAGAAGAAAGAGAGGTAGCTGGAGCGAGTGTGAGTGGGGCTTTTTGTGAAACAAGCAGCAAGCAAAATTAAAGTTTTGCTCTTGCTTCCACAACAGGCTCCTGGTGGGACAAGGGAGGCAGAGAACTGGAACTGCAGGCTTCAAGACAGAACTGCCTAGAGCAGCATTATGAATTTCAGCATTCCAAAAGGCTCATGTTGTCCAGAGATATGCATGTTGCTCTTTTTATTAAATGCATCATGTCTTCCTCACTGTATTACAGTGACGTTCCTTGGAGAACGCAACCTGGTAGCTAGTGACACTGACGGACAAAATGTCTTTATGCTGCAATTCACACAGATTGTCACAGCAAAAGTTCAACAGGACAGATTGTCACTATCCTTCAAGCATGTTGTCACTTGAAATGTATGTACTTTGAACCGTGGAATGGCCAGTTGTTCTGTCTTCAGTTTAGTAGAGTACTGTGATTCTGTTTGCAAAGGCTGTAAACACAAGGTGTGAAGAACTGGTGCCTGTGTAATTAAATACTAAAATATTTATTATGCTAGGGGGTACTTCACTTCCATTCTCACCGGCTCCTTGTGGGGTTTTTTGCCCCATTTTCCACTGAGCTCTGAGGGGTTAGTTTTGCTAAGCCATCCTTGTTCGGTGTGCTGTGTTTGTGACAGTTGCACGTTACTGATGGTATCCCCAACCAAATCACTTGGGTTCCATCTCTCTTATTGAAAGAGATACGTTGGGCAGCAAGGATGGGTCACTTTTGCTCAGGTATGCATGGGGCTGCGTGTACCACTTAGCTTAGAAGAACAGATAGGAGCAGACAACACTCACCCTCCAAGAGCCAACTAGTTTGAAACTGGCCCACAGTGGCCTAATGTCCTATTAAAGCTCACAAGGGAATTTTACTCTAGGTGAAAGATAGCGGACACATAAAGTTAAAGTCATAAAAACAAACTCCACCTACAGCTCTCCTGTTAGACAGAGATAAGTGGGCATTATGTGTAACGGGGTTCCCTGATCTACTGATTATGTATTAATTCTATTGATTACTTAAGAATTCCCCATTAACACTCTGATGTTTGGTAGATTCTCATCCCAAGACCAGGCCCTGTACTATTAAAATTAAAGTTTAGTTGAGAACCTGACATGCATAGTTGTGACACTCACACTTAAGAAAACCCTTTGGAATCTGCAGTACTTTTATTAACACCATTGGTAAAGTCACAAACGCTCCCACCCAGCAATGTAGATAGAGATAATACAGTGTGTGCATCTGAGCAGCAATATACTCGGATCATCCCTTGCAAAAGGAACTAAAGTGTTAGTCATCATCCAACTCATCAGAATCACTATCACCATCATCACCAGTGGTCACTATCCTGGCATCTCCCAAGGCAAACAGCCCAGGACACAACTTTTATAATGTCTAGCGTGGATGCCACTATGCCTAATATCTATTCAGTAGGTGTTTCATCCCCTTTTTCTTATTTGTATTTCCTCACTCTGCTAATGTTGGGGTGCCCTTTTCCCATAGGTTACTAGGCTTTTTACCTCAAGCTTATTAGCATATATGGCAATTAGTTACCATGGCACTCTTGTGGTCAGACATCCACTGATGTTCCTAACTTTAAATATCCCAAGCTGGTATAAACTAGCTTTTTGTGGTTACCGGTCAGTGGTTTAGTCATTACAGCATTCAAGCTTGTGATATCTTATTATCCAGGGTTACTTGGATTAACTGTGTATGGCTAAGGCCTTTTTGGTCTTATGCCTTATAGGCTCATTACACTACTGCCTTAACTTATACCTATGCGTTACCTAGCAAATACATACACCTATAGCAGGGATCGGCAACCTTTGGTATGCGGCCCACCAGGGAAAGCCTCTGGCGTGCCGGGCCGGTTTGTTTACCTGCCGCGTCCACAGGTTCAGCTGATCGCGGGTCCCACTGGCCGCGGTTTGCCGCTCCAGGCCAATGGGGGCTGCGGGAAGTGGCGCAGGCCGAGGGATGTGCTGGCCGCCGCTTCCCGCCACCCCCATTGGCCTGGAGCAGCGAACCGCAGCCAGTGGGAGCCGCGATCGGCCGAATCTGCAAATGCAGCAGGTAAACAAACCGTCCCGGCCCGCCAAGGTGCTTACCCTGGCGGGCCGCGTTCCAAAGGTTGCCGATCCCTGACCTATAGGCTATAGCTGGGAACCCTTCTAAGCTGAATAATGTGCCTGCAATTCACAGCACAAACACTTCAGGCAAGGCAATGTATTTGGCCAGTTGCAGCTTCACATATTACATGGGGAGAAAGCACTTCTGTTGACTGACAATCCTCTTCACCTGCCAATATCCACATTTAGGGCACTTTGTATGGAAGAGACCACAGAAACTGAGGTTAACAAGAAAAGTAACTAGGAGGATATGTGCACTGTTCCTTTAAATTGGTAGCAGGAAGTCTGGCAGGCTGAGACCCAGGGAAGGTTCTGTGCAGAAGCTCTGCAGCCCAGTGGAGTCACTTTCAGGTTAATATTGTTTTCTTTGCTGTTACAGTGAACACAAATGGGTGCATGCATGGCCAAAGCGAATGCATTTTTAAATTCAAGTAAATATTTACTCAATTTTTTTAGGGTACTTGTCCGGATCACCTCACATCCAACTTACCATCTACTGCTATCTCCCCGGTCCTTTTCTGTTGCATTACTGTCCTCTGGTTGGGCGCCATTCACAAGCAAACAGTCCCCCTTTGCATCTGCAAGTGTAAGTACTACTCAAGGTGAATAAGTGTTGCCGATTTAGGCCTTTCCTATGGGGCTACATCGTTATTCATAATAACAGCCTGAATCTCATTTGCTTGATTTCAGCCAATTATTGAGGTCTTATTTTATCTGAATCCTATTCACCAACGGCCAGATTTTGAGATACGTTTACTTTCACTAAATAGTACCTTGTTTCTTGATTTGTCTAATTGAAATCAATGTGGCTCTTCCAGAAGTAAAATATCACACCCATGTGGTTAACGGTGTGAGAACAGGGCCCCAAGTAACCTCTCTGAGTTTTGTATTATGTGTGCTGACCTCCTTTGTGAAGCGCTTTGAGATTTGCTGAGGATAAGCATGATAGAAGAGCTATGTATTATTACTTATTATTATGCATGGGATTCTGTTACTTCCCACTGCATCCTTGGAAGGCCTGATCTAAAGGGGCTTCTCTTCATGGGTTATATGTTATGGGCACTGTTAGGAGCCAACACATATCCATGCAAGTGTTGCATGTCTGAGTTAATGACGACTCAGTATTGTTAAGTAACAGGCTCAGTTGGAATTATTTAATGAAAGATTATCAATGAGAGATTAGTACAGCATTATACAGAATACAGAAAGAACAGATACATTATCACCCTTTGATGTGAGCTTAAGAGCTGGCTTTGTGTCTCTTCTTCACTGCAAGGCTGGAGAGATGTGCAGTTTCATTCCCCAGCTAAGTTCCAACACCAGTGTCGTTATATCGGTTTTTCAAACAAAGAGCCCCTCTTTGCCAAAAGAAACATATGTTCTGATGTCATTTCTATACATTCTCAGTTTACTTGATTTATGAGTGAAGTTGAGAGGACTAACAATTCTTCAAGATAATATCTTTCAGTGGGTCTTTCTTTGCCAATAACCGTTCTTCCCTGTCTGCTGTAACAATCATGCTTTATCAGTTTCCCAGGTTTATATATGCTTATGTAACTGTGTAAGTATATATGTGTGTATGTATGTATGTTAAGGGGAGGGTTCCCCAGAATATCTGGAGCTTTATAGACATAGAGATGCCACAGATTATTAGATACAGTCTAACACACAGAATTCCCTGAATACAATTACTTATCTGTCAATGACCAGTGTTCTGGGCTGTAAGATTCTACATAATCTTTGTTAATATCCTACAGATTCTAAAGAATATAAAGGAATGAAATATACAGCAAGAAAAGGAGTTAAAGGGTTAATATTTACTAACAGATACTACCACAAGGGAGCAATGGGGCATGCCCACTTACTCCCTTACATGGACAAGCCACGTTGCAAGTAGCAGTGTGGTGAAGGGAAGAGCTGCTCTGAAGTGTTTTTGCTCCTTTTCCCATACATATGTAAGCAAGAACTAAGGGTATGTCTACACTACGAAATTAGGTTGAATTTATAGAAGTAGATTTTTAGGAAGCGATTTTATACAGTCGATTGTGTGTGTCCCCATTAAGCGCATTAAGTCGGCAGAGTGCGTCCACAGTACCATGGCTAGCGTCGACTTTCGGAGTGTTGCACTGTGGGTAGCTATCCCACAGTTCCCGCAGTCTCCGCTGCCCATTGGAATTCTGGGTTGAGTTCCCAATGCCTGATGGGACAAAAACATTGTCGTGGGTGGTTTTGGGTACATGTTGTCAGTCGCCCCTCCCTCTGTGAAAGCAACGGCAGACAATCGTTTCGCGTCTTTTTTCCATGCAGACGCCATACTGCTTTCAGCAGACGGTGCAGTAGGACTGCTAACCATCGTCATCCAACCACCGCTTCTGCTGAAACTCTGCTCTCCTGCTCTCCTGGTGCCATGAATCCACCTCGCAGGTCCTCTCGTCATTCGGTATAAATATCTATTCTAGTGGCATCCGTCGTCATCCACCGCTTCCGCTGCAACTCTGCTCTCCTGCTCTCTTGCAGACGCCATACCATGGCAAGCATGGAGCCCGCTCAGCTCACCGCTGCTGTTGTGAGCATTGTAAACACCTTGTACATTATCCTGCAGTATGTGCAGAACCAGAACCTGCAAAAGCAGGCGAGGAGGCGATGACAGCATGATGACGATAGTGATGAGGACATGGACACAGACTTCTCTCAAAGCATGGGCCCTGGCAATTTGGACATCATGTTGATATCAATTTGGTTCATGCTGTGAAACGCCGATTCTGGGCCCGGGAAACAAGCACAGACTGGTGGGACCGCATAGTATTGCAAGTCTCGGAGGATTCCCAATGGCTGCGAAACTTTCGCATGCGTAAGGGCACTTTCATGGAACTTGCTTTCCCCTGCCCTGAAGTGCAAGAATACCAAGATGAGAGCAGCCCTGACTGTTGAGAAGACAGTGGTGATAGCCCTCCGGAAGCTTGCAACGTCAGACAGCTACCGGTCAGTCGGGAATCAATTTGGAGTGGGCAAATCTACTGGGGGGCTGCTGTGATCCAAGTAGCCAACGCAATCACTGAGCTGCTGCTATCAAGGGTAGTGACTCTGGGAAATGTGCAGGTCATAGTGGATGGCTTTGCTGCAATGGGATTCCCTAACTGTGGTGGGGCGATAGACAGAAAGCATATCCCTATCTTGGGACCAGACCACCTTGGCAGCCAGTACATAAACCGCAAGGGGTACTTTTCAGTGGTGCTGCAAGCACTGGTGGATCACAAGGGGCGTTTCACTGACATTAACATGGGATGGCCGGGAAAGGTACATGACGCCCGCATCTTCAGGAACTCTGGTCTGTTTGAACAGCTGCAGGAAGGGACTTACTTCCCAGACCAGAAAATAACTGTTGGGGATGTTGAAATGCCTTTAGTTATCCTTGGGGATCCAGCCTACCCCTTGCTCCCATGACTTATGAAGCCATACACAGGCACCCTGGACAGTAGTAAGGAGCTGTTCAACTATAGGCTGAGCAAGTGCAGAATGGTGGTAGAATGTGCATTTGGATGTTTAAAAGCTCGCTGGCACAGTTTATTGACTCAGTTAGACCTCAGTGAAACCAATATTCCAATTGTTATTGCCGCTTGCTGTGTGCTTCACAATATCTGTGAGAGTAAGGGGGAGACGTTTATGGTGGGGTGGGAGGTTGAGGCAAATCACTTGGCCGCTGATTATGCGCAGCCAGATACCAGGGCGGTTAGAAGAGCACAGCAGAGCGCGCTGCGAATCAGAGAAGCTTTGAAAACCAGTTTCATGACTGGCCAGGCTACGGTGTGACAGTTCTGTTTGTTTCTCCTTGATGAAAACCCGCCCCCTTGGTTCACTCTCCTTCCCTGTAAGCCAACTGCCCTCCCCCCTTCGATCACTGCTTGCAGAGGCAATAAAGTCATTATTGTTTCAAAATCATGCATTCTTTATTAATTCGTCACCCAAAAGGGGGATAACTGCCAAGGTAGCCTGGGAGTCCTGGGGAAGGAGGGAAGCACTGGGTGGGGTGGTGGATGATGGGAGGAGGGAAGGACAAGGCCACACTGCACGTCAAACTTCAAAACTTATTGAATGCCAGCCTTCTGTTGCTTGGGCAGTCCTCTGGGGTGGGGTGGTTGGGTGCCCGGAGCCCCCGCCCCCGCGTTCTTGGGTGTCTGGGTGAGGAGGATATGGAATTTGGAGAGAAGGGCAGTTGGTTACACAGGGGCAGCAGCGACAGTCTGTGCTCCTGCTGCCTGTCCTGCAGCTCCACCAGACACCGGAGCATATCAGTTTGATCTTCCAGTAGCCTCAGCATTGCATCCTGCCTCCTCTCATCACGCTGCCGCCACCTCTCATCTTGCTCCCGCCACCTCTCATCTTGCTCATCCCTCCTGTCCTCGCGTTCATTTTCTGCTTTCCTGGACTCTGATATTGTTTGCCTCCAGACATTCTGCTGAGCTCTTTCAGTGTGGGAGGACTGCATGAGCTCAGAAAACATTTAATCGCGAGTGCGTTTTTTTTGCCTTATCTGCGCTAGCCTCTGGGACGGAGATGATAGGGGGAGTGTTGAAACACTTGCAGCTGCGGGAGGAAAAAAAGGGACAGTAGTATTTAAAAAGACACATTTTAGAGAACAATGGGTAGACTCTTTCACGGTGAACTAAGCTGTTAATATTACATAGCACATGTGCTTTCGGTACAAGGTCCATTTTGCCTCTTATATTGAGGGCCTGCCGGTTTGGTGTGAGAGATCACACGCGCAGGGCTGGGCAACAGAATTTGGCTTGCAGGCAGCCATGGTAAACCACAGTCTTTCGGCTTCTTCAACCTTCATAGCACGTGGGAATGGTTTCAAACAGCAGCGCCCTCCTTTCCCATACCAAGCACCCATTGGGTTGGCCATTTAAAAGGAGGGGCTGTACTGGCCGTGAATGCATCCCAAGTCTTCAGGGCAAATTAATCATTAAACACGCTTGCTTTTAAACATGCATTATATTTACAAAGGTACACTCACCAGAGGTTCCTTCTCTGTCTTCATGGTCCGTGAGCCTGCCTTGGGAGGGTTGGGAGGGTATTGGCTCCATGGTGATAAACAGTTCCTGGCTGTCAGGGAAAATGGTTTCTCCGCTTCTGTGCGCTATCCTCATCCTCCTCCACCTCCTCATCTTCCTCGTCCCCAAAATCTTCATCCCTGTTGCATGAGACTCCCCCCTTGCAGGTGTCCACGGACAGGGGTAGGGTAGTGGTAGCCCCCCCCCCCCCCCCCCCAAATTGCCTGCAGCTCATCATAGAAGTGGCATGTCTGGGGCTCTGACCCGGAGTGGCCATTTGCCTCTTTGGTTTTTTGGTAGGCTTGCATGAGCTCCTTAATTTTCACGCAGCACTGCTGTGGATCCCTGTTGTAGCCTCTGTCCATTATGCCCTTGGAGATTTTTTCAAATATTTTGGCATTTCATCTTTTGGAACGGAGTTCTGATAGCACGGATTCGTCTCCCCAAACAGCGATCAAATCCAGTATCTCCCATTCGGTCCATGCTGGAGCTCTTTTGCGATTCTGGGACTGCATGGTCACCTGTGCTGATGAGCTCGCCATGCTGGCCAAATGGGAAATGAAATTCAAAAGTTCCCGGGGCTTTTGCTGTGTACCTGGCTAGTGCATCTGAGTTAAAAGTGCTGTCCAGAGTGTCCACCCTACCCCGAATTCGACCCGGCGATATCGATTTCAGCGCTAATCCCCTCGTCGGGGAGGAGTACAGAAATTGATTTTAAGAGCCCTTTAAGTCAACAAAAATGGCTTAGTCGTGTGGACGGATGCAGGGTTAAATCGATCTAACACTGCTAAATTCGACCTAAACTCGTAGTGTAGGACCTGAGCCAAGTGGAGCCTTAGCTCTGCCCCCGGCTCCTCCCTGGCCTGAGTATGTTGTGCAGCACATCACAACCAGAGCATGTCTAGGATAAGTGCTCTGTGCTAGTGCAACCCACTGGTGAGTGTGTATCGCTTGTCCCCCTCTATGCGGATCCACAGAGGATGTAAGTGGAGCCAACCTAGAGAGCACTGGATCTATAGCGTCAGCTCTAGCATCTTCTGCTTTGAGCTCAGAAAGTCCCTGCTGTGTTGGCCAAGACAACAGGGGTCACACTAGCTATAGTGCTGGTTTACTTCCTCCCTAGAGAAGGGAGGGCAACCAGGAGCCAGGCTGTAATTCTGAATCACAGCCTGGTTCCAGGCCTGCCCCCACGGTGGTGCATCTGTGAGCTACTACTTCTTACTCAGGGCTTGTGGCAAAACTAAAATTGATCCTTCCCTATATTAGAAACCAAGTTGGTAGGCACCCTAGAAATATCTATGACAGATGGATAATAAAGCTGTGCAGAGGACAGAAAGTCCAGTTTCCCAAAGGATTTTGAAATTTGTTTTCATTCTGATTTGGATTAAAAGCCAAAATTCCAGAAATATTTTTTTTTTAAAATCATTTAGGATTGAAACATTTTGGTTAGACAAATATGTTTTGTTTTGATTTCAATTTTTACTTTATATCTTATTGTAAAATGTGATACAAACATTTTTATTAAAAATTGAAACAAAAAGTTGTTTCAAATGAAGGAAAGGAAGCATTTCATTCTGAAAATGTTGAGCTGAGACATTTTAACATTCTCAGAAATTTTTAATGTTTTTCTCCAAAACAAAGTTTTGGCAAAATCGACCCAATTTCACAAAGCATTGGATTTTGATGGAACCGCATTCCTGGCTGAAAATGGTTCTGTTGAAGTTTTTCCTACCAACTCTAATGGATGGATACTGTCAACAGACTGGACTAACTTTTGAAAAGAGCAGTCTTTCTTTTACAGGTACAATTTGCATTCATTTTATAAGTGCAAAAATGTGGGTGCAGAGTTCTCACCAATATTAAAGCCAGCTGGATCTCAGCTCTTTAGAAAACAAATCCCTTTATATTCTTGTCGGTGTGATGGACTATCTGATCTACCATATCTGTCTTTTCTATCTCTGAATGCAGTGGTGGTGTAGCCATGTTGGTCCCAGGATATCAGAGAGAGAAGGTGGGTGAGATAATATCTTTTATTGGACCAACTTCTGTTGGTGAGAGAGACAAGCTTTCGAACTTACGCAGAGCTCCTCTTCAGCTCTGGGAAACTAACTCAGAGTGCACTGCTAAATACAAGGCGGAACAGATTGTTTTATAGCTTTAACATCTGTGATTTTTAGCCCTGTGTAATGCAAAATACAAAAGGACTAAACTGACTAAATGTATGGTAAGAGGCAAACTATCTACATTTCAATGGTGGTTTACAAGGTAGATTGGAATGAAGCATTAAGTACTTGATTTGAAAGTCATTGAAATGGAAATGCTAAGAATAACTATTCTTAAAATGGCATAATTTAAAGTAAAATAGATTTTTCAAGGCTGTGCTACAACATCTTTCATTTAAAGCTAAAATATTTAAATTAAATAAAGATCATCTTTAGTGGAGGAGGTAGAATCCATATATTCTGAAGATTATGTGATGAGATTTTATGGTTGTATAGCCTTTATAAGGTTATATGAGTAAACATTGTTTACTGATGCAGCCTCAGTGCTTCAAAATTCAATAGCAAAATGAATCAACCCTGAAATCTGAACTGTAATTTATGAGGGACTCTCTCCTGGTTCCCTCCTTACACAAATCAAATTTGGAACCAGAATTATGTTTTTTGATAGCAAGGTAACATTTGCTGAATATGTTGTGTGGCATTTTGCAATATGCCCTCATCTGAAATCATATTTATAAAAGAAATGTTCAATCAAAAACCATTTTACCTCATTTACTGACACATAATTCATAATTCTCATTACCTTGTGTATATCCTCACATAAGACTTTACTCCAAACAGAAGGTAAGGAAAAACCGAGACAGCAACATAAGTTCTTCAGAGTGAGAGGAACAGGAGTTTCAGTACAGTTCTGCTCTTCCTAACTCTCTCTGTGAAATGTGAACTTCTGGAGGTGTTGTATTACCCCATGAGGAGTGCTGGGGAGACAGCTCCCTAGGCAGGAACAACCTCTCCTTGGGATGAGCAACCTGCCCTTTCCATAGCAAGTGAGGTCCCACAGGGACTAGAACTATTCAATATTTTCATTAACAAAGTGGATGATGTTATGGGAAATAAATTTATCAAATGTGTGGATGATACCAATGTGGGAGGGATTGCAAGCACTTTGGAGGACAGGATTAGAATTCAAAATAATCTTCATAAATTGGAGAAGTATTGCACTTAAGAAGAGAAAATCAAATGCACAACTACAAAACGGGGAATAATTGGCGAGGTGGTAGTACTGCAGAAAAGGATCTGGGGTTTATGAGTCAACAGTGAAAAGCTGTTGCAAAAACGGCTAATTTTGGGATGCATGAACAGGAGTGTCAAATGTAAGACACAGGAGTTAGTTGTCCCACACTATTCAGTACTGGTGAGGCCTCAGCTGGAGTACTGTGTCCAGTTCTCGGCACCACACTTTAGGAAAGATGTGGACAAATAAGAGCGAGTCCACAGGAGAGCAACAAAAACGACAAAATGTTTAGAAAACCTGGCCTATGAGGAAAGGTTAAAAAACCTGGGTGTCTTTAGTTTAGAGAAGAAAAGGCTAAGGGGGGACATGATAAAATATGTTAAGGTCTGTTATAAAGAGAATGGTGATCAGTTGTTCTCCATGAAATCAATTATGAAACACTTAGAGGAGAGGAAAGTGATCAGGAACAGTCAGCATGGATTCACCAAGGGGAAGTCGTGCCTGACTAATCTAATTGCCTTCTATGATGAGATAACTGGCTCTGTGGATGAGGGGAAAGCAGTGGATGTGTTATTCCTTGACTTTAGCAAAGCTTTTGATACGGTCTCCCACAGTATTCTTGCCGCCAAGTTAAAGAAGTATAGGCTGGATGAATGGACTGTAAGGTGCATAGAAAGCTGGCTAGATCATCGGGCTCAACAGGTAGTGATCAATGGCTCCATGTCTAGTTGGCAGCCGGTTTCAAGCGGAGTGCCCCAAGGGTCGGTCCTGGGTCCAGTTTTGTTTAATATCTTTATTAATGATCTGGAGGATGGTGTGGACTGCACTCTCAGCAAGTTTGCAGATGACACTAAACTGGGAGGCGTGGTAGATACATTAGAGGGTAGGGATCTGATACAGAGGGACCTAGACAAATTAGAGGATTGGGCCAAAAAAAACCTGATGAGGTTCAACAAGGACAAGTGCAGAGTCCTGCACTTAGGACGGAAGAATCCCATGCACTGCTACAGACTAGGGACCGAATGGCTAGGTAGCAGTTCTGCAGAAAAGGACCTAGGGGTCACAGTGGACGAGAAGCTGGATATGAGTCAACAGTGTGCTCTTGTTGCCAAGAAGGCTAACAGCATTTTGGGCTGTATAAGTAGGGGCATTGCCAGCAGATCGAGGAACGTGATCGTTCCCCTTTATTCGACATTGGTGAGGCCTCATCTGGAGTACTGTGTCCAGTTTTGGGCCCCACACTACAAGAAGGATGTGGAAAAATTGGAAAGAGTCCAGTGGAGAGCAACAAAAATGATTAGGGGTCTGGAGCAGATGACTTATGAGGAGAGGCTGAGGGAACTGGGATTGTTTAGTCTCCAGAAGAGAAGAATGAGGGGGGATTTGATAGCTGCTTTCAACTACCTGAAGGGGGGTTCCAAAGAGGATGGAGCTAGGCTGTTCTCAGTGGTGGCAGATGACAGAACAAGGAGCAATGGTCTCAAGTTGCAGTGGGGGAGGTCTAGGTTGGATATTAGGAAACACTATTTCACTAGGAGGGTGGTGAAGCACTGGGATGCGTTACCTAGGGAGGTGGTGGAGTCTCCTTCCTTGGAGGTTTTTAAGGCCCGACTTGACAAAGCCCTGGCTGGAATGATTTAGTTGGGAATTGGTCCTGCTTTGAGCAGGGGGTTGGACTAGATGACCTCCTGAGGTCTCTTCCAACCCTGATATTCTATGATTCTATGATTCTATGTCCACCGAGGGTAGGACAAGAAGTAATGGGCTTAATCTGTAGCAAGGGAGATTCAGGTAGGATAATAGGGAAATTTTGTAACTGTTATAGGTAAGCACTGGAAAAGATTAGCTAGGGAAGCTGTGGAATCCCTGTCTGTCATAACTATAAAGGGAAGGGTAACAGCTCTCCTGTGTACAGTACTAAAATCCCTCCTGGCCAGAGACTCCAAAATCCTTTTACCTGTAAAGGGTTAAGAAGCTCGGGTAACCTGGCTGACACCTGACCCAAAGGACCAATAAGGGGACAAGATACTTTCAAATCTTGCGGGGGGTAAGGCTTTTGTGTGTGCTCTTTGTTTTAAGGGGTTGTTCGCTCTTGGGACTGAGAGGGACCAGACATCAATCCAGGTTCTCCCCATCTTTCTAAACAAGTCTCTCTTATTTCAAACTTGTAAGTAAAAAAGCCAGGCAAGGCGTCTTAGTTTTACTTTGTTTTCTCAACTTGTAAATGTACCTTTTATCAGAGTGTTTATCTTTGTTTGCTGTACTTTGAACCTAAGACAGAGGGGGGTCATCTGAGCTCTTTAAGTTTGATTACCCTGTAAAGTTATTTTCCATACTGATTTTACAGAGATGATTTTTACCTTTTTCTTTAATTAAAAGCCTTCTTTTTAAGAACCAGATTGATTTCTCCTTGTTTTAAGATCCAAGGGGGGTTGGATCTATATTCACCAGAAGTTGGTGAAAGGAAGGAGGGGGGAAGGGTCAATTTCTCCTTGTTTAAGATCCAAGGTGTTTGGATCTATATTCACCAGGGAATTGGTGAGAGGTTTCTCAAGGCTTCCCAGGGAGGGAATCCAGTGGGAATGGTGGCAGCGGGACCAGAGCTAAGCTGGTAGTTAAGCTTAAAAGTTTTCATGCAGGCCCCTACATTTGTACCCTAAAGTTCAAAGTGGGGATACAGCCTTGCTGTCTTTGGAGGTTTTTAAGAGCAGGTTAGATAGGGTTACCTTACGTCCTGTTCCTGGACATGACCCCTTTTTGGGAGTTCATCCTCCCATCCTGGCAGATTTTTCAAATAAGAGGCAATGTCCAGGATCAAGAGCAGATGTTGCAGCTCAGAAAGAGCTGTCTCTGTGCCCTGATTGGTCCCTCCCCTACATATACAGCTGCTGGATCCCGCCCACCCAAGCTCAGCGCAGCCCAGCCAACCAGGTAAGCGGAGCTGCCAAGCACCTGTCAGCCGGGCCGTCTGCATCGCTGCAGGCTCTGCGCCCTGATTGGTCCCTCCCCTACATATACAGCTACTGGATCCCACCCATCCAAGACCAGCCCAGACCAGCCAACCAAGTAAGCGGAGCTGCCAAGTACCTGTCAGCCGGGCCGTCTGCCTCACTGCAGGCCCTCAGAGCCTGGTCAGGAGGGGTGACAGGTCCAGGCCCTGACTCTCCATCCTGGGGAGGAGGAGAAGCCTAGGGGGAGGCGCTAACTGATGGGCTGATGCTGCGTCCCGGGCCTGCACCAGCTACTGTGACAGGGAGCGACACTGCCCCCCACCTTGAGAGTGAGGCTGCAGGTATCCCCTCCAGTACCCCCAACTGCCCCCTCTAAGACTCCCCAAATACCTCCTCCCAGTACACACACACCCCTCCAGCACTCCCTTACTGTGCCACCATATCTCCAGCTTCTTCCCTCCCAGCAATGCAGCTCTAGGTTTTCAGTACAAATTTTTGCAGCACACTGTAAATGTAGGGGCAGCATCAAATAAACGGAATTTAAATATCAAGTTAAACAACTCAAGCGATGCTGCATGGATTGAGTTATTCATTTCCTTATTTAATTCAATTCAAAACCTCCCATTTAAAACATGTATCTGAAGCTGCCACATAATTTCCAGTCTAATGCAATGGAGTGATGCAGAATTCACTCAGCCGAATTTAGACTTACCGTGAGTTGGAATAAATGGGGCCATGGTTACAACCCTACATTTCTTGTTTCATTCCTATCCTTTGTTAAGAAAGGAAATGTGCAGGTAATTTCAGTAAAGCTAGTCACGAGCCACTAATCCGAGCTCCCGAAAGAATGATGGCATGTATCCTGGCAGGAGGTGACAGTACAGGTTTGCTGCTGTCATGCTAACGCAGTTAGAAGTTTATTTTGAAGATGGCAGCAATTTAGCAAGGAGTTCTGCAATATTCAAGCCTCTTGGCCTTTGGGGCTGAATTAAAAAGAGGTGGGAAGAGTTCTGCAGTACAGAAAGCGAGGATTTGGATTTTTGTTTTATACACTGAAAAAAAATGAGGATAAAATATTCAGTTCAAATGTTTTTCTTTAAAAAAAAAAAAAAAAGATCCATGGACCGTCCCCGATCCCCTGACTCAGCAGCACAGAAGATGTGTTTTTCTCTTCTGCTGGACTTATCTTGAATGTACGACAGCAGACAAGGCATTAATAATATTGTAACTTGACAAGTAGGTTTCCTCCGTGGTTTAGTTCAGATGATAAATTGCTGCTCTTGTAACTCTATGAGACGATACCATTCGATTTTTAAGAGAAATTCAACTGTCCTGCTTTGGATTGCTGGACCAGAGACCAAGGAGCCTCATTGTTTCCTTTCTTTCTACGAAATACCTTGGATATGGGACAAAGGGTTATACTGACCCCATGGTATTACTGAACAACTATTTGCTCACTGGGACTTGTGGCCATGAAAGCTATAGTGATGGGATCACCGGTGACTTTCCCTGGAAGATCCTTTTTAATCTTTGACACCATGGCTGGAATTGATAGAGAAGAAAAAATGAAGAAGGCGAATCCCTTCAAGCCGTTAATGGGCATCTGTTCCACGTCTGTCTGCATTTGCATCTTATAAAGAATTATTTGGGGGTTGTACGTCTCTAAATAACCAGAAAGGTGCATTGGATACCTGGTCTTCCTTCCAGCTCTGTTAATATTCGAGGTCTCTCAGATTTGAGGGATAACTTCAGTGAACAACCACCAACAGTGCTGCCTAGTGGTCAGGCCAGAGTATGAAAGGATGTCTCCCAATTGCAAACACAGTCCTAACCTAACCTTCAGTGCCCCCCTCTGAGCTCCTCGGCTTCCCCTTTTAAACCCTCCCTCCAGCTTATGCAGTCTTTGTAAGTGAGGCTGGGCCGGGCCGCCTAGGCCCAGAGCTGTTCCTTAACCCCTTACTCTCCAGTGTGGGGTTTGTATGCCCCATCACAGACAGACAATACTTTCTCCCCTCGGTAATACCTCCTACACTGTCATCTCTTTTCCTGGAGGATCTATTGCTCTATAACAGCAGCCTGTCTCTATAATAAACACATCATCTGTATAGCGAGAGTATTCATGCAAGTGAACCTGTAACCATTCTCCCTGGGTGAAATAAGTCCCTAATCTTTTTTGTTGTCCGCTATATCTTGACTTAGCAAAGCTTTTGATATGGTCTCCCACAGTATTCTTGCCAGCAAGTTACAAAAGTATGGATTGGACGAATTGACTATACTGTGGATAGAAAGCTGGCTAGATCGTCGGGCTCAACAAGTAGTGATCAATGACTCGATGTCTAGTTGGCAGCTGGTGTCAAGTGGAGTGCCCCAGGGGTCAGTTCTGGGGCCGGTTTTGTTCAACATCTTCATTAATGATCTAGGTGATGGGATGAATTGCACTTCAGCAAGTTCACAGATGACACTAAGCTGGGGGGAGAGGTAGTTACGCTGGAGGGTAGGGATAGGGTCCAGAGTGACCTAGACAAATTGGAGAATTGGGCCAAAAGAAATCTGATGAGGTTTAACAAGGTCAAGTGCAGAGTCCTGCACTTAGGACGGAAGAATCCCATACACCTCTACAGGCTGGGGACCGACTGGCTAAGCGGAAGTTCTGCAGAAAAGGAGTCTACAGTGATATGAGTCTACAGTGTGCCCTTGATGCCAAGAAGGCTAACGGCATATTGGGCTGCAGATCAAGGGAAGTGATTATTCCCCTCTATTCAGCACTTGTGAGGCCACATCTGGAGTACTGTGTCCAGATTTGGGCCCCCCACTACAGAAAGGATGTGGACAAATTGGAAAGTCCAGCGGAGGGCAATGAAAATGATTAGGGGGTTGGGGCACATGACTTATGAGGAGAGGCTGAGGGAACTGGGCTTATTTAGTCTGCAGAAGAGAAGAGTGAGGGGGGATTTAATAGCTGCTTTCAACTACCTGAGGGGGGGTTCCAAAGAGTATGGAGCTAGGCTGTTCTCAGTGGTGGCAGAAGACAGAACAAGGAGCAATGGTCTTAAGTTGCAGTAACGCAGGTCTAGGTTGGATATTAGGAAACACTATTTCACTAGGAGGGTGGTGAAGCACTGGAATGGGTTACCTAGGGAGGTGGAGGAATCTCCATCCTTAGAGGTTTTTAAGGCCCGGCTTGACAAAGCCGTGGTTGGGTTGATATAGTTGGGGTTGGTCCTGCTTTGACCAAGGGTTTGGACTAGATGACCTCCTGAGGTCCCTTCCAACCCTAATCTTCTATGAGTCTATGATTCTATAACACTGCATGACATAGGAGATAATCTCATTTGTCCAAAATTCTATTTGTTGGCATTTAACATGTTTCCCTCCTGACTCTCTTTTTAGTCCATGGCTGGTTATGATCTTTGTTGCTAGGGATGACTGAGCAGGTTCTGGAAGAAATAATCACCTTTGCCCATATGCTGAAATAACCTGAATCCATGGGAATCACCTTTTTTCAGCTAAGGAATCCTTTCTCCTATTCTTCCGCTGTTGCTAACATGGCCCCGCTAACTCCCTAGGACCTTCCAATAACCCTTTGGCCTCTTTTCCACCCACAATCTCTTTATCGCTGAATGTCCCTATGCAGGGCCAGAAATTCCAGCATCCTTTTTGGGGGGGATCCCGACACTGCTGTATTGGTATGGGGAGCCGGCTATTGAAAATGTCAGTGGTATTTGCCTAGAGATTGGCCTTTGTTACTGGTCAATATGAGCCTGATCCACAGCCCAGTGAAATTATCGGAAAGACACCCACTAACTTCTTATAGGACTTTGGATCAGGCCTCATGTGAACAATTTCTGTTAGAAAAGCAGAAGCAATCTTTGCATGTAGGGCTAGATTGTGGCTTTAAAGTCACATGTGTACGAGGACACTCAGTGCCTCAGGAGGAGCACAAGAGAGGGTGTCTCTGAGAGGCTGCATGGGGCGGGGATCCTGGGGCAGACTGCTGTCACTCACGAAGCACTTCCTACTGTGCCCATGGGAGGGGAAACAGCACTTGCCCCAGAGACATGACAATCGACTGGCCTACTGGGAACGGTGTCCAGGCCAGAGAACTAGCACCGCTTTAATATACGGCTATATTTAATATATCTTTTATTTTTCAGAAGAGTTGCACATTCCATAAATATAAAGGGCCCAATGGCACTGCCCCAGGAGCACAGCAGGGGCCAGATGGTGTCGCAGTCCTGCCCAGGGTCCCCCACTATGCTCCAGGCGGAGGTAATCTGCACCTGCCCTTTACTGAGCACCAAACACAGATCCACCTTGACTGCCCAGGCTCCCTCTCATCAGCTCTAGTGACAGACATGACGCCACCCTCGACTGGCTGGTAGTCACATGAACAAACACTATCACATTTTCTCCCATCCCATTTCCTCTGCATGGAAGGGGCTCCCTGTAAAATGCCATAAGGCCCCTACTTTATCATTCTTGAAATGTCTCTTTTAAAACCCATCTGTGATGCCTGTAAAATGCCTGACAACGGCTAGGCAGCTGATTGTGCTGCAAGCAATGCTTATTACACTGCTCAAAACCATCTCACTGTTCTCTTGTGTTCCTCCAGTCTGCCTGTGGTCCCCACCTATTGCCGTCTCTCACAAACCTACATTGCAAACTCTATGAGGCAGAGTCCCTCTGTCTGGTTTAGGTCTGTACGGGGTCTAGCACAATGACGCTAGGGCCTCTCGATGCTACCCAGTGCAAATGATCATTATAATAACTGTTTGCAGGATCAGATCATAAGCGACAATCCACAAAAGTGTAATGCACATGTTGAACTGTAAGGAGATGTGCAGTCCTAATGAAGTCAAGGGAAGGAATCAGATGCTTAAAGTCAAACATGTGCATTGCTGGATAGGACCCTCGGTGTGTTGAATGTATTTTAAATCTCCCTACCACAGCTACGTGATGTAAAATGCCCTGAACAATTCAGCAAGGGCATGGAAGGTGGGTGGCACTTTATAGATACAGTTGTTATATTTAGATTATTTTTTGACATGCAGAACTGTGTGCAAGGTAGTGTGGATGAGTATAGTGGTGCTGGGAGATGGCTAGTTATTGAGAATGACACTTCAAGGAGAACTGGATTATGAGCCTTTCCAGAAAAGTACTCACACTTCTGCTGAGCAGCCTTCTTCATCTCCTTTTATTAGCCAGTCCTAATGTGATTGTAATATATTAATTAATTAATTATTTTTTATCATTATAATTATAATTATAATTATTTTTTAAATTAAAGTGATCACCGGAGGGGACTCCAGTCTCCATGGCCAATTCAGTCCTTGGCTTCTCTGCTGAGGTGGTCACAAAACATCTGCCTTCTGTTGTGTGACATGGATCAATCTTTACTGGGAAATGGGCTGAGATCCCTGGTCATCTCACACAGAGCATTAGCCAGCTATCAGATAGTGAATACCAACCAAGCTTTGTTTTAACAATAGCATATAAGTGAGTGATGGTTTGTTGGAGTAGGGCTCCAGAGATCTAGATTCAATTCTTGGCTCTGACACGGATGCCTGGTGTTACTAGGAAAATCACGTAGACCATGATATTGGAAGTCATGAGATGTCTGTTCAAGTTTCCACAAAGGAGTGATCCATAGTCATGTGCATAAAATTAAGCATATGCATAAGTATCTACAGGATTGCGGCCTTAAATTCTCTGTGCCTCACTTTCTCATCTGTAAACTGCTAGTGAAATACTTCTTTTCTCCCACGCATTGTCTGTCTTTTCTGTTTGAGTCCTGACCTTGCAACATTTAAACATACACTTAGTTTTATTCCTAGGACCAATCACACTGATTTCAATGGAGCTACTGATAGAAATAATGTTAACATGTAAATGTTGGCAGGGAGATAGATTGTCATTTATTTGGGGCAGGGCTTATATCTTACTAAGAGCACAAACAGCACCCAGGCCAATGGGCTCAGTCTACTCTATCAATCTAATGTTACTGCCAGATTTCAGAGCTTGTCCTGTGTTGGATTTGAGACATGTAATATTTTATTATCAGTATATTATATACACTGCACACTTTAGACTTTGGATGCAATAGCTTGATTGACCACCTGTAATTGATACTAAGATATAGTATTTCCCAATTAACAATCAAGGAAAAATAAAACCTAAATGTGTGTCACAGTTTCTATGGTTTTGATGTGCAGTGGTGCCAACAAACACGATGGTGGCGTTTCAATAAAAAAAAAATCTATTTACATGTATCAACGTGCTTCAGGCAGGAAAACATCCGCATGAAAGACTAAGCAGCCAAGGACCGTTGCCCTGTTTTTATTTCAGATTCTTTCCACCAGGCTGCACAGTACAATTGTCAGGTGGGTGCATGTGGAGGCGCCTCATGTATTATTTAGAAGAAACCTCAGCTGTTTTAGGTGGTAAAAGGGCGCAATATAAAGTGAGTATTTATCCATTACTTTCAGTTGAGCTGATAAATGTTTTAGCCCAGTTTCTTCCCTACAGGGACACTTAACTAGTGGGTCAGTTCTCCAAGTATTATTACTGAGGCCTTTCATGAATCTGGTGCCAACTTCCTGGTGATTATTGATTCCATCTGGCTCAATAAACAGCAATAAGTAGTTTCTAATTTGTTGTGACGTTGCGTAGATGTGTTTTATTTATGAAAGAATGGAGCTGTGGGAGCATGCTGCCTATTCATCATAAGAACCACTAGCTTTTCATTTGCAGAGCAAGGTGTGAGAGCAGGGAATGGGGGGGAGGGAGGAGGAGGGGCAGGTCCCAGACCTCAGAGGGGCAGGACATATTCTGGACATACTTGATAACGGCTGGGCAGCTGGTGTGCTGAGACCACTGCCTATCTTGCTGACCAGTATTGGCTCATTGTTTCCTTGTGCTCCCCCGTGGTTCTGTCTGTATCTATCTATTGTCTGTTCTCTTACACTTAGAGTGTCAGATCCTAGGGGCTGGCTCCATCTTTGTTTGTACAGCACATAGCACTGTAGGATTCCGGCCCAGGACTAGGCTCCAAGGTGCCCCCCCAATACAATACAGGTGCTCTGCTCATTCAGCTCCATCGAAGTCAAAGGATCTGAGGGCACATAGCATCTCACAAGCCTTCAGCAATGACTTGTATGATAAAACGATAGGCCTGATCCTACACCCTTCATCGTGGCACTAAGCTCTCGGTACATATGGTACAAACGCCAGTGAAGCTCTTGCTGATTTTCATTGAATAGGTGAGAAGGAAAATCAAGGATTCATCTGAAATTTAGCTTGTTTGGGAAATGTTATTTCCAGGGCACAGGGCAAGGCAATGGGGAAATCGCTAGGAATGGAAGCGTGGTGTAAACGAGTCTCTCCATCGATTCCAGATGGCCAATAATTGGACCGGTGTAGTCATCAAAGCCTCTGTGTTGTAATTTGGACCCTCCGGTGACTTCCTGTTTGAGAGATTTTTGATGTTTTAAATTTTTCAGTGTTGAAAGATTTTAAGGCTGTGCAGCTGCCTGGCATTGACCACCTCTTCTTTGGCGATCATGCTTTACCATGTCACACAAATCACTCCCACCGTCTTATCTGGTGTCAGCCTTAGCAGCTTTATGTGACCATTCCAGGGAGTTGCACTTGTCCTTGCTGAACCTCATCAGATTTCTTTTGGCCCAATCCTCCAACTTGTCTAGGTCACTCTGGACCCTATCCCTACCCTCCAGCGTATCTACCTCTCCCCCCCAGCTTAGTGTCATCTGCAAACTTGCTCCATGATTTTTCCAGAGACTGAAGTGAGGCCTGACCAGCCTGTAGTTCCCCAGATTCTCCTTCCCTTTTTAAAATATGGGCACTATTTTTGCCTGTTTCCAATCATCCGGGACCTCCCCCGATCATCATGAGTTTTCAAAGATAATGGCCAATGGCTCTGCAATCACATCCGCTAACTCCCTCAGCACCCTTGGATGCAGTGCATCCGGCCCCATGGGCTTGTGCATGTCCAGCTTTTCTAAATAGTCCTTAACCTGTTCTTTCACCATTGGGGGTTGCTCACCTCCTCCCCATACTGTGCTGCCCAGTGCAGCAGTCTGGGAGCTGACCTTGTCTGTGAAGACCGAGGCAAAAGAAGTACTGAGTATTTCAGCTTTTTCCACATCCTCTGTCACTAAGTTGCTTCCCCCATTCAGTAAGGGTCCCACACTTTCCCTGACCTTCTTCTTGTTGCTAACATACCTGTAGAAACTCTTCTTGTTACTCTTAACATCCCTTGCTAGCTGGAACTCCAACTGTTCTTTGGCCTTCCTGATTACACCCTTGCATGCTTGAGCAATATTTTTATACTCCTCCCTAGTCATCTGTCCAAGTTTCCACTTCTTGTAAGCTTTCTTTTTGTGTTTAAGCTCACCGAAGATTTCTCTGTTAAGCCAAGCCACACCAATCCACACCTTGTATATTGCGTGCAGTTCTGGTTGCCCCATTTCAAAAAAAGATTTATTGGAATTGGAAAATGTATAAATTATTGAGGGTATGGAATAGATTCCATATAAGGACAGATTAGAAAGACTGGGACTGTCCATTTTAGAAAAGAGATGATTAAGGGAGTATATGATAGAGGTCTATAAACTCATGAATAGTGTGGAGAACATGAATAGAGAAGTGTTATTTATCCCTTAACATAACACTAGAACTAGGTGTCACCTGATGAAGTTAATAGGCAGCAGGTTAAAAACAAACATAAGGAAGTACTTCTTCACACAATGTCCAATCAACTTGTGGAACTCATTGTCAGGGGATTTTGTAAAGGCCATAAATATAACTGCACAACTGAAATGCATAAGTGAGTTGGAATAGAGCTATCAGCTGTGGGTCTGCTCACCTTGCATATTGGCTGCATTACTGAGCCCATATTAATATTTTTGCCATAGGCTAGATGAGGATAATCAGGTCATAGCAAAGTCAGTAGGATTTTAAAGTGGTCCCTTGATTACTTAAGGTTTTTTTTTAATGAAAATATCAGAATGTTAAAAGGATTAAAAAATAAAAATAACAAACAATCCCAGATACCATCAAGAGAACTGAGATGGCATTTTGCTGGTGACCTTTTCAACTCGAGCAATAATCAGAATGTATATTTAATAAAATCACGGTCAGAGGGTGGAAGATTTTATTATGGCCATAGAGTGCTAAGAAAGGTACTAGCTGTCCTTCAAACACTTGTGTTTTTAGTTCCTGGCCCCTGCATTGTCTTACTCTATTCTTGGAGGTCTCAGCCCCTCCATTAGAGCTGGTCAAAAATCAGAATTCCCATCCCGTGGGAAAGTCTGCAATTTTGAAATTTCCTTTCATCCCCAAATGGGATGAGAAGTTGAAATCTCAGAATATTTCACATAACAAAATATTCTAAAATATTTTATTTTGACATTATCATTTCAACTAATGTAATATAATAATCAAAACTCTTCAGGAAGAGATTAAGTGATTTCCCAAGGCCTCACAGAGAATCTGTGGCAAAGCCAGGAATTCAACCCAGTTCTCCTAAGTCCAGTGTCTTAATCATGAGACCATGTAGTGGGGTGGCTACCCTGCTCCTGCTGGGAAGGGCTTAAAACAGCCCTGGCAGAGGGCTGCAGCTGGGCCACGCCCCAATCAGGCCTCAGCTGGCTCTATATAAGAGGCTGGGAGCCAGGAGCTTAACAGTCTCTCTCTGCGTTCAGAGGGAGAAGGGCCTGGCTGCAGGGCGCTAAGACAGAGTACCAGAGTGGAGCAGGGCTGGGGACAGGCTGGGGAGCTCCAGCCTGGAAAGTCCCAGGTTGTGGCCTAGTAGGAGGCCAAGGCGTACTGGGGGTTGCAGAGGCTAGCCTAGGGGTAGGCCAAGGCAGCAGGTCCAAACCCAACCTTGTTGATGATGAGTGGCCTATACTGCAGTCTGCCCCAGGGAGTGGGGGATAGTTGGTGACTGATAGTGGGTGGGGGTTCCCCAGGGAGGTGAGACCCTAGTACTGAGGAGTGTACTGCCAGGGGGCAGCACCCCAGATACAAGGGCACCGGGGTCTGGCAGGGACATGGGGGCCAGAGGACAGGTGGATCACTGGCCTGCAGGGGGTGCTCCAAGACCCTGGAAGAGCTAATTCCCAGAAGAGACCAGCAGGAGGCGCCGCAGGGGTGAGTCTGCTCCTCTACATACCATAACTGTTTAGAAAAGACCTAAAACTAAAAAGGTAAACCCCACTGCTTTCATTTGCTGTATCTCGCCTGTGTTATAACTAATATAATGATATATATAATCTTTAAAAGCTTTTTAACCTTTTAACTGTAAAATAAAGGATTACTAAAATAAGATGTATTTGCCGTTCTAAGTATAGAGAATACCTACAAATACCAATAATATCTTACCTAACAGTAATAAGGTACCAGGAATCTTTTCAAGGGTACTCTTTTTGTAGTGCTATATGAGTCTGATTCACAACTGCATTTCTTGAATTTTATGCCACTCAAATCAAATCTAGCTAAGGTACAAATATGACATTTCTGTTAGTTAGCTACAAATACACACATCCAAGGAGTATGCATTTTAAAATGAATCGTTTCTACTATCCTGTATTTCCTGAATTCACAATCCAAATTCACTTCTGAGCTTTTCATTAAAAGTAAATATAACACATCCTAGGTTGTTATTTACTTAGCTTATCATGGGGAGAGAGATCAGCTGCTCACAAAAATCAGTTGTAATCCCTCCTCTTACCTCACTTTATGCAGGCAAGCAATGCCGCCATCAGCCTAGGTACATGCATATCCTATCATGTCCAGCATCAGAACTGCAGCATTTACTATCTGCCAAGTGGTAATGGAGCATAGCTGGAGCAGTAACCGTTCAAAACAGACAAGAGAAATGAAGCTGGGAACATGCATGTTTAGATGGTCATTACTATTACTATTTTGATCCATAACCTCCTTCCACTGGGCCTGCCAACTTGCTCTGAAGAAATTGATTGGATGCGAGCTGCACTTTGCTCCTACTGACACATACCTCTGTGCAAGACTGAAACACATGGAGAGATAAGTCATCAAATGGCTGATGACATCAAGTTGCTAAGGATCACATCCTGATGCTCTTACTCAGGCTAAATAGCACTTTACTCCACAAATGGTTCCACTGATTTCAGTTCTGTTTGTGAGGTAAGACCCTAACTCCAGCTGAGTAGCTTATGGGAATTTGACCCTTATCCCTTTGCCAAGATAAGAACTCTTAAGTAATCACAAATCATTGACATATCAATAGTTTCCATCATGTTACATGCTAGCCGGCTCATCAATGCCATACTTGTGTGCCATGTTGTTTTGCTTTAATATGTGTACAGCACGTTACTTCTATTGCTTGTTATGTGACAGTTACAATAGTTGTAAGAATTTGAAAACCATTATGAAACTTGTTTCAATACGCAGATGAAATGCTAATTCCGGCTTTCTTATTTTTAATTAGGCATGTGTCATGCATGGATTTATCTTAACTAGAGATTTTCAAGGACAAGGCAGTAATTACCTGGATCTTTTAAATGTACCTTTTTAGAAGACTGCTGACTAAACAGGCCAGTGTTAAGCCCAATTAGCTCTCCATTTGATTAGGTTGAATCGTTTGGTATTGTGCAGTGTGACGCAACACTATATACGCCACCTTGTACCGCCTAAGGGTTAAACAGATTTAACTGCTTAGGGCTCATTCTCGCATTACATCTTAAAACAAACAAGCATACCTAATAGCATGGCAATAGCATGCGTTATAGCTGAAATGTGTCAGCTAAAACCAAGTGAATTTTTTTGACAAAAAGTAAAGTTGCTGGAACTCCCCAGATAACAAAGCTTTTGTAAATGTCAAAATGATTCATTTTGACATTTAATTTTGAATCAACGTTCTGTTTCCAATATTCTGAAACTTTTCATTACACCCAAATTTTTTTTTTTCATTTCACTTAGAAAAAATGAAACAAGTAAGTTTCTGCTCTAAATTAACTGAATTATTTTTTCAGTTTGGCCACAGAACCAACAAATCAATTATTCGCTCAGCTCTAGTCACACCAGCTATAGACAAAGTTGCCTTCATGTTTCCTTTCTAATGGGCATTTTGCATTTGTGAAATATTTACCTTTCAGGCTGACATTTTCCAGGTCTTGTCTCTGTTCAGGGTGGATTTTCTGTGATATGTAATCAAAAACTTCTCATCCACTAAGAGTGCATGGTTGGAATGTTTGAGTGTCTGGGGGGGAGAGGAACACACATGTCCCTTTATATGAAGAAAGTGTGTAACTTTTTGGAACAGCTCTAGAGCCTCAGCACATGGGTGTAGAGATTTAAAGTTTGGCTCAGAGATGGGTTGAACATATGCAATGCTACACTAAAAATCAACTTAGATTTGATTGTAAAAAACAAACCTTGCTTTTCAGATTGTACTACACACTTTAAAAGTCTCCGTCTCATTCAGAGTGCACATGCATATAAAATGTGTGCAGGCTCTGAAGTTGGGGCATATGCCACATTCCATACGCTTGCTGAGGGTGTGTGTGGAACAAGGTAAGGCCTGCCATGGAGCACTGCATCGTTCATGGCACAAAACGTGCCTTCAGTGAGAGAGTGCTAATGGATACCTGACTGACTCTAACAAAAGGTTCCACAATGTAGTTTGGAGAGTGGGGGGATTCTATGACTTTCCTTTGTGAAACAGCTAGGCAATTTAGTCTTTAAAAGCCAAGCGAAGTGCTCCAAAGTCAAGAAATGCAAAAGTCAAGTTTCCTTATACAACCTTCACTCTTTGTCTATTTCCATTATAAAACTGTTTTCAATTACCTGCTCAGTCTCCTTTCTCCCACAGAACTCCAGCTCATTCCGTGTTCTGTTCAGACCGTGCGCACATAGCAGGTAAATTTGGGGTATCTCTGTGTGTGACATTTTATTCTAATTATTCACAAAATCACTCATTACATAATTTGCATATTTGCAAAGTATTTGTCTATGACCCTAAACTTAAGTTAGAGTCATCGACAAATAATTTTCAAATATGCAAAGGTGGGATTAGGGCATGGAGCAACACAGCCTTGGGCAGTTGAGTGGGTACTGAATGGGGGCTGTCAGTGGGGGGAAGCCAGGGCAGTTGGGATGGGGGAAGTGTCGTGGTGGCAGATGGGGTGGATGAGAGCAGTGTGGAGGTAGCAGGGTAGTACTCACAGCCTTAACTCTGCCCTCTGGTGTGTGTGCATACAGTCTTTGATTGTCCTGTTCCATCTTCATTCCCAGGCACCATTGAGCCTGTGCACTGAATGAGCTGGAGATTCTGCAGCAATAACAGTAGGTGCTTATGTAATAAGAGACGGTCTTGCATATGCATGAAGGGAAAAGGTTAAGATTTTACATGCAGCCTTCACTTTGCAACTTCTACATGAAGGAAAAAGCAGGACACGTTTTTGTGGCAGGTTGATATCTATGTATATATTTTTAAACAACTGGGGCTTTTTGAAGCTGTTCAGAGGTCTGGAATGTTAGATGCGGTCTTATATTGTGGGGGCAGTAAATAGCTAGGTAACAGAAATAGATAGCTAAGAGTGAGTGTAATTTTAATTTGGAAAACACATACTCAATGTGTCAGTTGGTGAATGCAAGCCGGATTTTCAGGAGACACCTTGGTTTTTGCCGCTTCTAATTAAACCATGCAAAAAGCAAACGTAAAAATAGTTACAAGTGAGTCACAAATGAATCTCTGCCTTTCTGCTGGAAGAAGTGTTCAAATTAATTGTGATTTCCAGAAAGATACCATAATCTTTTGTATGTGATTTTGCTGTAAGATTCCTGCTGTGATTACATATCCATGGCTAGAAGCAGTCCTCTGATGTCTCTATCTGAGTTTCATTTCACTACTGTGGAGTATATAGAATTTTTTAATATATTTTTTTACATTTTCTGATGTGGTTCTTTCCTTTTCATATAGCCCCTCTTTGGCTTTTGTATTAAATATTTGAAGATGTTAGACCTGAACACTGTTGAATTTCAGCAGCAATAGCAGCCCTGGAATGTTTAGTATTGATGTTTCTCTCTTTACATGTCAATATTCTTGACAATCTGTTCAAGGAATTTTTGATAGTGCAGCAAACCTATTTTTATGTGCAAATTAATGCAAGACATATGCTAATTAGATCTGTGCAATTTCCTTGTATCTCTATCTGTTCCTGTAAAAGTAAGCAATCAAAATTCCCAGTATAAATTTGCCACTTATTTATGTGAACTTGCAAAGAGAGCATTTTGTAGACAGCTTGAGTGTGGATAACTGATTGAAAAACCTGTGCAAGAATTTGCTTGCACACTTTTGTAAGGGAAATTCAACAAACATGTGGATAGCCACTCTTTCCTGCATTGACAACAAATTGCTGCTAGAGCTTCGATGCTTCTCCCCCTGCTCTGATGCAGTTCCACTGCTGAGTGAAGGAAACACTGCAGTGGGCACACCTCCTGTAGCTGGTTCCTGGCTTGTAACATCCAGCAGCCCACAGGTAAAAGGCTGATCATGCACCAGGCAAAGGATCCATAGATTCCAAGGCCAGAAGGAACCCTTGTGATCATCTAGTCTGACTCTGAGGGATTGCAGCCCTTGAATGCTGGCCCATGGGTTCGCAGGTCATGCTCAGACTATGGCTGCCACCCAACAACCCTCCCAAAGCCCTGGAGAAGGGGGCTAGTGAAGCTCTACCTCAAAGGGTCCTGCCCACAAAGCTCCTGACTGGGGGAGACATCCAGCCCCACTGACTGGCTGGGACACACTACTTCAACCAGAAAGAGGCACTGGAAGTTGTCTGAGCAACTGGGTGAATCCCTGGCTAGCTGCTACTATGAAGCCTGCCTCCCAGCCTGTTCCTCTCAACTGTATTCCAAATCCCAAGGAAATGCCAAGGAAACACATCATGACAACCTACATGCTTCTTCCCACAAACAACTTTCCATCTATCAGACAACCTCAGCACAAACTTGTCTCTACAGCCAGGATGGTGCATGTTAAGGGTGCATGTGTATGATGGATGGGAGGCAATGGTGAAGTGAGGTGTGTACTGTGGCTGGGAGAAGATGTACTTAGCTGGGATCCACACTTTGTCAACTCCACCTTGCTAGTTAACAGTGGTTTCTGTGTTGGGATATAAAGGATGGGTGGTTTGATAACATTTTTTAATATGCTTCAGCACAGTGTAAAATAAGCCCCATATCACACATCTGCTGATTTTCCAATTAGTCTGTTCTGATTACAATAAATACAGAATTTACCTAATGAATGAGCAATCCCAATGCTTCTAGTGAAACCTCTGGCTTTCCAAGGTGAAGGCGATTACCCTCCCCAACCGTGGGAGTGCTTCCCTGATCGTGCAGTATTTCAGGAGTGATTAACTAGATGGGACAGTCAAAGGATTTCAAAGAGCATTAGCTGAAATTTCTCAGCTCATGCAATTAGCAAATGCTACATCGCTTTCATTCAGAATGCCTCTGTTTCAAAAGAAAGTACAGGTCAAACTGCTATACAATAAGGTGTCAAAGTTTAACCCTGCTAACTAGAAATATATCCTCCATCACAAGCTTGTTTAAAATGCATTTTATATTCTAAGGAGTTTTCTAGGTGAACAAATTAAAATCACTCAGCCCTGGCATATTTTGGGTTGATGTGCATTCTTCCCCCCTCAACCCCTTGAGTAATGGATACGTTCTGTATTTATCTTGTAGACTGGAACAACTCCAAAAGAATAACATTGTTCACTGAATGTTGGCATAAGCCTGGGTCGATAATTTGTCTAAGGTAAGAAATGAAGTGTGGCATCCATCCATGCCTGCAATGTGTCTTTTGTGTATTTGGTTTGAATAATTAAGTGTGCGTCAAGTGATGCAGATGATTATCTTGCAAGATCCTATGTATACCAAATGCCCTGGCAAATAGATTTTAATTGATCCCAAAGTTTAGACTTTCCATTCTACTTTTCCCTACATCCAGACCTTGTAGATGCAAAATGTACCAGGGCTAGAGATGATTTCAAAGAAATTCAAATTCTTATAGCAGCTCTTAACAATTGCAAAGATCTGGTAAATGAAGAGCGAAGATCTGCCCTGTATGTGATCTGTGATACTGGAAGCCAAAAATGGCCCCTTTTGTGGTTATTGAAAAAGTCTTCAAACATGGTCTTTCTGGAGCTACCGCCATCAAGTGTTATAATGGAGACACTATTTAAACAAACCCATATTTGGGGTCGAGAAGGAATTTCCCCCAGGTCAGATTGGCAGAGACACTGGGGATTTTTCCTCCTTCCTCTGCAGCATGGGCACAGGTCACTTGCAGGTTTAAACTACAGACTCTCTGTAATTTGAAGTCTTTAAATCATGATTTGAGAACTTCAGTAACTCAGCCAGAGGTTATGGGTCTATTACAGGAGTGGGTGGATGAGGTTCTGTGGCTGGCCTGCAATGTTCAGGACGTCAGACAAGATGAGTCTATGAGAACTGCTATAATTGTACACTATTCACAACTATATTTTATTATCATTTCTTTGGCTTGTGTTATGCAGGCTGTCAGACTAGATGTTCTTAATAGTGCCTTCTGGTTTTAAAATCTATGAACCTATGTATCATTTGAAGCTTTAGTCAATGCCACTGAATTGGCTGACTAGCTAAAATGAGAGAATTAAAACTCCCTCTTCTGCTACTGCAAGTTTTTCAGATAATGTGAAATGTCTGTTGAAACTTTACCTGGT
>NW_020664487.1:13975532-14001729 GCF_002925995.2 Terrapene triunguis | reverse complement strand
TAAGGCTTTATAGGATCAGGTCGAACCCTATTATTCACCTAGTTAGAGCATAAGGTGCTAAAGGGCAGGAGGTAGAACCTGTCATATAAACACCTACTTCACACAGTAGGAATTAGCCTGAAGGGTCACGAAAGGCCTTAGCTCAGAGTGCAGCAGTTGGTGGAGTTTAGACTTATTGCCTAAAAAGATAGGAAAGGCAGGAAAAGAAAATCAAAGGGCCCATTCCAGTCTCAATCAGTCCCAGGTCAGCCATTGAAATCAGCAGGGTTGCGCACATGTAACAGAAGCTAGAATTTGACTCCAGGTGTAGCAAACCCTTTTGAATGTGACGGATTGCTAATATTATGGTGCACGTCTCAGAGCACAGAGCACGACACTGATATTGAAACCAGGAGTTGGAAAAGCTGTTATCTCTTGCCCCCCCCAAAAAAAAGCTTAAAAGCACAAGTCTCCTTAATACAATACAAGGCAAAAGCAGAGCGGTGGGTGAAGGTCCATGTTAGGTCACAAAGAAGGAACAGATTAGTGCTCAGGCTTTTGAATTACAGTAATATGTCTCCTGTGAAGTATGTCATGGTTGAAACAGCAGCTCCCTTAATCTTCATCCTTGTCTTCTGTGTCGGCTTGCAGAAGCCTGTTGGTGTGCTGTTTGTTTTAACAATCCACTAGATGCATGTTAAGGGGAAAAAGAACACCTCCGCTTCACTGCAGAATAATTCATCTGCAGCACAGAGTGGAACACCAGCTCTAATCAATCCTGTAGCTGAGACTCGGGCAGGTGTTTGAGCTCCAGGTAACCACTGGCTGCCAGTTTTCTGCCTCACAATCCTTGTATTGCTTTTCCTCAAACCTACTTTAAGAGGGGAAGAGTGGTCCTGCACTGGCAAGCATTGACCCAGTGCTTGGCAACCATCCAGTTCACTGCATTGATTCAACTAGTCACAAATGCTCTGACATTTGACATGTTCAATAGGAGAGAGATTCATTCTGCCTCCAAAGCATGTAACTGCGCCCCAGTTTTCCTAAGCATGGAAGGATTAATCAGAGGGGTTTTCATCTGATCCAAGCTCTGTCAAGTTTCCCTTCAGAAGTGCCTCCCATCCCATTGTCTCTTCCTGGTTCTGCTGAGCTCCCCAGCTGAGACAGAGCTCTTGGGAGTGAAATCCTGGTCCTGGGGAGGAGATCATTAGTCTCTCTGAGGGACTGTGGCTGGGGATTTTATTAACTCACTGCTCTTATGTTGCTTTTTAACCACAGTTCATGACTGGTCTGGAAAATCAGAAATGAAGCTGCAAAATAAGTCACATCTTGTTTTTTATAATTAAGGCTGGAGCTGGACCCAAGCTCCAGCTCAGAGCCACCCTGTGCAGCTGCACCCTACTAGCCCAGAGTGAGCTCGAACTGAGCCAGCAGGCGTCGCTGTGTCCTACCTCTCGAGGAACCCTGAACAAGAATGGCTGGTTCAATGCTAGTCCTTCAGCATGCAGCTTCCAGCTGCAGACGCCAAGTACAGTGAGAGTGGCTGCTTTCCCACCCCGGGCTAGTTCATTCTGAGCCTGGTTTTGATTAGAGACCGTTTGGGGTTTTTATGTGTCAGGCTGTTTTTCTTTGCTTTTCCCATAATAAATTTGTAGTGGGTGGGAGGCAGTGGTCAAAGCTGTCATTAATTAAATTTATTATTATATTTTTAACTAAAATGTGTAGGGTTTAACTGATGGAAAAAGGGAATTGGTTTTGGTACTGACTTACCTTTGTTCCCTGGAGCAAGCTGATGTGTTTTTTGGTGTGTACTGTTCATTTATTCATGGAAGATGGGAGACATTCCAGAAGTCTGGAAAAGGGCAAATATAGTGCCCATCTATAAAAAGGGAAATGAGGACAACCCGGAAAATTACAGACTAGTCAGCTTAACTTCTATACCAGGAAAGATAATGGAGCAAATAATTAAGCAATCAATTTGCAAACACCTAGAGATAAATAATGGTCAGCAGGGATTTGTCAAGGACAAATCATGTCAAACCAACCTGGTAGCTTTCTTTGACAGGGTAACAAGCCTTGTGGATGGGAGGAAGCAGTGAATGTGGTATATCTTGACTTTAGTAAGGCTTTTGATACTGTCTCGCATGATCTTCTCATAAACAAACTAAGGAAATACAATCTAGATGGAGCTACTATAAGGTGGGTGCATAACTGGTTGGAAAAATCGTTCCCAGAGAGTAGTTATCAGTGGTTCAGTCATGCTGGAAGGGCATAACGAGTGGAGTCCCACAGGGATTGGTTCTGGGTCTGGTTCTGTTCAATATCTTCATCAATGATTTAGATAATGGCATAGCAAGTACACTTATAAAGTTTGCGGATGATACCAAGCTGGGAGGGGTGGTAAGGGCTTTGGAGGATAGGTTTAAAATTCAAAATGATGTGGACAAACTGGAGAAATGATCTGAAGTAAATAGGATGAAATTCAATAAGGACAAATGCAAAGTACTCCACTTTGTTCCTTCCAATCAGTTGCACACAAAATGGGAAATGACTGCCTAGGAAGGAGTACTGCAGAAAGGAATCTGGGGGTCATAGTGGATCACAAGCTAAATGAGTCAACAGTGTAATGCTGTTGCAAAAAAAGCAAACATCATTCTGGGATGTATTAGCAGGAGTGTTGTAAGCAAGCCACGAGAAGTAATTCTTCCGCTCTACTCAGCGCTGATTAGGCCTCAACTGGAGTATTGTGTCCAGTTCTGGGTGCCACATTTCAGGAAAGATGTGGACAAATTGGAGAAAGTCCAGAGAAGAGCAACAAAAATGATTAAATGTCTAGAAAACACGAACTGAGGGGAGATTGAAAAAATTGGGTTTTAGTCTGGAGAAGAGAAGACTGAGACGGGTCATGATAACAGTTTTCAAGTACATAAAAGGTTGTTACATGGAGGAGGATGGAAAAATGGTTAACCTCTGAGGATAGGACAAGAAGCAATGGGCTTCAATTGCAGCAAGGGAGGTTTAGGTTGGACATTAGGAAAAACTTCAGGTTGGTTAAGCACTGGAATAAATTGCCCAGGGAGGTGGTGGAATCTCCTCCAGCTTGGGGATTTTTAAGAGCAGGTTGGACAAACCTGTCAGGGATGGTCTAGATAATACTTAGTCCTGCCCTGAGTGCAGGGGACTGGACTAGATGACGTCTCGAGGTCCCTTCCAGTTCTTTGATTCTATGATTTGTGGGTCTAGCGCGGAAGAAGTCAGGCAAGGATCACACCACATCTCTACTGCCTACCGGCATGGAAAGCAGCTGCAGGGCACCCTGGGCCAGCTAGGGGAAACAGCTACTCTTCTGATGTATTGGTGAAACCAGCATTGAACTAGAAAAGGTGTGTTCTGAAGGAAGGTCCCCCTCACCACCTCTTTCTACAGGAAGTCTTTGAGTGGGAGTCCTTGGAATTTCCTTCAGTTGTTCCACTGGAGGCTGAGTATCTCTACCAGCAGGGGTCTGACCTACAGATCCCATGGATCTTGGGGAATCCACACTGAGTCTGTGTGTGTATCCCTTGGGTTCCCCTCTACACTCTATTCAGGCTCCCTTTTCCTCCTCAAATGGAGCCATCCTCACACAGCTTCCTGCTGCTGTTTGCTGCCCCACACAGCCTCCTGATGGGATGTCCTAGATGGAGGAGGAATCCACCTGACTTGGTGCTGACAGAACGAAGGCAGCAACATGGGAACTGTCTGCCCTGGAGTGCTGTGTGAAACTGAGGTGCACCTCTGTGGAGCTGAGGCTGGAGGGAAAGCTGAATGCTGAAGCCAGGAAAATGGAGTCCAGTGACTGACTCACCTGCCTCAGGACTAGCAGTGCTAGAGGGAGACCAGGATCCATACTGTTGAGTAACTCAGCTAGCTCAAATCCGGCTGCTTTGCTGGGAAGACTGGGGACAAACCTTCCCCTTCTGATAGTCTGGCTTTCCCCTGTGACCTTTCATCAAGCTTTCACCCTTTCCCTGAGAGAGACAATTATACTCCCTGTCTAGTCTGGGTGTTACTGATGACTTGTTCCCTTGCCTTGGGACTGGACAATGGACAGGATCAATTGTCATTTAAGAAGCTACAGTCTTTTGCCTTTTCCCTTTCGTGCTGCCTTTACTGGTCCCTCTGAGTGCTCAGACTATCAATTCTGTTGCAGCCTGGCATTGTTTGACAAGGTCCCGTGATGATGGAATGCAGCGTTGTAGAGAGTTGTCCACCACTGGCAGTCTTCTTTCCTTCCAGTACCGAAACGAAGGCCGTTCCGTCAGTGATAGTACATAGGGGACTCTGCCAAGACTCTAGTCAGTTCTCTCTGCAGTTCCCAGGGATTTGTCTGGACTTACAAAAGCAAAAAGGAAACATATTGTGGGACGTTTGTACAGAGGTCAACTGCCTGTCTGGCAAACACACTCCTTTGTCTGAGACTATGATTGTAGCCAATGTCTCCCCCACAATACTTACTGCCTTCATGTTGTATTTGGCTCCCTTACCTCAAACATGACTCTTCCCTGCCACCCTTGTTTAAACAAGAATATAAAAATGACTCTCTGCTCCCACACCACCTCACCCACGACTTCTCATGCTCAGTCTCATCCACTAGATGACACAGCCACTCAGACAAGTCCTTCCATAGCTCTGTGTCTAAATGGGGGTGTGACAGGGTTGGGGGGACCCTATCCACTGCAGGGCAAGTGCACCCCATTTCCCTTAGGGTGTAGGAGTGGGGTGTACATGATCTGTGTCTATGCCTCCATAGCCAGAGTCAATGTATCTGCCCCTGTTAGCAGTGCAGTAAGGCCTAGAGGCCAAAGTCCATATGTTTGCCCTGTCCATGGGGCAGTAAGGCCCAGTGACCAAGTGGCCTCAGTCGAGGAAGGGGGGGCCCACGCACAAAAAAGGGGGTGATGGCAGCCCAAGTAGGGCGGACCAGGTCCCGCCTCTCCAGTGGGCCCCAGCCCAGGGCCCTGGTAGTGGCAAGATCATTTGACACTGAGTCAGTAGGGTGGGGGTCCAACCGAAAGACACTGACCCAAACTTCTGGTTTACTAATCGAGCCTCTATCTAATTCCCTGGGCTGCTTCCTACAGTGGTTCCCACTGCTGCAATCTGGGAGCCTCTTCTGTCTCTGGGTTCCCCAGTCTGCGCTGTCCCCAGTGATCCGAACTCTGTGGGACCTCTGTGGGTAGCCTGGCATGTGCCTGGTTTGCAGCATCTCCGGCTCCCATGGCCTCTGGCTTTGGCTGCTTCTTGGCTGGAGCCTGCAACGAGTGTCCTTCCCCTCCAGCGGTCAGCCCCAACTGAGCTAAGCTGCTCCCTTTTATACTAATGCATTTGGAGCATGCCAAGTAGAGTTGAGGAGGGGATGTGGCATTCTCAGCCCAGAATATAGGGTTAACCCTTCCCCGTCCAGTGCGCCCCATCACAGGGGGGTAATAATTTACCAGAAAAGAAATTAATAAATATATGGGGCCAGATTGTCCACTGCCCTGCATCATGTGTGGGTATTTACACCTGTTTATTGTCAGTGGAAAGTGAATGTAAAAATGCTTTCAGAACAGAATAGTAAGGCTTGTTTTTTCCCTGGAGTGTGTAACCATAAATTATCAATTGTCGATTCACTCAAGGTAGTTGCCATGTTTGTAAAGGCTCATCTGGAAACTCCCCTAAATTTGTCCCAGGTTATCAACATTTGTGATGATGTACCCTAGGGATCAGCCGATCAGCTAATTCTTGTGTAGACACAGCTGTAGAGTTTTACATCTACTTTATACAAGAGGCAGGAGAATGGAGAATCAGACCCAAATGATATAAAATATTCACAGTCACACAGAGATAAATAAGTAGATATTCTCATCCCCAAATGGAAAATCTGAGACCAAGAAGTTTTGTGACTTGCCTAGAAGAGGCTGTGGTGCAGTGAATTAGTTGTGGTACTGGAAGATAGGAGAGTTGCCTTTTATTGCCAGTACCAAGCTTGGCTTCTCTTCCCTTGACATGATTTTAAGGATATATCCTGTTATGTGTATTGTGCAATTTACTAGATATTTTGTGCAAAGCACAGTCAAAGTGTAGCTCAGAAAAGTCTAATATTGCTGCCACAGACATTTTTTCAAAAAAATATAAGCAATGATTTGTTTGTATTTTAAAATAATGTCTAAATATACAGCCAGAGAGATTGTGGTGGGTATATTAGAATACACTGCCTTGCTCCGTGTTTGTACAGGACCTGACACAATGGGGTCCTGGTCCAGGATTTGGGCTTCTAGATGTTATGGTAATACACATAAACAATAATAATGTGGCTTTCATGTAGTCTGCTGAAATTTATGTTCCTATCGCGATTATCACATGCACACACTAATTGTAGTGTTTTTACTGTAGCTTATCTTCCATTAAACTCTTATCCATTATTAAACTTCAGAACAACAACCATCCATATATTTGTATCACTGTTTCTGTTTGATGTATATCTGAGTTGGATTTGGATGGATGCTAATAGCACCCGGTATGCTGATGACCAACTCAGTATTGATTTTTATCTCACTGGTCTAGTTCAGATGAATGATTGATCCAGTATCTCCATTAAATAGGGGCTAGAATGAGGATGAGGTTCAACCCAGGAACCACTGAGCTATTATTGGTACGTGGGGGAAAGTAGCAGAAAAATTGCAGGAAATTATACAAGCAGTCCTGATCCAAGGGGTAGACCTACTGTTTTTCTCATGTGTTCATGATTTGGATGTCTTATTAGATCCGAGGCTGCTCCTCTAGGCTAAATTAGCAGCGGTGGCTGAGACAGATTTTTTCCCATCTGAGCTTGGGGAAAAAAAATAAGAGTGGCATCCTTTTCCTTTCAAATGTGGGCTTTGCCACAGATACCTGTACCTTTGTTACCTTGGACTTGGATTTTTAATATAGGTCTATACATTCAAACCATCCACACACTGCAGCTAGCCCAGAACACAGCAACTCTCTTATGGAGCAGTATTCTACCCAGATAGTATCTTGTACTGTGCTCATCTAAGGTAGTACCCACAGCACTTTCACTCCTCTCCTCTGAGCAGGAGATAGCTCACGTGTCTGCCAAGCTAAAGGCACATTTGCCCTGTCCCAGCTCCTCCTCCTGCCTGAAAACCCCACACATGGGAACAGTGCAACCTCTACTTCTTTCCACTGAAAGCTGGACGTGGAAGCCAGTTGGTACCTTCCATGGCTCCTGGAATTCTGTGACCCACCCAGCACAGCAGGACTGCCTTATGTCCGTCGGGAAGGGACAGATTTGTCTCAAATGCAATTCAGTACAGACATAAAAGCATTGTATTGTATATTACAGAGATCAGATGCCGATTAGATAAACTCCAACAATCCTTGGGTGGTAGTGCAGGATTCCAGAGGGGGATTACATTACATTTGCTTGTCGGTCTCTCTGCATACATGAAATAAGCTACTTCTGCAGTTCATTTAATTTCTCCATATTGTTTTTCTAACCTCGTTATCTACAGAACAACAGAGAAATTATATAAGATGCCCTGCCCATTGCAGCCATGCAGTATTGCTTTATATTCACTGTGACAGGATCCCCGGGGTGCAGCGTGGGACTGTGGGACCACTGTGCCCCCTTAACTCTCTCCAGCCTGGGCTGTCTCTCATAATGCCTTGCTAGTGACAAGAAGCAAACCCCTCCGGGTGCTGCGATCACTCACCACAGCATGTGGAGACCCACACCCAGCTGGATTGCATGAATGCACCCAGAGCCACTCATGAATCACACAGGGAAAGGCACCAGAGCCAAATCCACCCAGCACTGTACCCCAGGAACGTACCATCTTGCACTGCGCAAGAGGGGCAGTGCAAATGTATTAATTGGTTCACCACTTCATCAATGGACAGTGGATATACACCAGCCTTTGTCAAACCTGAGCAAATTTACCATACTTCAGGCAAACTCACTGATAAAGATAAATATTAAAACAAATTTATTGACTACAAAAGATAGATTTTAAGTGATAGGCAAAAAGTCAGAGTGGTTACCAAAATAAAATAAATTATAAGCACGCATTCTAAACTCTCAACCCAATTAGACCGGGAAACATCTAGATTAAGCAGTTTTTTTCACCCCACTGAATACTGCCATTCATAGTACACAGATTTCACCCTTGAAACCTGGGCCAGTCTCCTCTGTTGGAGTCTTCAGAGTGTCCTCTTAGTTTGCAGCCAAGCATGGGCCCCCTATGTTCTGTTTTATACCCTTAGTTCATGTTCTTGGAGAACACACGTCCAGGGATGTCTGAGGGGCATTGTTGAGTAATTGCCCTCGTGTGGCCTTATGCAGGTGAGTCATTGCATTGTAGCTCCCTTGCTGGACAATGGCTGTTGATGGTTGTTTGACACCTGCCCAGGCGTTGGTTACTTTCCTTGCTGTTGCCTCTGGGGAGCTAATATCTGGCTGATTCCCCAACTTACAGCATGTTTTAGTGACCACCATACAACACAATTTCATAACTTCATATGCACTGAAGATATACATAATTAGATAGAACAGTGGGTTTCAGCAGATCATAACCTGTCCCCTGATAACTCACATGGCCTGCTTTATATGCAAGATCACAATTATATGTAAATGAGGAATATGGGGGTTACAGGATGCTCACCCAAGGTATAGAATGTCACATTCACATGTATAAAGCATCTCATGGTTGAAAGTACATCTCTGGAGGTACTTACAGCTTTAAAAACGTATGGCCATGTTGTGCTGTTGACCTTTTCAGCAAGAATTCCCTGCTGATTGCAATGAGGAGTTCTGTTTAAAAACTGATGGCACAGCATGGCTCCTAAATTGGTACCAAATATTTATTACAGAATGTCAATTTTCATATGCTATACTATGCCTAAGGGAGATCCACCCCAATCAATGTAACTTCTAATGCAAACCCTTAACCAGGTAAAAGAACTTCATCCCAGCCCAGCTGTCTGTACACTTTTGGTTGCCTCAGTTACTTGCAGAAAGCAAATTTCAGTTGTGCATGCACAGAAATGCCAGACTGTGATGACAATACTGTGCTATGCCAACATCAGGACAGGGTCAATCGGAATCATTCTGTTGACTCCAATGGGTACTAGTCTGACCTTTCATTCCCATAGAGAGAAATAAAATTGTTACCTAGCACAATACATTCATTTGGGGCTTCCATTTTTGTTGCATTCTTTAACAATGGAAAACAGACTCCTAGTTTTGGAAAGCATGATTGTGACGTTGCACTCTATATGATTTTATGAAAATATGCTAATGTAACTGGAATATGCTTCATGCAAAAGGTCTCTTGTAAGGTATCATTACAAAGCTTATAATCTACTGAGTGTGATCATCCTATTTGTATAAATGTACCAGGCTTGTATCTGAAACTGGAAATATGAAATATTACTCTGAGGGCCTATTGTAATTATGCAAAGTGTGGGCCATTAATGGTGATTTGGAATCTTGATGACTCCCATTAACCAGGACAACTGACTGCGGAAGGCTCTGTTTTACCTGTAAGTCTTCCTGTATACCTGTGTGCTGGCAAGTGGGTAATGAAGTCTTACAGTGACATGTGATCATGTCACCTGAAATAGAATCCATCTTTAACCTGGTGCTTTTCCGTTGAGAAGGGGAGAGAGGGGACCCAGGGGGACAAAGGATTCCCATCTTATGCAAAGGATATATAAGTGGGTGTGTCAAGGCTGTATCCCCACTTTGAACTTTAGGGTACAAATGTAGGGGCCTGCATGAAAACCTCTAAGCTTAACTACCAGCTTAGCTTTGGTCCCGCTGCCACCATCTCAAGAATCCCCTCCATGGGAAGCCTTGAGAACCCTTTCACCAATTCCCTGGTGAACACAGATCCAAACCCCCTTGGATCTTAAAACAAGGAGAAATTAACCGTCCCCCCTCCTTCCTCCCACCAACTCCTGGTGAATACAGATCCAAACCCCCTTGGATCTTAACACAAGGAGAAATCAATCTGGTTCTTAAAAAAGAAGGCTTTTAATTAAAGAAAAAGGTAAAAATCATCTCTGTAAAATCAGTATGGAAAATACTTTACAGGGTAATCAAACTTAAAGAGCTCAGAGGACCCCACTCTGTCTTAGGTTCAAAGTACAGCAAAACAAAGATAAACACTCTAGTAAAAGGTACATTTACAAGTTGAGAAAACAAAGTAAATCTAAGACGCCTTGCCTGTCTTTTTACTTACAAGTTTGAAATAGGAGAGACTTGTTTAGAAAGATGGGGAGAACCTGGATTGATGTCTGGTCCCTCTCAGTCCCAAGAGCGAACAACCCCTTAAACAAAGGACACACACAAAAGCCTTCCCCCCCCCCCAAGATTTGAAAGTATCTTGTCCCCTTATTGGTCCTTGGGGTCAGGTGTCAGCCAGGTTACCCGAGCTTCTTAACCCTTTACAGGTAAAAGGATTTGGAGTCTCTGTACACAGAGAGCTGTTACCCTTCCCTTTATAGTTATGACAGGGTGGAACAGAGAAAAGAGAGAGCCATCATGAGGAAACCCCTAGCTACCATCTGAGCTGGAACAAGGGCGGTACCAGGGGAAAGGATTGGGCCCAGACTAGGAAGGCATCCAGTCTGTGAAAGAAACGTATTGAAACATCTCTAAGGGTGAGATCTTATCTGTATTCATTTTCTTACTGAATTAGGCCTGGGCTGCACTAGCGGGGGGGTTCGAACTAAGATATGCAACTTCAGCTACGCTATTCGAAGTATTTTGTTTGACTTACCTGGCCGTCCTCACGGCAGCAAGTCGACAGCTGCGGCTACCCCGTCGACTCCGCTTACTCCTCCTGCTGAGGTGGAGTACGGGCATCGATTCGGGGATCAATTTATCACATCTAGATGAGATGCGATAAATCGATCCCTGATACATCGAACACTACCCGCCGATTCGGCGGGTAGTATAGACGTACCCTTAGACATAGACTTGCGTGTTTTATTTTATTTTGCTTGGTAATTCACTTTGTTCTGTCTGTTACTACTTGGAACCACTTAAATCCTACTTTCTATATTTAATAAAATCACGTTTTACTTATTAATTAACTCAGAGTATGTGTTAATACCTGGGGGGGGGGGCAAACAGCTGTGCATATCTCTATCAGTGTTATAGAGAGTGAACAATTTATGAGTTTGCCCTGTATAAGATTTATACAGGGTAAAATGGATTTATTTGGGTTTAAACCCCATGGGGAGTTGGATATCTGAGTGTTAAAGACAGGAACACTTCTGTAAGTTGCTTTCAGTCAAGCCTACAGCTGTTAGGGGACGTGGTTCAGACCCTGGGTCTGGGTTTGCAGCAGGCTAATGGGTCGGGCTCAAACCAGGCAGGGCACTGAAGTCTAAGATGCCAGGGCAGGAAAGCAGGGGCAGAAGTAGCCTTGGCACATCAGCTGGCAGCCCCAAGGGGGTTTCTGTGATCCAACCCGTCACAATGATTTTCATAGAACTTCACTGTGCTGAAAAAGCTGTGGCTGGCAGCACGGTGTCTTGTATAACCTGAGGACAGACACTGAGCTCTGCATAAAATAGTCATTAGTGTCTGTAGAATAAGCAAATATGAACAATGACCTTGATTCCCTGTGTAACTGTGTGAGGTTCACTGAGCAGACATATTGGTAATTAGCTCTGATTTTACTGTTGTTGAAATGCGTTAATTATCTAACGAGTTCTGAAGTGGCTAACTGTTTTCCTCAATAAAAATTTATGCCATTGGGTAATCAACAATCTTTCTTTGTCCAGTCAATACAAAAAGCACTTTCTTCAACCATAAAAAATATTTCAAAGTAGTGTTTTCAGGGAGGGGGGAATCTTTTTTGTAAAAATTATTTCCTTCTTTATTTGAGATTTGCAAAAATCCTTTAATGCAAAAAAAATTGTTGGGAGGTCTAAAAACATTAAATTGAGAATCTTGGAGTTGCTACTGGTCATATTTTTTTATGCATTCTAAATTTATTACTAAGACACTTTTAAAAACCCAACCCCTATGTAGAGATGTAGAAATAAACTTAAAAGATTACAGAAGCTGAGTGGTAGAAAAAAAGCAATCGAGCTCAGCAATGAACCCTTAACATCTATTGAACATTATTAACCTGGGAGTTTTCTGCAAGGTAAAAAATAAAATGTAACTATCCCCAATAACAAATAATATATAACACACTTGCTCCTTTCAAGAAAACATAGTAGGATGGAAGCATATACAACAGAGTCTCACTAAGGATGTGTTACTTCCATTGGGTTCAGTAGATCGAGTGCCAAGACTCTCCTCAATCTAGCCTTAAGGTTCTGAGCTTGCATTGGATTCTGTTGGCTCCTATTTGTAGTCCTACGTGAGTCAGTGGGAAGTCACACAAGTATAGGGACTGTGCTAGTGCAGCCTGTGAAGGGTCAAGTCTAGGACACTATGCTTAATTTGCTTCTCTGCAAATCCAATAATTCTCCTCCAAAAAACAAAACATCCATTCTCACCTCACACCTCATCCTCTCGCCTTGCATTTCAGAACAGAATTCAAAGTGGGGTTGCTGGAAAGAGTTCTTAGACGTTCCTGTTACTTTTGCAAAAACATATTATGAATTACTATGATAATGAAAATAAATTAAAAGAACAGGAGTACTTGTGGCACCTTAGAGACTAACAAATTTATTAGAGCATAAGCTTTCATGGGCTACAGCCCACTTCTTTGGGGCTGATTCTAACTATGATTTCATGGCAGTTATATCCCAGTTTTGATCAGTTCTTGACACCATGGTTAAGGTGATGAGTTTCCATATCAAGCCTAATTTTGATCCTTCCTCTTACCTTTCTGTAAAAAGGCCCCAATTCAGCAAAGTACTGAAGCACACGCTTAAACTTAAGCACAGGAGTAGTGATACTGACTTCAATGGGGCTGCTTATGTGTTTAAAATTAGACATGTATTTAGGTACCTTCAGAAATCAAAGCTGAAATCTGCTCATCCTGTGCCATTTCTGACGTGTAATCTTGTCCCAGAGAAGAATATTTTTAAAAATCTGAAGCTAATCAATCCAGCCGTTTTTGAGTTGTGAAGCTTTAGAAAAAAATGGTTTTCATTTTGAAAATGGTTCTGCTTCTTGTCCAGACTAATCCACAGCGAGCTTTAGTGCACAGGGTCACTTTTACTACGTGCAATAGCTTTTCGTTCTTAGGGGTAATCTTAGGAGTTATTCCTTCCATGAGAGAATTTGAGAATGCTCGTAGTTCCATCTAACCGTAGCTTTTATTTAGAAGCAAACAATAAGCTTGTAGCTTTTTTCATGAAGAAGAAAACCGAAAACCAGGATATTCATGGAGATGTTTAGGAAAATTCATATTCGCCCAAACTGCACACTCACTCCCACCCAGCCACTTGACACCAGAGCACGTACATAAAGTTCTACCAAAGGAAATGATAAATATTCAACATGCAGTCCACTCATATACTTGCTCTCTACTTGAAGCATTTCCCCAATGCTCTCAGTGGTTCTGAGTCGAGCTATATAACCGATTTTTCGGTTTGCCAGCAATTCTGAAAAAAAATCAAAAATTCAAAGGAAAAGAGTCAAAAAGAGAGAATTCATTTAGAGTCAAACAAAGCATTCTGTATGACCTGAAACAAAAAGTTTCATATCAATTTTGAACATTTTTTGAAAATTGAAGGACATTTTGAAACAAAAAGCCATTTTGAATGAAAATGTTTCATTTCAGAAGTGCCAAAATTAATATTTTCCATTAAATTAATTCTTTAGTTTTTTTTCAATACAAACTATTCATGAAATGTTTTGGGCAGCCCAAATCTGTATTTTTTCACTGAAAAAAAGTTGCAGAAGAAAAACTTTGCCCGTCTCTATTGCAAATATTTTTTGAAAATCCAGCCCTACACTTCTTTTACACAAGAAAAGGTTAGCAGAAGGGTTTCCCATGTTGAAAAATTACAGCCTAATAATTCAGTTATGCACTGGGGGAATCCCGAGGGAAATGAAAGTTGATCTTTCTTGCCCCCCACCTCTTTCTCTAACATACACATCTGATGAGAATTGAAATATCATTAGACTGTTACATTACTAATTGTTATATACATTTGTTATAAGAGTCAACAATATCATGATTATATTTTCAGTAATATCTTTGATCCCAAGGAAAAATTGATCTTCACATTGCTCTATATTACAGTGAATTGATTCTGTGAAATACTGGGATTTGTTCAACTATAACATAACACTCCTAATTTTGGAAAACACAATTTTCATAACATTTTAGTGTACTGAAAAAATGTGTTGCTAACAGCATTATGCTTGTCTATCTAGCGTCCAATCTGAGCTCTTCTAAAGTAGCCAGTGCATGTAGAATAAACAAATATAATCAATGACCTTGATTCCCAGTGCACATATTCAAGGTTCACTGTGTAGATACATTGGTAATTAACTCTGACTTTACTGTTGTTGAAAAGCATTAATTATTTAATGAGTTTCGAAGTGTTTAACTTCCTTTTCTTCTCACTAAAGAATCTATTCCATTGGGTAAGCAGCAATCTTGCTTTGTCCAGTGAAGGATAAATAAATGCAAAGTTATTATTTGTTTAAAATATTTTTGACTTTCTGAGTCCTTCTAGGTGTGGCAGGGTGGAGGGTACAATGAAGCGACACGCAAGGCCATTTTAAAGTCAGAACTCCTTGCATCTGAACTGGAGAAGTAAAAGTAAAGAATTAATGATAGCCAGAAGAAGAGGTGACCTGTCACAAAGGATAAGCAGCAAATTGGCTGCACTGAGTAACCTGCCTTTATTAAAAAAAAAAAGTAAAAATTGCAGCAGAGCTGAGCAGGCACAAGAAAGTAACTTCAAAAGTAGCAGACATTTATGCCATGCAGCACAGAAAGAGGAAGGGAGAAATAACAGCTTGTGAGACACTAACACATTTTAGACATCAGTAACTGAAATGAAAGCTGGAAAGTGGTGAGGATTTAGAGCTCATATAGTCTGAAACATAAATTACTAATAATCTAAAAATAACTCAGCCTTGAAATCCAGTCAAGTTTAAGCCAGTTTACCAAAACCTAGTTATCTTGGAATGTAATGGTTCTCCAAGTACAGAGCAAATTATTACAGAGCAAATTATTATAAGCTACTTATTATGAACCAGTGAAGAATTAATTTTGAAGGATTTTGATGTGTACAAAAGAAACCCCTGACTGTGGGAACTGGAAGACATCTTTCTTGGAAGCATATGAACATATATCTTAGGGGGAAATTCACCAATAACACTTAAAAAGTGAGCCTTTCTGATCAAAATAGGTTCATAAGCCAGCGTATCCTTTAGCAGAGCAGGAATGTGTATTTGGGGAACAATGGGGTATGGGGGGTTATTTTATGAATGAAAGTATCAGAGTGGTAGCTGTGTTAGTCAGTATCCACAAAAACAACAAGGAGTCCGGCGGCACCTTAAAGACTAACATATTTATTGGGGCATAAACTTTCGTGGGTAAAAAAACTTCACAGTTCCAAAATCAGTTCACAAAGGAGACTAAGTATCATTGCTCCAATTTACCATTTGGGGAAAGGAGGCACAGAAGTGAAGTGGCGCTCCCAGCTTATGCAGAACCAAGACTAGAACATGGATCGTCTGGTTCTGAACCCCTTTCCCTTATGCACTGGGGCATGCTCACTCCCTGCTTCCCAACCAGGAGAAGTATTATCAAAGCCTGCCTGTCTTAAACAAAGAAAAAAGGTGATTAGCTGGAATCTCAGCATTGCTAAAACGATTTTTTTTTTAAACTCAGAACTAAATGAGCCTTGGCAAAGCAGATAATTCCAACTCCTTTCAAACGGGGACAGACAGTTTATCCTATAAAGAAAAGTTTTAAACCAGACTGCTCTGTGGTGATTGTGTAGCTCCTGGAAGATAAAGCAGCTGTCTATTGCTGCATCAGTATAATCACCTAAAAGACATTCTGTATGTTACCAGGTAAAAATAAAATTACCGTCTGATGTTGATGCTGGATTGCAACAAGCCTAAGGCTTGGACATTCGATTTAAATAGCTCCTACATCTGTTTCACCCACTTTCCTGCTCATAGATTCCAAGGCCAGAAGGGACCACTGTGATCCTCCAGTCTGATTGCCTGTCTGACACAAGCCAGAGACTTTCCCCCAATAATTCCTACAGCAGGTCTCTTAGAAAACTTTTAACTCAAGGTTGGAAGTTTACCAATGATGGAGAATCCACCACACTTGGTAAATTATTCCAATGGTTAATTACTCTCACTGTTAAATATTTACACCTTATTTCCAGTCTGAATTTGTCCAGCTTCAACTTCCAGCCCCTGGATTATGTTACACCTTTCTCTGCTACACTGCAGAGCCCATTATTAAATATGTTTCCCAAGTAGGTATTTATAGACTGTAATCATGTCACCCCTTAACCTTCTCGTTGCTAAGCTAAATAGACTGAGCTCCTTGAACCTATCATAAGGCAGGTTTTCAAATCCTTTAATCATTTTTGTGACTCTTCTCTGAACCCGCTCCAATTTTTCAGCATCCTTCTTGAATTGTGCACACCAGAATTGGACACAGGATTGCAGCAGCAGTTGCACCAGGGCCAAATCTCTGCTCCTATTCCCCTGTTTGTTCGTCCTAGGATTTCATTAGCCCTTTTGGCCACAGCACCACACTGGGAGCTCCTGTTCAGCTGATTGTTCACCACAATCCCCATATCTTTTTCAAAGTCACGGTTTCCCAGGATTGAGTCCCCCATCCTGTAAGCATCGCCTACATTCTTTGTTCCTAGATGGATACATTTATATTTGGCTACATTTAAATTTGGCTACATTTAAACAGGTGTCGTTTGCTTGCACCCAGTTTACCAAGTGGTCCAGATTGCTCTGTCATTTTCATTATTTATCACACTCCCAATTTTTGTGCATATTCATAAGAACCTTATGACCACACACATACAAACAGTATTGAAATTCCACAACCCCTGGTGGGAGCCAGGCCAGGCGGGCAACCGCCCTGTTTATTGCTGAAAGACTTTCACAGGCAAGGTTGCTCAGTTTGACTATTTATTTGTTAATGTAGCTAAAACAAATGGTTCACAAAGCAATAATTAGCATGCCATTCTTGAGTAGAAAAATGGCTACTGCTAATAAGTTAACTATCCACTTGTTCAATATAATCTTTAAAGTATTCAGGGCTGGTATCTTTGTTTCAAGGAACCGTGATGTCAATATACAGTATACTCCCGATTAGCCGAAACCCTATTATCCGAATCCCTGCATTATCCAGATCCCTTCCTTGTCCCCCGGAATAAGCCAGACTGGTTCCAGTTATGTCTTATGTGCATGTAACCCTTCTGCCAGGTGGAGCCAGCAGCAACAAGGCCCGGGTTCAGTATCTAGGGGTTCCTTTTCAACAATACAACACAAAACTGGCCCAAGCCCCCACCCAATGACCTGGGACAATTACACACCACCCCCTGGGTGTCTCTAAGAGGCAATACTTCCCCTATTGCAAGCACACAGTCTGAGTGTAGCAAAAACTTTTAATAAAAGGAGGGAAGTAGCCCAGCATTAATTTGGGGAAACACCGCAACTAGGGTTCATAAACACAAACCACGAGTAAAAGATCCACCCCAAGTAGGTGGGCAGTGCCCTTTTCCCCTCAGGTTCTTAAGTCCAGCAACCCAAAATTCCCTTTGATGTGCCCATCCTTTCTCTGTACCCCACTCACAGTTGCTGTTCTTGGCTAGTGCAGCCCCAGAGTTCAGAGGTTCATCCACAGAGTTCACCTCCCACCCTGTATCTGTGTGTCTGTGTGTGGGGGGGGGGGGAAGGAGGCACCTTATACACTCCACTGCTTGGACACTCACTTGTCACCCCAATGGCTGATTGCCACAGCTCTCTGCCAGCTGCCCACTTGCTGTGCCTCTCCACCAGCTGCCTGGCTGGCAACTCACCAAGATGTCATCAGGGTCCCCCACTCAACACAGCTCCCAGTGATTTCAGCTGTTAGTGGGGGAGCCTTACTGTTGGTGCATACTGGACAGTCTCTTGCAATAAATACATTGTCCCAAAGTAGGTCTAAGCATTAGGTATCAGTGATTTCAGCTCTGCAGCATGTAACAAAACTTTCAATTGAATCTAAATTAGCTTTTTTATTATACCACAGAGAGAGAGAGTGTCAAGTGGTGTCTAGAACCCTTAAACAGCCCCCCCTACATATTCCTGTCCCCATCCTCTCTCTCAACTCTGGGCTTTGGAACCCATGTCCCCTGCCTAGCGAATGCCATGCAGTTGAGGGTGAGTCCCTCTGTCGGCATATGCCAGGTACAGTTCTGCTGCCCTCATTTCACACAACAAGGATAACAACGCTTTATTACTCCTGCCCCAATAACAAGGAGACTGGGGATCCAACACCAGCCACAAGTGATCATTTGGGCAAGCAATCCCATCATGCTGAGCACCTAGGCAAGGTGGGTGTGTCCATGCAAACAAGATCAGCTTCTGAAGTCTAGCTCACCACTAGATGTCAGGGAGAGCTCATTCAGACTCTGCATACATGCAATAAGTCATAGTGAATTCTTATTAATGCTGGTGCGGTGTACTCCCAATTATCCAAATAGTACGGGGGACAAGGAAAGGATTCGGATAATGAGGGGGTCTGGATAATAGAGCTGAGACCCTCTAGCCAGAACTGTGAGGAGAAGGAGGAAGATGAGCCCCCAGCTGCGGGGGAGGCCACCCCACTGCTGTATACCTTCTGTTATCTCGATAATTCAGATAAAGTCCATGTTCCCTATGCTATTTGTATAATTGGGATTACATTATATAGACATTAATAAGAATTCATGATTGCTTTTGGCACCTAAAACATAACTGGAATAATTCTGGATTTACATCAGTTTCCAAAACAGAAAAATAATCCCAAACAATAGCTGATAGGATAGATATACCCACTCCTACCAAAATTGAACCTTTAAATAGAGCTAGTATATACTGCAAAACAATGTGAACATTCAATAAAACCCTATACTGTTCATTGGACGCACTGGAATGAGTTACCTAGGGAGGTGGTGGAATCTCCTTCCTTAGAGGTTTTTAAGGTCAGGCTTGACAAAGCCCTGGCTGGGATGATTTAGTTGGGGATTGTCCTGCTTTGAGCAGGGGGTTGGACTAGATGACCTCCTGAGGTCCCTTCCAACTCTGATATTCTATGATTCTATGATCTACTCAGCCACGTCTGTGTCCAGGGTTATTTTTTTGTATGTGAAACTGATGCTTGTGCTCAAAGTAGGGTTTAGGTGAGATTTCACTGATGTCTTGTGAAAGATGAATTGCAATATTTGTGAGACTGGGTATTTGTTCTCTTGAATGTTTTTGATGTGACTGTTCCTTCACACAAATGCTCATATTCACCTGGTAACAACTGTAATGTAATTTGTGTTCCTGCATAGACAAGATGATTCCTCAGTCACCTATCTATCATTCCTATGTTTATAACATTTCAGTCATCCAAACAGAGAGCAGAGAAGCTACCATGCAACCATGGTAGCCATTTGCACACCAGGAATAACAGAGTGAATATCCAGATGGAACAGTTAATGAACACTCTATAGGCTGAAAATTGTTTTCATAAACTATTCTGCCTTTGCCCAAGTTACCAATACATTGGCAGAAATTGGGATCTGTTTATGAATGAGTCACAAACAGAAATAAGGCCCGAGTCTAACAAAGCACTTAAGCACGTTCTTAATTTTAAGCATGAGAACAGTCCTACTGAAGTCAGTGGGAAATCCTGGAAGATGGTCAGTGGGACCATGCCTCTGCTGGATGGGAACTTTCCATCAGAATTATTTTTTGATAGAAAATGCAGTTTGCACAGAATCAAATTCTTCAATGTGAAAACTACAATTTTACCACTGAAATTTTTCAATTTTCTATTGGGAAAATCAAAATGAAATATTTAATTTCAGGTTGCTTCAACCCAGATCAAACTATTTTGGTTTGTTGAACTGACCTGAGATGTTTCATTGTGAGTCAGTTCAGAATTAAAAAGCATTTCTTTATGGTGGCACTTTGCCTCAAGGGAGTTATACTTCCGGGCTTTCATTCTCCCCCATAGGCCAGGCTCCCTGGTTGGACTACAACTCCCTTGATGGAATGTGATCTCCCCTCTAACCAAGCTGTGCGGTGCATCATGGGAGTCGCATGATTGCAGGTGCACCATTGGAGATGTAGTCTGGCCTGGGACCCTGGCCCTTATGGGAGAATGGGGGCATTAGGTTCTCAAACTACAACTCCCACAAGACCATGCAGCACCACAGGGAAATGCTAATGTTGAACTGACTCACAATGAAACACTTTGCCATTTTCAAATAGAAATTTTGGAGAATTTCTGTTCTGCCAAAAGTTTTGATATTTCAGCTTTTCATCCTGATTTAATAATAAAACAAACGTTGAAAGATTGGGTTTCCTGTGGGACAGCACTTCTGATTTTTGCTGATCCCTATTTAAAGTCAATCACATGATTAAGTCCTTTGCTAGGCTTGGGCCTAAATAAGCAAACTTTACTACAATAGTGTCGGCAATGATGAAGCCTCAGATTCTACACTTCGGGAGTCGAAACCCAGCTAGCCAGCGTACTGCAGGATTAGCAATACTTGATGTTTGGTGACTGCAATTAATAATGACAGATTATTGATGCTGTCATTAACAGTGACAGATCACTGTGACTGTCTGTGACTCTGCATGTGTGTGACCAAGAGAGTGCAACCGTTTTGGATTTGGACTTTGCTGCTGTACGCTGTGCCTTTGACACCCCCAGACTAGACTACTATAATATACTCTACTTGGGACTAAACTGTCAATCAACCCAGAATTTGCAGCTGGAGCAGAAGGCAGTGCCTTCTTGAATAAGTGGTGTATCTTGCTGGAAACACCTGACAACAAAGCTCCAGGATTTACACGGGCTGCCTGTTGTCCCTAGGTGGAACTTAAGGTGTTGGTTTTGACCTATACATTTCTTGGGACCTGTCTAGTTGAGAGACTGCTTCTGTAGCCACCAAGTTTTGCACTGCTCCTGTGTGACATTTTGTGCAAATTATTTAACGAGGTACTTTGCATGTCATTTGTATATGTACCATAAGGTTAAGCTTACAGTCATCACAGCCTGCCCCTGAGCGCTGAAGGGGGTAGTGCATGGAGCTGCACAAAACTTGAAAAGTGGACGTACAAGTGTTCTGTGGGTGTAGCTGGGAGGGGAAGTCTGGGAGTAAAGACGGGGATGGCTGATTGGATGCTTTGCTGGGGACTCCTGAGGGCAGAGGATGCTGATGGGAAGAGATGTTGGGGCTGCAGAGGGTTGGAGCTCTTGGGCATAGACAGATGTTTGGGTGTTTGTTGGTGCCAGGGTGGGGGGAGTATCGGGCTCCTCTCCTTATCCTGCTGCCACACGAGTGCTCCTTCTTAGCTGTGATCCAGCAGGGGGAGCAATGAGAGAGGAGGCACCTGGGTGGCGGCTCAGCCACTGCTAGACCAGCCCTAGTGGCCAGAAGGCAGAAAGGCAGACGAGTATGTGAGGCTGAGGGGGAGCTGTGGGCAGGCCCAACGGGGCTGCTAGCTGCATAGTGTCACATGAGGTGTGCGGCACTCAGCCGTCCTGCACCTCTCTCACCAGGACATCCTTCTGCATTTGTGGTTAGCAGAGGTACTTGGGCTGGAGCCCACTTAGTACAAAAGAGAGGGAGTCTCTGGCAGGGTGCTCTCCAAGAGGGCCTCTCTTCTTTGGAATGCACCCCTCCTTTGATCCAGGCCAGCTTGAGTCTGAAGGGCTCCATGCCTTGTTGCAAGGCTCATCCTTTTGCCCAATATTCAGAGAAGTAGCGGCACAAGAAGAGTTGCTAACTGTGGGGTTTTGGGTGTACTGCTTGACATAACGTCAGAAGCTGGTGATTGGTTCGGGGCACAATGTTGGTGTCATAGCTCTATGGCAATACATTTCCTTGGTATTATAAATCTAAAAACATACATTGATAGAAATTGACATTCAGATTCATTAATCAGGCTGCCTAATGTCTATTGCATTCCAGTGAATACCAATGACTCTACATTAGACCTATGTGAATTCCAAAAAATTGGGAAAAAATGTTTTGGGTCAAACTGAAAATGATTTTTGCTAAATGTTCAGCAAATTAAAAAGTTGAAAAAAATTGTGTTTTGGGTTACACAAAACATTTTGTTCAACTGCAAACCAAACATTATGGCTTGATTTTGAGCATTTTAAAACATTTAGAATTTTTTTTTAAAGGACAATTAGAGTCAATTCTATAATTTGAAACAAAAAGTCCATTTTGAACTGAACAATCAAAATGTTTCATTTTCAAAATGAAATATTTCCGGTTTTTGGATTTTTTTTTACCAAAATAATATGGCAAAACAACTTGAATTCACAAAACAGTTTTGTGCTGTCGAGTCTACATTTTTGCCAAAACAAGTTTTGTATGAAAAACTTCACCCAGCTCAATATACTTTATGTAAACAAGGAGCAGACTTTCTGCAAACCTTACCAAACATGCCTATTGTTGATGTTGTTGCAATACTTCTGAATCATAAATGCTCAACCCAGCATCCCACAAACTGGTAATACTTGCGAGTATTGTTAACACAATTTGGCAACAGTTTGTAAAATTGGGATCTAAGTATCTACATCTACACATGCTGATGTATTTGCAGCCTGATTGGATGTCTGAAACTTTCTTTTAAATAAAAGAATAAAAAATATCAAATAACAGATAATCTTGTTCCTACGCAAATAACTTTGCCAGTGAATATAGATATTCATACAAAGAATGGCCATTCACCAGACATTTGCATGGGGAAATAAGAAAACGTTCAGAAGAATTGTCTCAAATATACCCTTGATCCAAAGCCCGTTACAGTCATAGGTGTCCTTCCATTGACTTCACTGGATCAGGCCCATAGTGAGTAATGAGGGGTGTGAACATAGTTGAAGCTATTTTTGGAAGTAGAGCAAAAGCTCACAAACTCTGCTCAGCAGTGTCCAATCAGTCCCACTGCTGATGCTACTGTTTGGAGGGTCAATGGCTTCATTACTGCATGAACAGAAGAGATGGTGCCTACTATTAATGCACCGTCTCTAACTCAGCAATGTAAAAGCTTTCTTTAATCTAAGAACCAACTGTGTTAATAACTAATGCTTTTAACAGATTCCAGTACGTCTCCTCTTAGAGACAGTGACCTGTTTAAAAGAATGTGATCTGAGTTGTATTCCTGTCTGACAGCAGGAGTTCAGGTCCCTCAGGGATTTACCTTAACTAGGACTCATGAATTCTGAGCAGTTGAATGCCCCAGCTGCCCATGTTAAAGACAAAAGGGTAGCCAATTTAATTAACCATAGCCTCAAGGAGCATAATTCATTATCAGTTTTACCAAGTAATCTAAGACAATATCACTGTCCCAAATGAAAGTTTACTTGGGGCACAGTGGTGTAATCAGAAACGTTCTTGAAATCTGACTTTATTTTCCACTGTTTCATTGATGGTGAATAGAAACCAAAAAACTGAACCAAAGGAATTGATTATTGTAGTGGACATATCTGCTTGTATTTTATATAATAAGAAATTGGTAGAGAAGACTTCCTGTTTTCTGTGGGAACTGCCTCTGGCCTAGCACAGACGCTCTATCCTTTCTATCCTCTTACCTTTCATCAGAACATTTAGAACAAAGTGATAACTGTTAACAGTAGAGATGGTTAGAAACCAGAATTCTGTTCGGTGGGAAATTCTGACATTTCACAATTTGTTTGCATTCTGAATTGGAAAGAAAACCCAACATTTCAAAATGTCCCACAGAATTAACTTTCTATTCAGAAATCTGAAAATATTTCATTTCAATCTGGTTGAATCATTTTGTTTCAATAGATAGAAATGTTGTAATATAAAATATTAAATACACTATGTTGTATATAATAATATAGTATATATAATATATAAATATTAAAGTTCATATTTTAATATAATATAAAAGTTTAAACAAAAGGATTCCAAACAACAAAGTCAAAACAAAATGTTTTAACTTTATTGAAATGAAACATTTTGAAATAATTGAAACAAAATGTTTAGTCATTATCAAAGTGAAATGACTTGTTTCAACTTTTTCCTGGAAAAAAAAATCAAAACTGACACATTCCTACAAAGCATTTTGATTTCAACAAAACTGCATTTCCAAGGGAAAACTGTTGTGTTGCAAACAGCTCGAGCTAATAGTTTTTCCTGACAAACTAGTTGTTTGCAATGATCTCCTGAAATTAAACAACGGGAGTGACATTCACTAGAGAAGAGAACACGATTTTCTTTGAGGAATTTCAGAGATCTCAGATATTTTCCCTAGTTTTAGGAGAAAAGCTGTAAAATGAGTAAGCGACTACTGGAGCCAGGATCTTAACAAGCCACCAGAGATCCAGAAGTTTAATAGCCTTTAAGCCATTTCCTTTATGTTCTTTGCTGTAACTGTGTGAATTAAGGGATAGGAAAAAGAAAACAAATATCCATGAGCCGCTCTTTTCTCTGAATTATGAGATGACCATTCCTTGCTGCGGTTAAAAGATTGCCATCTGGATATCCTTAGCTTTTCATTACGTGTGGCATAGTGCTGTAGGACATTCTCTTTTCCAGGAATATGTGTATGCCTCAGCTTAGAGCTAGGCAAATCTAACACACCAAAAAGCTAAAACACACAAAACTGGGGCTAGTTTCAGGCACACGAACCCATCTGAGTGTTTTGCAGTGTCTAAAAGAACAGATGCATCTATTTGGAGGCTGAATTTCTAATGAAAGCTATGAAGACCACATACAGCTGGCTTTAGCACATTCCCAAACCCTAACCTTTGTGAAGGTTTGCAAGCCATACTTAATACATGCCGCTGCAGGAAGTGTGCAGCTTTCATTTGGGAGTAAAATAATGCCAGGCCTGCTGCACTACTGTGTTATTTCAGATTAGGCAGCTGCAAGTCTATTGAAATCAGTGGAGTTACACTAGCATAAAACTGGAGCAATGAATCAGGCCCAATATTTCTGAACTCCAAGGATTCCAAATTGTGTTTGAAAAAAAGATAATAATTTATGCCTGACCACAACACTGTGAAGCCAGTAAATGTCACTACCCCTATTTTGTCCATTGGGAAGCTGATATACAGAGAGGTTAAGTGACCCAACCAAGGTCACAGAACACACCTGTGTCAGGATGAGCATTAGTGAACTCAGAGCCTGATTGTGCACTGCCTTGCAGCATGTCCCTTACCTCTGCACAAAATGCGTGTCAAATGGTCCCATTCTGAGCTGGGAGCACTTTACTGCCACTCCCAGGGAAGCAGTTTGGCACCAAAAGCTGTGTGAACCAAACAATCAGTGATTCAACCAGCTCTGAGTGTAGCATCTGTGCCCCCCACCTCACCACCCTTGTGCCTCATCTCCCTATGCAAGGGATAAGCCATTGCAGCCTCCAACAGTCCTGTTTTCTTAAGTCTGGTTGGGCCCCTCCTGCTCTGCAGGCACTCAGAGCCAGCCGGGAGAGGGCTCAGTTGCAATCTCCTGTCTGCCCAGTAGGGGCACAGAGGGTCTTCTGGAGGGAGGCTGTAATTGTAGTTGCCTCCTGCGTATTCAGCCAAACAGCTGATCAGTGGCTGGGAGAGGGAGATGGGAGAGAGTGAAAGCTCGGAGCCAAAGCAGCCCCCACCTCAGCCAACCACATATATATATTTTGGGGGGCGGGAGGAAAGCCAGGGGATTAAGGCATTTCTGTTCCAGCACCCAAGAAAAAGTTGGGGGAAAGCTGTCCCAGTCCCTGTAATTATGCCCACTTTGCATAGGTGTGAATGACTGCATGTGACTAAAGGCATTGAAGAATCAGGCCCCTCATCTCCTTCAACATCCTGGGCTTGAGGAGCCCAAAGGGGTGCAAAACCCCATGGCCCAGGCTGCGTTTGGCAGCTCTCCCTGGGTACTCTGTTGAAGTCAGACACCCCTGCTGCATTGTTTGACAAAAAAGCAGAACACAGATATTTAGGGAGACTTCTTTTTGACAAGACCTTGCAGACCACGAACTGTTTGCATTTTCTTAAGCTGAGCTTTGCTACCC
>NW_020664487.1:13897526-13955532 GCF_002925995.2 Terrapene triunguis | reverse complement strand
ACCATGCTATTTATCTGACGAAGACTGGAAGTTTTTCTGTAAAATACTAAAGGATCAATAAAAGACACAACCCCTCTACATCCATGGATCCCTGACCACACCATGATCCTGCAGAAGGTGTCCATAGGAAATGGAGATATTGGTGCTCTTCCCATGATGCCCATCCCATAGACAATGGATTTTGGTCCTGATCAGTGTGTGCACACGACATGTACATAGGAAGTCGGATCAAGAGGCCTCATACCATGCTTTCACATGGGCCCCTTAGGGTATGTCTACACTACAGGATTAATCCGAATTTAGATAATTCGAATTTGTGAAACAGGTTGTATAAATTCGATTGTGCGCGGCCACACTAAGCACCTTAATTCGGTTTTTAACCACATTAATTCGGTGGTGTGCGGCCACACTACCCCATTAACTTAAACACAGTAATTCGGTGGTGTGCGGCCACACTAACCCTAATTCGAATTAACAAAATCGATTTAGGCGTTACTCTGCTCGTCGAGGTGGAGTACAGAAATCGATTTTAAGTGCCCTTTAATTCGAATTAACTGGCTCTGTAGTGTGGACGGGTGAAGGGTTAATTCGGATTAACGCAGCTAAATCCGAATTAAAGTCCTAGTGTAGATCAGGCCTTAGGCTGCGTTGCTCTCTGGGCCTGCAGTCAAAATAGGTGCTTTGACACTAAGTGAATGCGATCCCCAGCAATTTGCTTTCGATGCTGTGTTCCAGTAGTGGCACCAGGCTCATGGTAATTGGAATCCTGTTAGAACATAAGAGGGTTGAGCTAACGCCTGATACCAAGATGAAATTACAGGCATGTTTGCTCCTTTTCAGTTTGAGAAAAGGGGGAGGTAGGGAGGGAAGATCTTGAGTGTCTGAGTCGAAACAAAGCAGTGAGTGGGGCTGGCCCAGGGCAGGGGTTTCAGCCTGTCTCAGACCCTTGATACCCAGCTAATCATTTTGGTTTGGGCTGCACACAGTACATAGCCTTAATGAAACTGTGCACTCCTGATAACCATCTGAATTGGGTCTGTAATCTGACAACATCTGTGGAAGAAGCCCCGGTGATATTCCTAGGGATCACGAGTCTATAATGAAAGAATCTAATTAACACTGACACTTGAAGGCAGTTTTAGCTAATATTTTATGTCCAGTGCTTTAAATCCTTTTTTTGAATTGTTATTTAAATGCCTCCAGGTGGGCTGGGTGTGAACTGCATACTATCAACCTAGCAAGCAATCACAGAATCATTGAATATCAGGGTTGAAAGGGACCTCAGGAGGTCATCTAGTCCAACCCCCTGCTCAAAGCAGGACCAATTCCCAACTAAATCACCCCAGCCAGGGCTTTGTCAAGCCATTTCTTACATATTCCTTAACACAGGAGCATCTTCAGTTTCTTGTGGCTTTTGGGGGGATCAGTAAATATTCTGCTCCTGCTATAATCATGAGGAGGGGAAGTGTTTCTTCCTCACAGCAGCAAGTGAGAGCCTAAGATAGAGGAGAAGTAGCACCCCTGCTGGTTTCATTCGTGCTTTCTAAGGAATTGCTTCTTTGTGTCATTGTAAAAGTTACTTCAACCCTTTCCTTGCCTCTTCCCTCCATTTTCTCCTCTCGCCTTGTGCATTTGCATACCACAACCCTATTGGTTGTAAGGAAATGAGTTGATGAGTGATATCACAAAATAAACGCACATGGAGAGAAAGTCTATGGTTGTCAAGCTGTCTGGAATGGCTCACAGCCATGAGTGCCAACTTCAGGGCAGTCTGTTAAGAAGCAGGACACAAATCCTGAACTGGTTGTGAGTTTTATACTTAGATTTCACCAATCAAGTGTGAACTCCTCAAGCACTATAACAGCCTTAGTGTGGAGTCACAGACAGTCCCCTTGAGCACTCCGGTCTTGCCACCTAAGCAAGCTTGCCTTTGTGATGGATGGTTCCTGGCCCCAAAAAATTTCACACCAATATTCAGGTTCCTCCCAGTCCGAAAGGACCAGTCACTTATCCCAGGTCAAGTGCACCCTAGATCTCTCCCCAAAGACAACACTGGTAACCAATCCTATAATAAACTAACTAAAGATTTATTAACTTGGAAAAATGAAAGTTATTTATAAGCTTGAAGTCAGTAAACGTACACACACAAATGAGTTATAGTCTTAGATTTCAAAAAGTAATAGAAGCTGCTGTAATATGCAGGCTCTCTATGTCCTTTAGGTAAACAGCCAGGGATCCCTTGCTTATGCTTAGAAGTCTTTCCTTCTCCCTGAAGTCGAAGCAGCATAGAGAATCCAGTTCCTTCTGGTCAGGGATTTTTATTCCCTTTCCCAGAGTTCAAACTGATGGGACAAGTGTTTGCACCCATCTCCTCTTCATGGGAATGGGGGAGGGAGAAAATGCACCTTCTGCCCTACACCTGATTCAGAGCCCACCCACACAGCAATAACCAGGCATGATGTGACCCTGAACACACAAGACAGAGATATAAAATACTATGATGGGCTTAAAACAGAAACCTGGGCTGGATTGCATGAAATTTTCAGATGTTGACCAAATTACACTTCCAGCTCCTAGGTCTGTAACGTGGACCATCAAAAGCTTCCCCTAGAACAGTACTTATAATTATTTGCACCCACAATTTTGTGAGTCAATCTCTTGAGGGTTCAAATAATAGGATTTAGAACCAAGCTGTTCAAAAACAATAGCCTAAATCAGGGGTCGGCAACCTATGGCACGCGTGCCAAAGACGGCACGCGAGCCAATTTTTAATGGCACGCTGCTGCCTGCCGGAGTCCCGGCAGGCAGCAGCGTGCCATTAAAAATCCTGCCCAGCCCGGCCCGCTCTTCTCCACCCTCCGTCGGGTGGCAGGGGGCAAGGGGTAAGCGGCAGGGGGCAGAAGCTTGGTCCTGCCAGCTCCCCTGCTTCTTCCCGCAATGTGCTGGGTTCCTTCCCCTCCTCCTCCTCTCCGTCCCTCTCTCCCTGCTGGCCGATCAGCTGATGGCCCTTGCGAGGGAGGGGGTTGGGAAGGAGCAGAGTCAGTGTTCTCGCTGCTCCCGGCGGAGGCAGAGAAGAAGCAGGGGCAGGGCCTTGGGGAAGAGGGTGTGTGGAAAAGGGCATATCCCCTCCAGCCCCCTGCCCTGACCCCCCCCACACACACCCAGCTCTCTGCCCTGAGGCCCGCAGCCCCGCACACCTCCCAGGCCCCTGCCTTGAGCCCTGTACCCCCCTCATACACACCCAGACCTCTGCTTGACTCCTTCACCCCCCCATGACCCCAGCCCTGACTCTGGCACCCCCACACATACCCAGCCCCCCCCATGCCCTGACACCTGCACCCCCTCACATGCCCCCATCCCTCTGCCCTGACTCTTGCACCCCCCACATCCCCAGCCCCCCACACCCCATGCACCCCCCACATCCCCATCCCCACCCTGAGCACCAAATGGGAGCTCCTGCACCCCCCCCCACATTCCCACCTGCACACCTCGCACCAAATGGGAGCTGCCCAGGTAAGTGCCCTACACCCAAACCTCCTGCCCCAACCCTGAGCCCCCTCCCTCATTCTAGCTCCTGGCCAGACCCTACACCGCAATGCCCATCCTGCTCCTTCACCTCCAGCCCTGTGCTCAGTGCACTCCCACCCTCAGAGAGAGGAAGAGAATGGGCCAGAACTAGGGAGAAGGTAGTTATCCACTGTATGTGGGCAGGGCCAGGACCCCAGACCCGCAGCGGGCTGAGCGGGTCCAGCTGCCAGGATCCCGGCTGGCAGGAGCTGGTGGATGGAACCCCTGAGCGGCAGTGGGCTGAGCTGCTCAGCCCACTGCCGGTCTGGGGTCCCGGCCGCCGGCCTCGCACAGCCTGCTGCCGGTCTGGGGTTCTGGTTGCAGGACCCTTGCCAGCTGGGATCCCAGCCACAGGCCCCGCTCAGCCCGCTGCCAGCCTAGGTGAATAGAACCCCAGACCAGCAACGGCCTGAGCGGGCCGGCGGCATAAGATCAACATTTTAATTTAATTTTAAATGAAGCTTCTTAAACATTTTTAAAACCTTGTTTATTTTACAATACAACAATAGTTTAGTTATATAATATATAGACTTATAGCGAGAAACCTTCTAAAAAACATTAAAATGTCTTACCAGCATGTGAAACGTTAAATTCAAGTGAATAAATGAAGACTCGGCACACCGCTTCTGAAAGGTTGCCGACCCCTGGCCTAAATTAAATGTTGGAGTCCATATTTAGGCACATGATTCTATGATTCTATAATTCACATAATAAGGGCTGAGCATCCAGCCTCTCCCAGTGAGAGCTGCTGGGTTTTCCAAACTTTCAGACTCCAGGGACTATCTTTTTGCCCTGGGTACAGCACCAAGCACAATGGAGTCCTGATTCATGTCTTAGGCTCCTAGGTGCTGCCACTAACATAATATTTTTTTTTTTGCGCAGCCCCATTTTTAGCCATCTTTTTTTTTTTTGGATACACTTCTTCTTTCTTTGCCTGTTCCCCAGCAGCCATTCTCTTCTCCATCACAAAGCCCAGCCTATCTGCCTGATGACCAGGGAGGGGCCTCCCATGGAACTAACATGAAAGTAGTGCACACTCACATGGAAAAAATATAGCAGATTTCATTGTCTAGAATGACATCTCTGAAACTCTCTGGGTTGGCAAGCAATACACATGCTTAAAAAGCAGCGGTTGTGCTAGTAATGTACTGTTCCTATTAGTTGTTCCTTTGATCTGGGAATGTTAAGGTCCCCTGAGGCATGAATGGCAAACAGAGCTGATTAAGGGCCTTAGCATTATTTTTAAATTAGTTAATTGCCATTTAACGAAATAGGGAGTTGTGACTTCCTTGTTATATAATAAAATAATTACTTGTGAAGTGAAAGAATTGTTGACTGAAGTGACCTTGCATTGCAAACTGGATTCAAAGAAGCCATGTAATGCAGCCAAACATTTTTACAATGTTGCTCCAAGGACTGAAAAATACACTTTTGACAATTTGTGGTGTTTGCACCTGGTTTTCCTTTGTGGTTGTGATAAAATAAGGTGGGTAGAGCTGGTCAGAAAAACTCCAAATTAACCTTTTTTCAGTGGAATTTGCTGTGTCATGAACATCACACCATTTGTTGGAGACAATTGGATTTTGACAAAGTTCAAACAGAATCCTGACTACCAGGCAGGTGGCAAAGCATGGTTTCCAGCCAACTTACCTGCCTAGCTCCTCTGAGCCTGGGCTCCCAGGACTTCTAGGGTCTGCAGGTCCAGGGTACCCTGCTATGCAGACTGCCTAGGAGCTGCAAACCGCAGGATTTCTAGTGTGCGCAGCTGTGGGGCAGCCTAACGGGGGCACACCCCCCCCCCCCCGAAGCGGGGTTCCATTCCGTTTGGTGGAGAAATCTGAAATGTTTTGTTTTGAGTTAGAACGAAACCAAATTTCAAAATATCAGAACTCTTGGTGAAATGGAATGATCTTTCTCCACACAGCTCCAAAGCTGGGCACCTCTACCGGTAGCCTGGTGATGGGGTTGCCACATACACAGTAGAAGTAAGGTATGGACACATTCAGGGAAGAACAGGTTTCTCTGGGACTCAGAACACAGCATTCCAGGCTTTTTCAGCCTGCATTCGAAAATGTGTGTGTTTCACATCATTTAGACAAAACAAAAAAAACTCCCCAATATAAAATTGGAAATCAACATATATGTACAAGGTGGGGTTTTCAAAACTGCCCACGAGTAGCCTAATTCTACACCCAATGAAATTCACGAGAGTTAGATCACTGAATTCAGTGGGAGCAGACCTGGATCAATGCTGAGCAATTTTGAAAATTCCCACCCTCCATCATTTATACTGTTCAGCTCAGTTGGATGGGTCACTATTAAGAGAGATCAGGTCCTAGCCCCTTTACAGTGTGGTAAAAAATCATCTCTGTCAACTAAACATGAATTGTGAAATGGTCCTAAGTGTGTGGCAACAAACCACCTAAGTTAGAAAGCAAGTAATTTGTACTTACAGTTTGACAACCAAACTTGTGTCCTCAGCTCCAGCCTACAGATGAAAAACCCTCTTCCAGCTTCCCCATTCTACGTCATTTGCATTTCCAATATGGGCAACAAATTCTCACTAGGAATCACTTGCTACATTTTGACAGCAGATTCAACCAAAACCATGCTTTAGCGGAGCTATCCAGGATAGGTTAGAGACACCAAAATCCAAAATTTCACCCTCCATATGCAGAGCAGAAACTCAGTTCTCCCCAGTCTCAGCTTTCCACTATGGTCAAGAGACCTGCTCATGTTGTATCTCTCCCTCCACATACAATAAAAAACCAGGAGCACCCCTTCATCCATTCCAGTTTGAGCCAGAAATCTCCATTTACCCTATCCAACCTCTGTGTTTGGTCTGGAAAATGCACTATACTTTCCACCTGATATAACAAAGGTCCCTTATCCCCCCAATGCAGATACGTGCTTACCCAAATTCCTTTTACTAGATACGTGCTTAACATGTGAGTGGTTCCACTGACTTCACTCTGGATGCTCACATGCATAAAGTTCAGCACATGTAAATGATTGCAGGATCAGAGCCTTAGTTTCTTTCAGATGAATCTTTATCTCTTCATTATCCTTGTGTCTCAGGAATGGCAGCTGTTGCCTCTACGTATTTTTTAACATCTTCAAATTAAAAAAACAAGAACCCCCAAACAAAACAATATAAGCCACAAGAGTTTCATGAAGAAGAATATGCAATATCAGAGGTAAAAGGGTATCTCTAACTACCCCAATCTTCCAGTGACTCAGACCTGTTCTTTCTTTGAGTTACTTCTGTTCTATCAGTGCACATATGAATTTTTTTGCCAAGGGAAAAGGAACCTTTTTATGCATAACAGTTATTATTGTCAGGCCACCAACCTCCCCTCGCTCAGATCCCTCTTAAAGATTGATATCTGCCGAGATGCCCACAAGCAGGGAGTCAAACAGGATGTTTATATTTTATAAGACAGTACTTTAGTAGATGCATATATTTATACGTTAATTTAACCAATTCCTTAACCATGCTACTACCCACCTTTTCTGAGTAACGACATTTTATTATTGGGGTGGCTGCTCGCTTCCCTCCCTATCCAACCTCCCTCCTTTGTTTTATTGCCCCGTCATTGCACCGTGTGTGAACGTAGGGTAGAAGCTGTGGGTGCAATTTCCATGTCCTTGGAGGAGTTAGCACTATTTGGGGTGCTGTGAAATTATTATGATGGTTATTACAGGTTTGTCCAGCGGCCCCGCAGTGCTAGCTGCTGTCCCAACGCAGGGTAAGGAACTATCCCCCCGCCAAGATACTTCCAGTGGAAGAGTCTGATGTGCATTGACACCATGGGGATTTTTTCTATTGTCCTTAATAGGAGCTGGGTCAGAATTTAAAGCCCCAATCCTGCAAATACTTCCACACATGCCTAACTGTATTCTCAGGAGCAGTCCCATGGACATCAATGAGACAACTAGTGTAGGTAAAGTTAAGCAAGTGTATAAGTTTTTGCAGGGGCAGGGCCTAATTTAAACAAGAGGCAATACATAAACAATTAGCGGTAATGGAGGAGAAAAGACCAAGGTAAAAGTGATAGGAATCCATGGTGACACAGGGGCTGATCAAATGCCCATTGAAGTCAATGGAAAGACACATGAATAGCTTCAAGTCAGTAAGATATTAATAAACCACTACATCAAATAAATCTCCGCTGTCCCTACTGGCTGCCCATGTAATCTATAATACAATGTAATTAATTGAATTATAATTAATATCCTTTTCAGATATTAGTAAACACTTTTGTTTCATTTTCTGTTATTGGGCTCAAAGCAGTTAGGGTGGAGGAAGCAGGAAGTATCTTAATGATTCTTTCCACTTGACAAAGAGGCCAAATTTGGTGCCATTTTGGAGTTCAATGTAAGCTGCAGATCTTTTAGTTTCCAACTGCAGATTCTGCACTTCCACCCTCGGTTTAAGTAGAAGGACAAAGAGTTTCCTACAAATCATGTGCTCATGGGGATCTGAGAACAGAGAATTATCCTTAATTAATGCTTGTGAGGTGGCTTTCACTGACTTAACATAACTTGTTGGCCTTTCAAGGGAGGCACAGACACAGTCTGAAGCTTTTGCTGAAAACCGTGAGTTTTCCAGCCTCATGTTCATTGACTTGAACCCTAATTATTCATTTCATCCTGAGTTCCAAAGATGGGACTGCAGTTAATATGGGGTTGATCTTGAAACCTTTGCTTGTACCAGTAGTCCTTACTCATGTGAGTGGCCCCATTGCATGTGTAAGGGTTACAGACACAGATCTATCTGCAGCATGTACAGTTACAGCTGATGGCCTCTTTGGAGTTAATATAGGATGACAGAGAGAAAGAGAGAGAGAGAGTGCACAGGTACCTCAGAAACCCCACCAGCAGCAGTAAATCACAATCCAGTGCTAGACCAGGGAAAAGCAACCCCTATACGTAAAAACCCAAACCCACATTTATCTGATGAGTAGATAGCATAATTTCCAATACACTTTCCCTTGTGCACATCAGACACACCATATTTTTCATCCTTGGTTGAGCAGTGAGGGGTTGCAGGTTCATTTCAGATAAGCAGGCAAAAGTTCAAATTGCTGCTACGAAGCTGCTTTGGTCGGAAACTAGGATGGAAATCTCAAGGTCTGCAGTGATTCCTAATACAAGCACCACTAGAAATAAGACAAGCACGATTTTCTTAGCAGCATTTCAGTACCTCCAGACTGTAATGTTGTCGGGGGAGGGGCTATCTTTTACTTTATGTTTGTATTGCGAATAGCACAATCAGGCCCCACTCTGACTGGATGCTACTACAGTAAAAATAATAATAAATAATTATAATGAACCAAGGAATGCAGATTTTTTTTTTTAATTCCCTCCCCTGCAAAAAAATTATTATCTTTTTTTTTTTTGGTAGCGTCAGTAAAAGTTCTGCTCAGTCAAGCTAAGTCTTGGACCAATTATTGTTTTATCCAAGCAGCTCCCATGTTTAACTTTTGGGATGACCAATCCTGGCGCTGGACAAGTTACTTCACCTCTTTGCTTAGGTCCCTTCCCTACACAATGGGGGTGATTATGCTGAGATACCTGATGGGGTTAGATACTCCTTTAAAGGTATGTTGAGCATGGAACTGACTACCTGAATGCTAAATATCAGCATTATTTTATGACCTAAAATACACTTTCCCAGCTCTGTGTCATGCTTGTGGACCCATTACGTGTTATGAGGGCAAGAAAAAGAGAGAGAATCCTTGCAGAGAAAACTTTATCTCAGCATTACTAGGACCTCCATATGCATAAGTCTCATTGAAACCACTGGGACTTAGAGATGTGCTTAAATCTTCTTCTTCCCTTTTCCCCGGGTAGCTGGGGTCAGGTCACTGGATCACTCTTTTCCAGTCTTGCCAGTCCAGTGCACGCTCCTTATGCCCTCCCTCCCACACACAGTCTAGCCATCATTTTCTTGGCCATCCTCTCAAGCTCAACTCACAAACTCTAGTATCAAATGTCTCCTTAACAGTATTCCCTTCATCCACCCTTAGTACATCCCATACATCTCAGCCTCCTCTCTGATACTGCAGACCTTGGTCTCACTCCTGATGGCATCATTCCACATGTGGTCCAGCAATGTCACCCCATCACTGCCCTCCAACAGCTTCAATGCTTCTCAAGTGCCTCTTTTTGGTTGCTCATGTCTCTGATCCATACAGAAGAGCTGGTCTTACCATGGTTTTGTCTAATTGTCCCTTAAGTATTCTGAGCATCTGTTTATCATAAATCACACCACTTATCTTGCACCAGAGTTCCCTATCTGCAGTTCTCTGGTAATTTCCCCATTTGCTGATAACCAGCCCCCAAGGTACTTAAATGAGAAAACTTGTGCTTAAATGCTGTCTTATGTAAGAATGGACTTAAGCACATACTCTCCTGCATCAGGGACCAAACAAATTTTTCCTAATTCACTGCATTTTTAAGACAGGACTTTTGCTTTTCCGTGAAGAGCAAATGACTGCTGAGGTGGGAGGGATTGGTGAGAGAGTAGTTCTGCTGTGCTCTGAACATTCACTTTTGTCGTTACTTAAGAACTGATTTAGAAGGATCCTGAATGCTTCTGCCAAAAGCACTAATGTGGAGGACCACAATTACAAAGAAGATATGAAAAGAAAGGAATACATGATAAAAACTTGAGAGCAAAATGCCTAAAGAAATTTCTGTTGAGTGATTTGCTAGGACGATGTATTACGTGTTTCACTCCTGGCACCTAAAGCGCTTAGAGTGCTGTACAACATTTCAGGCAGCTTTGTCTTTATTTGTCAGTCATTGAGCAAAAAGCCATTAGCTGACAGCTATTCTGCAGGAAATGAAAGAGAGAGAATGCAGAAAACTTGTAAAGATGATGCCAGTCATCCCAGAACACTATAAAAAAGAGACTCCATCTCACTTTAAAATCATGTTATTTGGGATCACATGGTGCCTGTGAGGAAAATGGCTGCCTAGTCCCGGACCTGCTCACTCCCCATGTATCAATTTGTCTCCAATGACACTGCTCTACAGCCAAAATGCTTCTGAAATAAATGTAGTCAAACTTTACTAATTCTGGGTCACTGAGAACGAAAATGATGCTTAAAATTGTTGATTGGCTCTAGTTTTCAAGCTATACTATTGTGTCAGTATATACGACCCTTGACTTGGGAATGGCGGAGGATAAGTGAGTTATAAAGGGAAGGGATCTCCATTTAAACCAGAAATGACTAAAATACATCTTTGACTGGATCTATGAATAAATCTATGACTGGGTTTGGACAGTACTTGCTTTTTAGGCAAAACAATGAATGATGCAATCTGAAGCTGGTATTGCGTCATACATGATATGAATTGCATCATGTCATTTCTAGAAGTCATGGATGATGCAATCATAACGAAGCTGACATCACTCTGTTGAACAAATTGCCCTATATCAGCTCTAGAAATCATACAGTGTCATGCTCTCTTATTTGTCAGTGTTTGATTTTGCAAAGGGACACACTTCTGTTTAGCCAAAGTGAGCAGAGATGCCTCGTACTTGTGTGAACAGTGCAGATAACTTCTGCTATGTTTGTGGTGAAGTGACTTTTGCATCACAAAAGCGCAGTATAACCACTATGGTTAAGAAAGCCTATCACCTTTATTTTGGCTGCAAAATTGGAGATTGGGACAAGAGGTGGGCCCCACACATATGCTGCAACACTTGTGCAACAAATCTTCGCCACTGGTTGAACAGGAAAAGGAAATCTATGCCTTTTGCAGTGCCAATGATTTGGAGAGAGCCAACAGATCATATCAGCAATTGTTACTTCTGCATGGTGCCTCCAGTTGGGAAAGGTGTGTCAAAGAAGAAAAAGTGGACTGTGCATTATCCAAACATTCCATCAGCTATACGCCCAGTACCCCACGGAGAAGGACTGCCGGTTCCTGATGCACCAGAATCATTCTCACTTGAGTCAGACGAGGAAGAGGAAGAGGATGAAACTTCTGGTCCTGAACCATCAATGTCACAGGACCCACATTTTCTCCCATCCTCCTCCTCTGAACCACACCTCATAACACAAGGTGAACTGAATGACCTTGTCAGGGATTTGGAACTACCCAAGAGTAAGGCAGAGCTGTTGGGCTCCAGACTACAGCAGTGGAATCTCCTGGCAGGTGATGTTAGGGTTTCCATGTTCCGTGACCGTCAAAAGGATCTTGTCCCATTCTTCTTCATGGAAGGTGATCTTGTAGCCTGCAACAACATCGATGGTGTGATGGCAGCCCTCAACATCGTTCACGATCCAGATGAGTGGACACTGTTCATTGATTCATCGAAGATGAGTCTTAAAGCTGTTTTACTGCATAATGGCAATGTTTTGCCATCAATTCCAGTTGGTCATGCAGTCCATATGAAGGAAACCTATGACAACATGAAACAACTTGTGAGGTGCATAAACTATGACCAACATCAGTGGCAGCTTTGTGGCGATTTGAAGGTTGTTGCTCTCTTGCTTGGTCTGCAGACTGGATCCACAAAGTACTGCTGTTTTCTCTGCGAATGGGATAGTCGTGCAAGAGATTCCCACTACATCAAGAAAGATTGGCCACTCCGACAGTCATTGGAGCCTGGGAGGAAAAGTGTTCAGCATCCACCACTTGTTGAATCAAGGAAGATTTTGTTACCACCCTTACACATCAAGCTGGGTCTGATGAAGAACTTTGTCAAGGCCATTGACAAAACACAAGCAGCTTTCGAGTACCTCCGTGGAAAATTTCCAAGGTTAAGTGAAGCTAAGATAAAGGAAGGTGTCTTTGTTGGTCCTCAGATTCGTGAACTTCTTCGAAATGATGCATTTGACCATGCACTGCGTGGCAAGGAAAAGCCGGCATGGAAAGCCTTCCAGTTAGTGGCAATAAATTTTCTCGGAAACAACAAGGCAGACAACTACAGGTTGTTGGTGGAAAACCTCCTCAAGGCATACAAAAGCCTTGGTTGCAACATGTCACTAAAGATACATTTTTTGCACTCTCATCTAGATTTTTTTCCACCGAACTGCGGAGCAGTGAGCGACGAGCACGGCGAGCGATTTCACCAGGACATTTCAACAATGGAGAAATGCTATCAGGGCAAATGGAGCCCATCAATGCTTGCAGACTATTGCTGGACAGTGACAAGAGATGCTCCATTTAATGAATACAAGAGACAAGCCAAGAAGCGCCGAGTAGACACTGAATAGGACTAAACTATGTACATAATTTTTTGCCTTTTGTTTCATAATAAATTTTATGTATATAACCCTTTTGCTGATTTGTAAAGTGTTACATAAACAGGACAGGTGAAATATTATTATGTAAAGCAACCATAAACACATGAAAAGACCTAGGTTTACAATTTATGATTAAAACTCTACTATCTACACAATATACATAGACATAAAATGTAAAAACTTAAATATCTTAGAAACAGTAGCCAATCAGTTGTTTTAATTGTCATATTTGAATTCAGCACATCAAAATACATAATAAATAGCACATTTTATCTCTGAAGCAGACGACATCTCAAAAATTGTACACCAGTGTAATTACTTCCCTAGCAAATCAGAGATAAGTTTCTGTCATAACAGTTTAAATTAATCCCCTGGACAAACTTCAAACCCTTGAATTTGGATTCCAATGAAAAAATGAAAGGCAACAAAAGGCATAAGTCTGAATCACCTAAGAGCCTGAAGGGGGAGACCAAAGTCCACAGCAGAACCTAGCCCAGGATATCATTGAAATAATTCCTCATAGACTGACTAGATTCAATCTAAAAAGACATTTCTGGCCTCTCTAACGATGTAACTTCATACAAGAAAATAAGCACTCAGTTACCTCAGCAACCACCTTTTGGGAAGTTCTGAAAGCTACCATAAGGGGTGAATGCAAAAAATATTCCCCCCAAAAGAAGAGAGAAAGATTCAAGTTACTAGAATCTGGCCAAGGAAATAGATGAGCTGCAGAGAGAACACACAAAATTGACCCAAATAATGAAAACCTCCTACGTTCTCTACTCCACACCAAATATAAATATAATGAATGCTTAGCCATCCAAGTCAAATTGAATGGGGAGATAAAGCAGGTAAGAATGGGGAGATAAAGCAGGTAAGCTACTTGCCAGAAGAGTTAAGATGGAATTAGCCAATAACAATATTTCTTCCTTATTACAAGCAGCCAGGCCTGCCATCTTTGAACCAACAGATATAAATAATCAGTTTAAGCAATTCTATCAAACTTTATATAAGAAAACCAATTTGACTCTAATAACTTTGATCATTTCACTGAAGGCCTACCTTTCTATACTCTAACTTCAGAACAAGTGTTTATGCACAAAGCTTTCACAACACAAGAGATCAAACAGGCTATAAAAAAGTATGAATTCCAGCAAGGCCCCTGGGATGGATGGCTTTCTGGCAGATTTCTACAAAACATTTTGTAATCAGCTATCTTCCATTCTTTCAAAGGTCTTCACTGACACATTCCAAAAAGGAACCATGTTGTGTGACATGAGAACGGTTTTAATTACTTTAATTGTAAAGAACAAAGATGGTTGCAATTGTGAAAACTTCCACCCCATGTCCTTATTGAATACATATTGCAAAATAATTGCAAAAAAATTAGTGATATGACTGAACATGCAGATCAGGTTGGCTTTATTAAAGGAGGATTGGCTGCTGATAATACAAGAAAAATTGCTCTCTTGATCCGGCAAGCTCATGTGTTCTCTCCATAGGCTTATCAATAGATGCAGAGAAAGCTTTTGATAGGGTTGATTGGCCTTATTTAATGGCTATCCTAAAAAAAATTTGGATTTGGACCAAATTTCCTGAATTGGATCAGCATATTATACAAGTCCCCCTTGTCTCACTGTCAACTAATAGAATTATTTCTCCCACATTTCAACTAGAAAAAAAAGGACATAACAAGGCAGTTTCCCTTCACTTCTTTTTAATCTCTCTCTTTAACAACTGGCAATGCACATAAGCCAGCACTCAGCCATTGAAGGTGTGACTATAAACAAAATGAGTTTATATGCTGATGACATCCTCATCAATCCCATCATTATTAAACAGAATGGATATTTTTGGAAAGATCTCTGGTTATGTATTAACTGGAATAAATCACAAACAATGGATATATCCAAAGGACCAGAGCTTTATCAGTTTCAGCATTTTCAAATATGCAAGGAAATAACTTTTATAGGTGTTAAAATTTGTCGTAATCTTCCCAAAATTGTTTCTACAAATATGAACTATATATTAAAAGAAATTTCCAAGGATGTAGAGCGGTGGCATCGTCTCCTGCCATTCTTATTGGGAGAATAGAAATAACTAACATGAATACCTGTCCATGAATGACTTATATCATTAGCCTATTGCCTTCAAGCTGTGTCCCTCACTCTTTGCTCTAATAAATAGCATGCAATTTATATGGGATAAAAATCAGCCTTGCTGGCCACACAAACTTACTCTTAAAAACTCCTGGGCAACTGGAGGCATGGGGTTGCCAGATTTTTATCTATATTATATAGCATTCTAAATGCATCCTAATGTAAGCTGGTTCCCCTCTGGTGGATCTGTAGAGATACCGGCTTGGTTTGAGATTGGAAAAAAAACTTAGCTGTGCCATTTGGTTCCCTCTCTTCTTTTATATACCTTAAAAGGCTACCCACACCCTTAAGAAAAAAATCCAGTCTTTGTATCTACATGGGGCATCCTGCAAAGCGTTACGATGATTATAGCATCCAATCTTACTAATTATCTTCTTGTACCACTATGGGATAATCCGTGCCTCAGGATCAAGGCCAAGGACAATTTGGATAAAGAAAGGATTCACAAAAATTAAAGATGTAATACAAGATGATAGACTGGCCTCCATCAATTACATGTGTAACAATATAAGCTACCGCTGTCCCACAGTTCCTTCTGTCAACTGCTATGCTCAAGGATTCATGCAAGGATAGGGGACAATTGATCTGTTTCAACTCTCTTTCCTCTAGAACATATTAAGAAATATGGAAACCAAAGTCACTTTGCAGGAATTACTTATCAGTGGTAATTTTTGCATTACCCCCTCAGTCTCAGTTGCAAAGAAAATGGGAAAAAAACTTGTGATAGTAAAGCTAAAAAGATAAAGATACCTCAACTGCTTTATCCTTGCTATTCTTCCAGAACAAGATTTAAAAATTTTATTAAGATGATGTTAAAAAAAAATAGTGAACAGAGTTTGAGCATAGAAGTTTCTGGTTATCAGGGAATAACATACAGATTATCGAGGGTGCAAAGTTTGGTTTAAGATAAAGTGGCATGAGGAATACATAATCTGCAATATCCCCGATTGGGGGTAAAAGGTTGATGGGTCAAAGTACAGACATTGAGATATGAGGGTATGAAGTTCATAAAGTGGCTATGTTCGGGTGTGGATTATAATGAGTGGATATGATGATGAGGATGGATTGACCCTCATTTGGTGAGATTTAATGTTCAGGGAATTTATGGTTCCAGTTCATACGATCCAACGGAGAAGGTCACTACTAAACAGGTGCTACTTGACTCTGGAATGTTTGTTTATGGCAAGATTGGCGACATGCTGTGAATGTTTGAGATGCAAACAGCTACATCCAACCTTCTGTACATACTCTATACCTGCCCCAAAATGCATGTGTTCTGGTACATCATATTCAGTGTTCTCTCAAAAACGTTGTCACTATCTTTCCTTTTCCATACTCGTGTATTATACGGTTGCTAGATGAGTCTGTATTACCAGTTAACAGTAAGACATGGATTGCCGTAACTATTTTAGCGGTCAGGAGAGTTATTTTGAAAAGATGGAAATCTGCAATTCCTCCCTCAAACACAGACCAGCGTATTGAGCTCTCTATTATTGCATTAATGGAAAAAATGACTGTCTAATAGAAATGCTTGGAAAAATAGGAGGCTGTTTGGTCGCACATGAAACTATTGCACACTTTTTCAGTTTAGTATATATTAGTCCCCAATACTGAAAGGTTATGTTATCACTTATTTATCTAGTTAGTCACTCTGATGCCCTGCATGACCTCTTTGGGTTCAGGTGGGTATTTTTGTTTGTTTTTATTTTGTTGTTTTTGTCTAGGTTTTGCAAATAATAAATGTTGAATTTTATTATTTATATGCTATTTCCATCTTGTGCATGTATTTATATATGTTTTGTTTTGTGTTTATATTTTATATAAAAACAATAAAAAATAAGTTGTAAAAACATCTTATTTATGAATATTGTGAAAGGTTGTCCTTGAAAGTTATTTAAATTCACTAATCATCTTTGGTTTGGAATCAGACATACATGTGCCTACATTGCCATACATGAACGCACAAACATTTAGCCATTTTATGGACTTTCCTACTGGATGTTTTGCTCTTCTAGAATCCAGCTTAGATCAAAACAAAATTTCAGTGATGAACTGAATTGTGTTTAGAAGGTTTCAGGTTCTTTTTTTTAGTTTAAGAAAGGAATAAATAAAATCTAACGGGTTTCACTTCTTGTAATTAGCTGAAGTATGTTACATGTATATTTCCATTGTGGTTTAGGACAACAATGAGATCCTAGTATCAGTCCTGCAATGGACTCAGGTAGGTTCCAACTGGAAAAGAAAAAGCAGTAGCACTCGCCCAGACTCTGCCCACAAGCCAGGCTCTGTCCACTGAATAAAAAAGTTCCTCCCGTATGAGGCATTGCTCACAGTAGATTGTGCAGATGTTCAGAATAAGACTATGTGTGCTCTCTGGGTTTGACTCTCCTTCATCCCTGGGCTCTGCAGGGCTTCACAGGCTTGTCTTCCCCTCTATGAGATGGATAAGGTCTCAGATGTCAAAGACCAAATTTCAATCTATGAATCTCTGACAGCTGCATTCACCTGGGGCAATCCAGGTCACCAAGCCAAGGATGAATTTGTGAGAGCTGAGGACAAAGTGTTCTCAGAACAGGGGAGCTGGCTATGGGACAAACTTTGTTAATCTGTGCTAATTGACTGCATATTACTACATCCACTTTACGACCCTTTTGTCTAAATGAGGTGGTGTAGTAGAAAATCGAACGACAGTTTTAAAAGATGAAGTCATTAGGAGAGTCCATCAGACTCCAAAGACATCCCATCCTATGCCATTATGCCATTTACCAGTGCACATATGTTTTTGAAGAAGCCTTCATTTATCACCCCCAGTGAAAGGTAATTGGATCAATCATTTCAGGACATTATTAAGTTGTCATAATAAGCATTAAAGATCTTGTAGTGTTTAAAGACACATGCCATTTGGGCACACATAACTACTCAATATTTGTATGCAGTGCTAGAAAAAACAGCTTGTGTATATTTATTTGCACGTGAAATCTTGGAACAGGATGTTCACTGAATACCTAACAAGAAGCTGCTAGTACTGCAGACAACAATGACTCAGTTACCTCCTATATACTTTTTCCATCATACCAATAATAAAGTGCACACATTTGATCCTTTCTTTCATTTACCAGATTTGTGTTGGCCTGTTCTCATTAGTTTAAAATCTGGCCTAAGAAGGAGATTTTTAAAACATCAACTCAGCTTTAACAGCCACTCCTAATTTACTGATAGTGTGCCACCATTCCAGCATCAGGACTTGAAAATGACACACATCAGTGTTGACATCTGCTGCAATGTACATCTACCAAATTAGAGATATGGAATCAGCCCAAATGGTACAGGTGATTATGTGCTGGCATTGCAACCCCATTCTTAATAATAATAGCAGGGACTACATGAACTGCAAGGTACTAACTTTATGGTTTCTTTTGGAGATTGTGCCACCCAGTGTACCATTATAGGGAATCAAATCACCCAATGCAAAGGTGTTTTAGTCACCATCCAACACTGGGCTGGCAAGAGCAGTAATTTCAGCCTAAAGGCAAGTTATGTAAAATACCACTGAGTGAGCTCTCAACACTTTCACTGTTATTAGCAGAAGGATTTGGTGTAACTACAACTGGATGAGTTCGTGCCAACTTTTCCTTGATACAAAGCACTATTGCAGGCAGCATTCAGTGGATTGATTTAGGAATCCCATATTGATGGTGTTTCATCGTTTTTTGAATCTGGAAGAGATCATTATGGTCACGTAGTCTGACGATCTGTCTTGCTCTCTTAGGTACATATATAGCCCCATTATTATAGTCTCTAAACATCTCATAATTTTCTGTGTTTATCCTCACAACATTGCTGTGAGCTGGGGAAGTGCTATTATCCCTACCTTAATGGCTCTGGAACTGAGGCACAGAAAGGCTAAGTGACTTGCACAAGGTCACACAGAAAGTCTGTGGCACTGCAGGAAATTGAGCTCAGGATTCCTGAGTCACAGACTAGCACCCTAACCACTGGACCATCCTGTCTCCTTCCTGCATAACAGAGGCCATAGAATTGCACGCAGTGATTCCTGCATCAAGCCCTATCTTGTGGTTGAGCTAGAGCTTTATATTGTTATACCATAGCATCAGTAGAAGGCTACTGTTGCATGCCTCCACTGCATTGTGAAGCAAGAGGACAACCACCTTGGATTCTTAGTTACCTGGACTTGTCAGACTTCTTCTTCTTTCTCCTATTGCCCATCAGCTTGTTGGGCAATATTAGAGGGCTCCCAGCCGGGGTCTTTGTTGTACTGGGAGTTACTGTAAGGGCTGATGCAGAGCTACCTCAACCTCAGAGGAAGCCCTGGGAGGCACTTGGCCTCAGTGAAGAAGGCTACTTCCCCCATCTCTTAGGTGTGTAGAACCCATCACTACTCCCCTGTATGGCTGGCCAGCACTACTGCCTGATGCATAGTGAAGATGGTACTGGCAGCTTGCCATCCTCCTCCCACCCCTTTTGGGATGCTGGGGAAAGCAGGGGGAGAAGGGACTGGTAATCTGCCAGCCTCTAATGAAGACTGTACCAGGGAGGAAACACACCAATGTAAGACCTGGGCAGATTCTGGCCCTTGGGTTCCATAATCACGAGAACTATACAGGCAGTTTCTAAAAGGGTAGCTGGGCTCACTGGGGTGGGAGGACAGTAGTGTAAAACTGCTACATTTATATCCCCATTCCTCACATCTTTCCTGTTTCCCCTTTTCCCCATTTCCAACCCCTGTGGTCCAGGCTCCATTAAACTTTCCATCACCAACATCCAGCCTAGGTTGGAGAAAGCACCACAACAGATATTTCTGGGGAAAAGCCTGCTTTGCCACCCCAGGAAAGGGACTAGGGGTGTGTCTACACTAAACCTGGGGCTGTGGAATATGGGCTAGATGTTTGCAAGGTTGGGCTTGAGCATCCACACTGCATTGTAAACCTGGGTTTAAGTTGTTGCACCTGGATCTCACAGCCATGCTAATGAGTCCACACTGCACTATGCAGTGAGTTGGGTACGCAGCCAACTGTGTGGAGAATTGGTCCATTTTTTTCAAGTGATTTTTTTTTAAATGAGACATTTGTGGGTTTTTTGAATGTTTTCATTTTTTCTGATGAAGAGGTAGCTTCACATTTTTCATTTTTGGGCTTAGGCTCACCTCGAGAAAGAAGAGCAGCTTGTCTCCTTCTTATAACATAAGATTTTTCTTAATATAGTGTACTGGTCTCAGGAAATGATCCTTGGTGCCAGGGAACAGAGGGAGAAATCAGTACTGTGCTCCTTGTGCCATTATCCTTCCTGCAAAATTGCCTTGCTGGGGGATTTGGTAGGCATGTTCTTTGTAGAAGGGTTCTTCCTCATGGAAAGTTTAGGTAGAAGTGTTGCCACAAGTGCAGTCATAGCGGAGGGCAATTTTTTTGTGCTGCTAACCCCAGTTTACTTATTGAAGCATTAACGTTCACCTTCAAGGGTTGACTTTTCAGAAGTACTCAGCACCCGCAGCTGGGGTCAGGTGTTCAAGTGCTCAGCACCTGGTTAACTACCGAAATGAAATGGCCAGATCTGCAAAAAGGCACAGCACCCAACAGCTCCCACTGAGAACAATGAAGAATCCTCCTCTTCGCTTGACGTTGAGAATAATACATGCCCAAGTTTTCTCACCTTTTGGACAAAACATCACCTTTGTCCCAGTGTAAGATCTGGGTTTTATATCCTGCCAGTTCATTTACTTGCAACCAAGAGTGAAGCATTCACTTGTCTTAGTAGTGTCACCTGACTCCTTCAGACATGTCATGTGTTTAATACTGATCAGCAAATACTGCTGCTGTAAGGCTGAACATAGTAGATGTCTGAATGATCATTTCCACTCGGACAGATGCCTCCAGGCAAAATCAGGCTGATTTGTGCATATTTTAGCATATTAAGCTACTTCATAAAATATGTATGTCATAATTTGTGAGGGGAGTTATTCAAAGCACTGCAAAAATATGCTCTAATGCTGGATTAGAAGGAAAATAGACTCCGATGGGAACTTATCAATGCATCTGCCAAAATAACTTTGTCATAGTCAAATACAGAGGGCAGACAGCCATCAGAGAAGGAAAATGGTTGGAGCTGTAGAAGGCGGTTTGCCACAGAACCATGTTGCAAGAAAAAAAGCTACTCAGATGTAGTAGTTAATATATGAGCTTCACATTGTCCATCAGGGTCATGCTAAAAACTGAAGTGAAGAGAGAGGATGCAAATTTCTTCACTTTGAAAGTGTGAGCTCAAATCTCCCCTGGGCTTTCTCGGAGCCCATGGAGTGCATGCAGATTGCCACTCAATGCACTCACTCCCCACTACCAGGTCTCTGAGCTGGTGCTGGAGTTAAGGGCCAGGATCTAATCTCCTCTTGGAATCTTGAGTCCTGTTGTGGGAAGCCCTTGTGCAGCTGCACAGGCTGTTGGGCAGGTTCTAGAGTGCAGTCCCTGCCTCTGGCATGTGCCATCTCTGGTGTGTGTAATAGCTAGAGTTCAATTCTGTGGGCCAGGGCCTCATCTGGTGTAAATCTGGGTGGGTCCATTGAAGCCAATGCAGGCATGCTGAGTCACACCACCTGAGGAGCTAGCCTCAGCTTCCAATAGATTCTCAAGTCTAATTGTCAGTGCTTGGACTAAGGTGAATTTTCTATGTAATGATCTACACTATGTAGAATCAACCCGCGGTGGCATAGACCCAGGCACTAGTCTGGCACTCTGCTAATTATAGCATTTCTGTCAGTCTAGTAAATCATGTTACAATAATTTCACTTCTCATTACAGTTTCCTCTTGCTTCTTTGAATCTAATTGTACAAAGCACTTAAAAACAAATAAAAAACAGCCAACCAAGCAACTAAAAACCTTCGACCATATCAGTTTCTATTCCATTTAACCTGCCAGCTTCTTTATCTGCCCATTAGGTCAACACTTTCTATTTCTTGTTAGTTGGAGGAAGTCTATTTTTCCAACTTATTGCCATTTGCTCTTGGGAGGCAGATAGTCCATATGGCTTCAATTGAGTCAAATAACCAGAAGTCATAAACAGCTTGTTGGCTGACTTTAGCAAGGACATGATTTTGATCAGTTGTGCCACTAGCAACAGGTAACTGCCCAGCCAGCACAAAAATGAGGTTATAAAAGATAAAGCAGCAGTTTTGCTACGAATGAAGAAGATAGCTATCCAAATTCTGCCCTCAGTTACACTTTTAGGATCCTACTGAACTGAATGAGACTGCAATGGGGTAAATGAGAGCAGAATTTAACCTGTTGTGCAGTAAACAGAGCTACTCAAAGGTTAAGAGTTTTCTGTGTTGCATACAAATGAACCAATTGGGACATCTAGGGTACTCCTTCCTCTCAGCTCCCCACGATGTCTGCAATCTTCTCTGTTTCTGGCTATTGGACTATAAGTTCTTCGGGGCAGTGATTGTTTTCATTTTGTGCCTTGCATATTGTTGGTGATTAATTAATACATGATTAATAGTGATTACACTTGAGGCCAGGTAAGCATCTTTAAGTAAAAGCATCCATGTATTCCTATACCAAAACCATCGTTCAACAGTTTTGTCCTCTGGGTGCTTCAGGAAAAAGAAAGTTGAAGGGAAAAGAACGGGAGCTTCTTCTCTGACTCGTCTCTGGAGAACAGGGCAAAACACTCACTCTGTTTTTCCAGTTCCTGGTTCTGGCTGGGAGCACAAGTGCTGCAAAGCTGCAAGAAACTCTCATCTCACAACATTTCCAAGTCAATTTGCAGACCCAAGGTGTTTGAATAAGCTATGGATAAGCATCCAAACCTTCATCTAATTCTTCCAGCTGAAATGAACCTTGACACTTCTTGAGGTTTGACCATGACTCATTTTACATCTTCCTATTGCCTGGAACGGGGTTACCAACTGCTACAAAGTGTCAGACTGGAAACGGAAGATGATCTTCTGAAAACGGGTTGTAGCATTAGCCTTTGAAATAGTCAGATACCAGCTGTCTCTAAAGACAAATCACCAGCAGTGACAGAAATGTTCAAGTTCTCAGACATATGTCGTTGTCGCTGACACTACTGTATGGGTCTGGCTGAAGAAGTTTCCCCACACTGCCCAGCCAATATACCTTGATTCTGATCTGCAGAGATCATTTCATGAGGGATAACAGCTCAGCTTCCATCCCCTTCCAGTCATTGGAGCCTCTGCTGAGAATGTTCACGAGATTGCCATATAGGCATGTCAGGTGTGGTTGTGGCACAGTTGTGGTTGTGGTGTGATGTGGAGACCTGCTTACTGGAAATTGGAATAGGACTAACACACTTGCTTCACACATAGTGGGCTATCAAATGCCCAGGATGTCGCAAGAACTCCATTCACTACCAACCTGGGCTGGACTGACACCAGCTAGCTAGAGGTGAATGACTTTATGGGCATAATCCCATACCACTTCAGTCCATGTGCGATTTTCCACCTTTTTCTAAGTACCAGGAGCCATCCAGTCTCCAGGATTCATGGATTATATGGAGCTGTATTTTTTAAAACCTTGCTGTTCCCAAACACAAATCAATCCAAATGCTGGACTTCCAGACAAGAATGCCAGGACCTCAGCACAGATGCTACATAAAATAGATTTTAATTGTATTTACTATGAACATCAATTTAGGCCTGCCACTCAATTCATTATTATTATTGTTGCTTTTTGAGGAAGTATATTAAGTGAGGAAATACCAGGAAGAGAAAATCATGATTTTTTTTTAAACTTTTGGGATTTCAGGATTTAAAAACTCAGTTTACCTGGTCAGGAATATAGTCAATGTGTAATGGTGTACCCCATAAGGCTTCATGGGAATATGCTTATGAATGTATATACGATATAACTGGAAGATGTTTTATGCTACATATGCCATGTAACATATCTATGTAAAGGTTATAATCTACTGAATACATTCCTCCTATTTGTATGCATGTATCATTTTTGTACTTGAAGTTAGGAATATTGGCTGTATACTTGCTTGATTTCTAAGTAGCCTTAGTAATGCATTTGGTCAGGTTCTTGAGAAAGGGATGTGCAAATTAAGTGCCCAATCAAGAACCACTTAAGCCAACAATGAACTTGAAGACGCCAATCCACATCGGAGCTTTCCCAGGAATGTGGCTTGGCTGGTAAGAAACTCAGTCATGCATAGACATGTGACTTGCCCATGTGACTCCAAAACTCCATCTTGGAGCTGGACTTTGCATAGGACAGAGGAGGGGGTCTCCACCCACAAGAGAAAGTCTACTTAAACCCCTGGGAGACCCCTCAATTTTTGTCTTCAGCTGTCTAAAGAGATAGCCTCTCCATCCCCAACGATACCTGAAAGAAACTGGAACAAAGGACAGTAACTACAGGGGATGTGAGTGGTTGTTGGACCCAGACTAGAAGGAGACTAGTCTGTAAAAGGAAGCTTACTCGAATTCCTCTAAGGGTGAGTTTTTATATGTACTCAGTTTTCTTATTGTATTAGACTCAGACTTGCATGTTTTATTTTATTTTATTTTAATTCACTTTGTTCTGTCTGCTATTATGTGGAACCACTTAAATCCTACTTTCTGTATTTAATAAAATCATGTTTTACTTATTAATTAACCCAGAGTATGTATTAATACCTGGGGCGGGGAGGGGAAACAGCTGTGCATATTCTCTATCAGTGTTATAGAGGGTGAACAATTTATGAGTTTACCCTGTATAAGCTTTATATAAAGTAAAACAGATTTATTTGGGGTTTGGATCCCATTGGGAGTTGGGCATCTGAGTGCTAAAGACAGGAACACTTCTGTTAGCTGCTTTCAGTTAAGTCTGCAGCTTTGGGGTACGTGGTTCAGACCCTGGGTCTGTGTTGGAGCAGACTGGTGTGTCTGGCTCAACAAGACAGGGTGCTGGATTCCCAGGCTGGCAAGGAAAGCAGGGGCAGAAGTAGTCTTGGCACATCAGTTGGCAGTCCCAAGGGGTTTCTGTGATCCAACCCGTCACACAATGTACCACTGAAATGAAAGCATCATACAGCGCTCACAAGATGGATTTAAAACGAAAGGGCCAGAATTTCAAAAATGTTCAGCACCTACAATTTCAAGAGCTCAGCATCTCCCAATGGCAGCAGCCGGGTACTGAACACTTCATTTAGATACGTAAATGGGTACTATTAGGTGATGAACTCTTTTGAAAATCTAAGTTCCCACACACAGATCCACCTCCAGCAAAGCACTTAAGCACTTGTTTAACTTTAAACAACTGAGTAGTCTCTTTGACACCAATGAGACTACTCACATGCTTAAAGTTGAGCATGTACTTAAGGGTTTTGCTGGACTTCAAATTTGTTTTGTGTTTTTCCCATATATACAGAAGTACCAAGCACCTTAAATTTGAAAAGAAACAAAAATGTCTTAGCATTTATGTTATTATTTAACACAGTGGGTAGGGAGAAGATGGCAACATTATTTTATATTGATTTGCTGGAAGAAAAGATATATGATTTTAAGAAGTCCATGCCTGACCTGCCAAAATGAAGAATAAAGCATTGTGCTGACAAGTAAAGAAATGCTCACTGTAAGAACTAGGGGTTTGACTCAGCAAAACGTTTAGCCACGTGCTTAAATTTAAACACATAAATACAGTTAAACATTTGTTGAATCAAGGCCTCTGTTCAGTTCACAGAGATATGAAAGAAGTGCAGCAGTGCCTGAACAGAAGAAACAAAGCCTTGTTTCTCAATGTCTTGATGGACTTTCTCTCCAAGACCTACTTGCAGGGTTTGGACTGTTTGTTTTCTTGCACTTGATGGATTTCAGCATCATTGCACCTTTGGGATTTCTCTAGAGCTCGGCTATCTCACATTACCTGTAGTTAACAAGGCAATTATTCTTATTCAGCAACCAGCCTTTTAAAACTAAAGCCTGTGAAGCTTTATTTCCAGAAGCAGCAGTCAGTGTTGTGCTTAACTGATGGATCCAGAAAAGCTGAAATGGTCTGCTGAAGATCCCATAACACCTTGGGAGCACGGCACTACCAGGCTGCCTACAAGTAGTCTGATATGTTCCTGGACTTGGGAGGAGGAATTGAGTGTAAGGAAAGCCCCCTTCTTGATCTGGAAGCAACTCCCTTGATCATGTGATTTCACTAACTTCCTGGAAATACTGAAAAACAATTCCCTTTGTCTCAGTGCAGTCATGGCACTGGAGATAATGATTGATGATTTGCATTCTGGGAGTGCCTAGGAGCTCTAGACATGGACCAAGAACCTATCGTATTAGGCATTGTACAAACACAGATTAGGTAGATATCTCTGCTCTACTTTTCCCCCAATACACACAGACACTAAAAATGACATAGGACAGCTTCAGTGAAACAACCAGAAATTGAAGCTAGATTTGGTGACATCAGCTCCGCTGTCATATCTTTCTCTTTCCTATTATTATTTTTGGTCTGCACTATATACCAGAGTCTACCATTGAGCTGAGTACTTAGCCTGCATGTCCTAGGTTCATTATTGATCAACGATATCTAAAAGCAGCACCGAAGTTCAGCCAGCAGGATGTTTTCAGCCTGAAGTCACTTGGGGGGAACCCAAGCAGTTCTGTGTCTGCTGAGAGCATCTCTTCTAGGCCAGATATTTAAGACCTAGCCACATTGGCATCAGAATTTAGTTCTGCCCCAGCATTTAAACACTACTGTTGCTAATAAAGTACTACCTTGGTTACCCTGATGAATGTGGATAGGAGTCTTATCTGAAAAGAATGTGTTAGAACCGCAGTTGACATAGTCATGCTATAGCTACTTATGGCAGTAATTTATAGCACACTTATTAAGGGGAAAACATTCGCTGTCCACCTTGGTCAGGAAACCATTCTAAAAGTACACTGGCAACCACAAGGCCAAGTCCCACCATCAGCTATGTACAGCTTGAATCAGTGAGGTAGCATGGACATAGAGGAGGGCAGAACTTAGCACAGTCCTATTTGTACAGAGCTGCAGCTAGCATGGCTCTGATACCCATGTGGCTATAGCTTATATGGCTCCCCAATCTCTCCTTCTGCGGAATGTTGGTGCTGCCAACTCTTATCTCATCTTATCATAAGATTTCTCCTCTTTGGGTAGGTGGCATGAAATATTTTCTCTCCTGTTTTACACTTTCCCATTTCATGCTCAAGTTAAATTGTTCTTGTTGGAGCTGCATGTGAATGAACACCATGAACACCAACAGCCCTTCATATATTGTTTTAAACTACTTACTGTTAAACTCTTTCTCTCATCTCTCTTGATCATACTTCTCTACTTCTTCCATTCCCCTTTATAAAAATTAAAAACCAAAAGCTATATACAAGTGAAGAGATCTCCTAATGATCAGCTGTAGGGGAGCCAGCTATTGTCAAAGAGGTAGAGCTATACAAGGAGGTCTTTCAAGGTGCCTGGAATATAAAAGGCCAAAGAATGTTAATATTTCTTGCTGGCAGTAAAAAGTGGGCTCTGCTGTGCATTAAATAAGTTTTTTCCACATGAAGAATGTGGAATCAGTCATCCAGAGGGCTTCCAAACAGAGGATAAAAAGTAGAAGGGAGAGATATACTGAAGGGTATATTTTCTGGGAGTTTGCCACCACAGAAAAGCTAGTAGATGATGTGGAAAGTGCAGCAATATCTTATTCGAGAGCTTTGAAGTTGACTTTCTCCAGAATTTAACACAAAACACTTTTTCTATGTATCTATTGCTCCATGCTTGAAAATCCTTTTATGTTAAATCTTTTCCTCCCCATCATATTCCAGCTGATCTGAATACCTGAGCAGATGGTTTTTCATTTTCCTTTGGGATTTGCTTGGCCACGTTGTTACCTAAGTTAATTTCAAGTTCTATGGCAATGACACAATGTTTCTATTAGTATTTTGGGTTAGTGCCATTCATCGACTGTACAATGAATGATGTGCTTTGGGAGATATGGTATTTTATAACTGTTCATGTCTGAAATATTAGTATTTTGCTAACACATGGGTCTGTCAAAGCCATAAACGTTAATGTTACCAGTATTGCATTAACATATATTTTTGTAATCAGCTTGGCTGATTGAAATGCAGGAACAGAGTAATTCTTTTAATGATGCCACACTGTATCCTACTTTTGGTTAATATGCAAAGTCAGATCAGGGTTAAGAATCCCTTGAAGTATTCAAATTCCTCTCCACTGTGTAAGGGCTTCACTTTCTGTTACAGGTGGTTGCTTCAACTACCATGAAGTTGTCCCACCTCCCATTAGGTGTGGCTTCTCCCATCTCCTCCATCCATCTGAGACTTTCTCCAAACAATTGAAGAAGTCTGTGCCTTAGAAGATCCCTTTGATCTTGTCTGTGACTCAGTTTGGGCCATGCTCGTCCACCAATGCCTTGGCTACAGAAGGCCTTCTCAGGGATGACATTGAGGAAGAGGCCAGTTCAATGTCATGGGACCTGTGACCACCTCTCAGGTAAAGTCTGCCATTTCTGGACCATAGCAGGAGACTGACGGCATGACAAAAGGCTGAAGGAAAAAATTCTCTCGCGTCCTGAGTACCCTCATGAACTTCATCCTCATGCCTCAGGAGTGATCGGAGCCCACAACCTAGTTGAGCCCTCCACCAGCCTCTACTTTGAATACCATGTAACCAACCCCCTAAGCTCATGGATAGAATGAAATCATCTGTGGAAGGCCGTGACTGGATCAGTTACCTCCAACATAAACATAAACATAAACAGTTATCTCCAACATAAACACTGGGCATTCATGCAACTTGAAGGGGAACTGGTGAACAGTATTTGCAGCCTTTTTTCAAAGCATCATGAGAAGAAATGAAGAGGCATATTGAGGATCCCACATGTGGCTATCTTGGCAAGCCTAGCTTGGAAAAGCCTTAGTTCAATTTCTCATTTCTAGGAAGATAATGCCTAACAGAGAAGGAGAGGCCCCAGCCAGGGGAGCAGGATTTCATAGCGTGTAGGGCCAGTGGAATGTGAAAAACACAATAAATCCCCATGTGAGAATGCTGCATTGATCGCAAGCAGACAATGGGAAACCCACAATTTTTATTAAACTAATTTGAATAAGACATATTTTTTTCAAATGTTTTAGAGCTGGAGCTCATACTGGTTTGAACTGATGACTGTATTCAGGAATAAAGATTTGTCAAAAATGGGGTGTACATTTTGCATAATAATTCACAAAAAATATTCTGCTGTAAGTTTTTATCAAAAATTTGAACTTATAAATTCTATAACATGTTCTATAGCTAGTCAAAAAGTAGGGCAACATTTTTATGAACATTTTTGTGGAAGGCTTCAACAATTTTTTTCATCAACATTGGAATGAAAATTTCATTCAAATTGCAAATTTGAAAAAAAATTCAACTTGCTTGTTCTGAGCCTAGAATGTGTCATGAAAAGCTTGTATGACATTTTTGAGAATTCAAAATTTCAATGATAATTAAAAAAAAAATACCAAAAATGTTCACCATTTTCTAATCAGTTGTATCCAGGTTTCAGGAAATTGATGATTGTTCTTAAAGAAATGGAAATAATGGCAAAATCAAAACCTCTAGCATGATCATTCCTTATACCATTCTCATCACAGTAGTATCTGAGTACAGTATCTGAGCATAGCATCATACAACCATTCTGATTCCTAATTAATATTTGGCTGGAATATGAATGTGTTAGCACTGGTTTAACTCATACAGAATAATAATCTTTTGGGTTAAAGATCTCTGGTATTTTTCCTAGTTGAATGCGGAGCAATTATTATTTTTAATTGTTAATATGGCATGGTTCACACTTGTAATAAATTATGGCCCTGCAGTTTCAGGGTAGTAAAAAACTCTGACACAACAGACGTTTTTCTTCTTGGTTTTTTGTCTTCATGCAAGGACGATGTTTTCTCTTTCCCCTGAGAAATACTGCCAAGCAATTTCTTGTTCGGAAGAAGAAAAACTACCTAACAAAAGAGATGCATCTTTTACAGAAGTAAACTTCTTTCACCTCACTGGTAGGTGACTGCCAATTTAAAACTGAAATAAATGTCACAGATCAGCCTATAAATCTGAAACATATTTCAGTAACCATCCTGAAAAGCAGGTTGTCCTTGTTTAGGATGCAGAAAAGGCATTCACTATGCAATTTCCTCAGCACAGTAGAGGTAGAGAGTTAAATCCCCCTCCTATAAGTGAAAGGAAAGCAAAAATGCACTGTGAAAGTTACACTCTGGTGAATTAACAATGAACTCATCCTCTCAGGTAATTTAACATCACCCTAGTCATTTTAAATAGGAAGCACGCCTCTGGTCACTCTGACCCCTTTTGGACAGCATAGTACAAAACTTTTACCAGAGTGGTCACTGGTGAAGGGAATATTGCATTGTGGGATTGTAGCTGGAGGACTGGTTATACCAGCATAGGTTCACATGCATCTACATTGATGTTATGCCAACAGAACTGTATCAGCAGGCGGCTTATGTTGTTCCCACAAGGAGAATAACTATGTCAGGAAGAGTGGATGGTTTTGCCAAAAGGATACAAAATTCAATATGTGAACACATCGGGCTGTGCTGACAAAAGATGAATTTTGCAAGTAAACCTCGCTAGTGCAGACCAGGCCTATCCTAGCTAGATGTTCAGCTGCACTTAGTAAGTGCTGGGTGCAGCTGAGAACAGGAGGGGACTACAAAGATGCTGGTTGTGGCACCTTGCTCCTGGAGCTGGTACTAGGCTGCCCCGATGTGGTTGAAAGCAGCTTGGGGGCTGCTCTAAAGCACACGCTCTGACTAGCCACAGTGCAGTACCACCGCCGCCCCGTTGTCCCTGGCACAACCATGTACTGGGTGTGGATGGCAGAGGAGGCAGCTGTACACCAACTGGGGTTCCTTGTATGCTTTACTCTTGACCAAGCTATAGGCCTCAGGCTCAGCACTGCTCCTTTGAGGAGCTGGAAGAAGAAGAGAAAAGACCAACTTTTCTGGAGAGGGGCTTGTCAAGCTGCCCTGCAGTGCTTCAAGGAAGCCAATCTCAGAGCAGACTATTAAGAAGCAGGGCACACACACCAAACTGGTTGTGAGTTCTATATTTAGATTTCACCAACCAATTATCAAGTGTAAACTCCTCAGGCACTATAACAGCCTAAACATGGAGTCACAGATAGTCCCCTTGGGTACTCTGATCTGTCTTGCCATGCAGGTAAGCTTACCTTTGTGATAGATACCCCTCCCCATAGACCACAGCAATATTCAGGTTCCTCCCAGTCCCAAAGGACCAGTCACTTACCCCAGGTCAATTGCATCCTAGATCTCACACCAAAGACAACACTTGTAGCCAATCCTAAAAGAGTTATTTACAAGGTTAAAGCAGGTAAACACACACAAAACAGTTTGAAACTTACATTTCAAAAGGTAATAGAAGCTTCTGTAATAAACAAGCTCTTATATCCCTTCGGATTAACCGAGGCTAACCACTGGGGATCTCTTGCTTATGCCTAGAAAGCCTTGCCCTCGAGAGTCCAAGTAACATAGAGATACAGTTTCTCCTTGTTAGGGATTTTTATTCCCTTTCCCCCTTGTCTGAGCTGCCAGTTCAGTTGATGGGAGGAATTCACTTGCGAGTCTCATCTTCATAGGCAGGGGGAGAGCAGTCAACAAAGTGTTTTGTCCTCTGATGTTCCACAATAGTTCGTCTGGTGTCGATGGGCCTTCTCTGTTGGGCAGGCGGTAACACTGACTTTTAGAGACTGGTATTTTACACTGGTTAATGCTTCTCTCCTGCCCGGTGATGTACAGTTACAGAGGCTTACAATACAAACACTAAAATATTACCTTATAACATGGGATAAAAATGTTATAAATGAGATCAACGCATGTGGCAATTTACAAACATTCAATAAAATCTAAACACTAGCCACACTTTTATAATTCTAAGTCCTGTTTTAACAATACTAACACAGGTAAGCCAGACTGAATCCAGCGATGTGTTTGTCAGTGTCACAGGGCTTAGTAGCACTTGTGTTCAGGAAACATGGCTGCTTCCCAGATGTAAGGGTTGGGTGTGAGCTTCCGACTCGGTTTCCTGTGGGGGAGCTGCTAGCAGAGATGCTGTGATGTCATCAGGGCTATGAGAATAAAATGCAAATTCAGCTATTGTGATGTCACACTCACCTGGCAGTGCTCAGCGACTGTGTTGCCTGGTGAAGGTGACAGGAAGAGAGAGAGGTAGTGAGGAGTGGTCTGTGCAGGGCCTCAAGGGCCCTGAAAGGCTGCTGGAGGAGCTGCTGAGCTGCTGGGACATGGTGATGGAGCGTTATGGTCTGTGGGTCAGATCTGATGGGTGAGCGGTAGTTTTTAGCACACCTTGGGAAGGTATGTGATGTAGAGTGAGTGAATGTAAGAGGGCTTGAGCTACACAGGGTGAGGCAGGGAGGAGAAAGAGCTAGTCAGAAATGCTCCAGTGGAACATTTTTCCATTGGAGAATGACAATCCATTGAAATCAAAATGTGTCATGGAGGTGCTTTGATTTCAACAAAGTTGCAGCAGGATCCATTCAGATTTCCACCAGAAGCTTGCCTGGTTTCCTGCCAGCTTGCTTGCCCTGCTACTTGGCAGCCTGCCTGGCTCCCAGCCTCTCACCTGGATGCTTTGCGAGCTGCAGCTCCCAAGCTCTGAAGCTCCTGGCTCAGCTGGGCCTTGTGGGCTCCCAGCTCCCCAGCCTGGCCCTGTGGGGCTATTCCCTTTTTCAGAGACTTTCAAACCCTTTGGGTTTCAGTTGAAATTGGAAAGAAACCAATTTTCTTAATATCAAAATTCAATTACCTGTCTCCACACAGCTCTAGCTAGGAGCAGCTCACAGCAGATTTGAGGTTGGTTTTGGATTATATATCTTCGTGGATGAATTTTGTATGCTTGGCAAGTTTTTCTGGCATTCTCTGAACTAACTAACTGGGCTGGACTGCAATGATTACAAACCAGTCTATGCTTTTTGTGGAATAGGAGCACAAGAGCTTTCTTCATTTCACAGGCAATACTCGCAGCTTGCTGCAGTGATTCCACAAAGACTGTAAAGAAAGTTGCCGAGAAGAAACATTTGCTGTTCTTCTGGAGAATCCTGTAGTGTCTAGGGCCAAGTGAGTTGGAAAGTTAGTCACATTGGGTTATTTGCCTGCTACAGATTGTTTTCACTGCTACTGTTTTCCTGTAAGTTAGTAATTGTGACATATAGCAGTTTTCCTGTAATATCGTTGAGAGATCTTACTGTATTAAGTTTATGTAGTTTATCAAGTTTATTCAGCTTGGAAAAGAGGAGACAAAGGGGGGATATGATAGAGGTCTATAAAATCATGAGTGATGTGGAGAAAGTGGATAAGGAAAAGTTATTTACTTATTCCCATAATACAAGAACTAGGGGTCACCAAATTAAATTAATAGGCAGCAGGTTTAGAACAAATAAAAGGAAGTTCTTCTTCACGCAGCGCACAGTCAACTTGTGGAACTCCTTGCCAGAGGAGGTTGTGAAGGCTAGGACTATAACAGCGTTTAAAAGAGAACTGGATAAATCCATGGAGGTTAAGTCCATTAATGGCTATTAGCCAGGATGGGTAAGAAATGGTGTCCCTAGACTCTGTTTGTCAGAGGGTGGAGATGGATGGCAGGAGAGAGATCACTTGATCATTACCTGTTAGGTTCACTCCCTCTGGGGCACCTGGCATTGGCCACTGTCGGTAGACAGGATACTGGGCTAGATGGACCTTTGGTCTGACCCAGTACAGCCATTCTTATGTTCTTATGTAATGTATCATTGTAGGCTGGGGACTGCATGTAATTCCGTGGGGGAAGGTGACTACAGCTCTCCAGGAACCAAGAATAGTGCAAGGGAGGGGGAATGACGAGGCAAATTCTCTCATGCTGTAACACCTGCAGAGAAGTATCACCATCTGGAGACGCTCATATATGCTAGATCAAACTGGATTCTCCAGGGACCAACAGACAAAGAAAGGACTTTTGTATAAATAGCCTGAGTTAACACTGACCCAGGGTCTGCTTTCTGATCCAGAAAATGGACAAGACCTTCTGTCCTGGATAGGAGAGGCAATCCTTCCTGTGAAGGGGTGGAAGGACTTCACCGTCTCTGAGCAAAACCTGGTATGAACTTGCCACCTCAGAAAAACCCCTTGGGTAGGGATTGAAGGGCGGTTCACTGGCTAGAGCCCTTGTTGGATTTGGGGTGATCTTCAGTAAGCCGATTAGCATGTATGTAAGTTTGTTTATGGTTTTTAATGTGTTTCCTGTGTAATGCTTTCACCTGAAGAATAAATGTGCTTGCTTAGAAACAGCTGAGTGGTGATTTATCGCAGTGGGCAATTATGCTGTTGATAGCCTCTGAAGAGAAAGCAGAGCCGAGACACTGGGCAGTCTGGCTTGCTGGGGATATCACAGCATAGGAAGGGAACTCTGCAGCCTGGAGATACCCCAGCAGGAAGGAGAGCAATGCAGGTCTCCACCCAGGAGGGATGACAGCTGAGGGTTCTGGAGCCTAGAGTAGGTGCCCTTGGTGGACCACGGAGGGGGAATACAGGTGCAGTTGCCCTGAACTGTGACAGTAATTATGAAAGACAAGAACTTTGAAGTTCCGTAGTATGTAGAGAAAAACATACTGGACTTTGCTTGCTTATTTTCACAGCATTGGCTCCAACAGACAGTTACTTAGCACATAATGGTAAATAAGCAAGAATATAGTAGAGGAAAGCAGTTTAATTGTTGTTGGAATATTCTGAAATACCCAGGTCCACTTGAGGAATAGTTTAATTTCACTCCTTTTGCTACAGGTTTCCCTTAATTACTGTAAGAGCTAGTCAAGTGTTACTGGTTAAATCGTTTATTCAGTGATTGTTTGGGGATCTTCACATTCTGTGCTAAGCTAACACAATTCAGAGTCATAGTCTTTGGTTACATTGTTTGACAAATTTCACAACATGTTTTTAATCCAATAGTCAGCTCATACTTTTTAGCATGATTTGACCGGCTTTACTAGCAACACCTGAGCCTAATCCTGCTTCCGATTGTCAGAGAGGGCTTTGGGCCTGAGTTTACAAGCCCCTAACCTTTCCCTCTGAGCTGCTGAACATTGTCAACTCCCATTGACGTAAACAGGAACAGGATTGGGCCCTGTCCTTTTAGAGCCAGACTTTCAAACACAACCAGCCCCCAGAAGTAGGCCCAGAACAACGGGAGCTGCTGGGTGCTAAGGACTTTTGAAAGTCTGGCCCCTAACACCTGCATTTCAATGAGTTTGGGTGTGCTTAAGGTCCTTCAAAAATCTCATTGTAGCTAATTTCGGATCCTAAATAAATGGCCGGATTAGTTAAAGTACCCAAGCACCCAGCAGCTCCTATCGACATCAGTGGGTGCTACTGGGTGCTCAGGACTTTGAAAACCAGACCACTTTTTGAATTTATAAATGTGCTTCTAGACGCCTGAGTTTAGGTCCCCAATTTGGAAACTCTTGGCCCTATGCCTCACTTAAACCCCTACAATAAGTACAATTATAAAAAATGATTAGGGGTATGGAATGGCTTCCATATGATGAGAGATTAATAAGACTGGGACTGGGACTGGGACTGGGACTGGGACTGGAAAAGAGAAGACTGATGCGGGGGATATGATAGAGGTCTATAAAATCATGACTGGTGTGGAGAAAGTAGATAAGGAAGTGTTATTTACACCTTCTCATAACACAAGAACTAGGGGTCACCAAATGAAATTAATAAGCAGCAGGTATAAAACAAACAAAATGAAGTACTTCTTCACACAACGCCCAGTCAACCTGTGGAACTCCTTGCCAGAGGATGTTGTGAAGGCCAAGACTGTACCAGGGTTCAAAAAAGAACTAGATGCATTCATGGAGGATAGGTCCATCAATGGCTATTAGCCAGGATGGGCAGGAATGGTGCCCCTAGCCTCTCTTTGCCAGAAGCTGGGAATGGGCTACAAGGAATGGATCACTTGATGATTACCTGTTCTGTTCATTCCCTCTGGGGCACCTGGCATTGACCACTATTGGAAGACAGGCTACTGAGCTAGATGGACCATTGGTATGACCCAGCATGGCTGTTCTTACGTTAAAGACCGAAATGAACTGCTAGGGATCTGGCAACCAAACAACATTGGGCCTTTGCTTCTGTGTGTGCTTGGATTTACATCTGCAGTATAGAATTATAGGTTGAAATCCTGCTGCTACAAATGTCCATGGGAGTTTTACCACTGACTTCAATGGGACCAGAATTCCACTTACAGTGTCTGGTAGAATGAGTTGCTGGCAAGCTGTTGTACAATTCCATGTTCCACAGCACTGCAGGGCTGAGACATGCCTCTAGGGCAATCACTTCTTTCTGACAACTCTGCAAATCCCCATGTGCATGGTGAGACATCCATCACTGAGGAGTTCCAGAAATTCATTTGTTTAAACACAAATGCAAAGAAGGCGAAGAGCACCAGGAAGGCAGAGGAGTTATTTAAATTAAGGGCCAATGCTGGCACAAGAACAAATGGATATAAACTGGCCTGCAACAAGGTTAGGCATGAAATTAGAAGAAGGTTTCTAACCATCAAAGGCATGACATTTTGGAACAGCCTGCCAAGGGGAGCAGTAAAGACAAAATACCTAACTGGCTTCAAGACTGAGCTTGATAAGTTTATAGAGGGGATGGTATGATGGGATTGCCTACAGTGGCATATGCCCCATCCTCTACTGCTACTAGCAAATATCTCCAGTGGTCAGAGATGGGACACTAGATGAGGAGGAAAGTATCAGGGGGGTAGCCGTGTTAGTCTGCTTTTTATAGATGAGGAGAGTTCTGAGTTACTACAGAGAATTCTTTCCCCTGTGGCTGGCTCATGGTTCTCACCCACATAGATTCATAGATTCTAGGACTGGAAGGGACCTCGAGAAGTCATCGAGTCCAGTCCCCTGCCCTCATGGCAGGACCAAATACTGTCTAGACCATCCCTGATAGACATTTATCTAACCTACTCTTAAATATCTGCAGAGATGGAGATTCCACAACCTCCCTAGGCAATTTATTCCAGTGTTTAACCACCCTGACAGTTAGGAACTTTTTCCTAATGTCCAACCTAGACCTCCCTTGCTGCAGTTTAAGCCCATTGCTTCTTGTTCTATCCTTAGAGGCTAAGGTGAACAAGTTTTCTCCCTCCTCCTTATGACACCCTTTTAGATACCTGAAAACTGCTATCATGTCCCCTCTCAGTCTTCTCTTTTCCAAACTAAACAAACCCAATTCTTTCAGCCTTCCTTCATAGGTCATGTTCTCAAGACCTTTAATCATTCTTGTTGCTCTTCTCTGGACCCTCTCCAATTTCTCCACATCTTTCTTGAAATGCGGTGCCCAGAACTGGACACAATACTCCAGTTGAGGCCTAACCAGCGCAGAGTAGAGCGGAAGAATGACTTCTCGTGTCTTGCTCACAACACACCTGTTAATACATCCCAGAATCATGTTTGCTTTTTTTGCAACAGCATCACACTGTTGACTCATATTTAGCTTGTGGTCCACTATAACCCCTAGATCCCTTTCTGCCGTACTCCTTCCTAGACAGTCTCTTCCCATTCTGTATGTGTGAAACTGATTGTTCCTTCCTAAGTGGAGCATGTGTCTTTGTTAAACTTCATCCTGTTTACCTCAGACCATTTCTCCAATTTGTCCAGATCATTTTGAATTATGACCCTGTCCTCCAAATCAGTTGCAATCCCTCCCAGTTTGGTATCATCTTCAAACTTAATAAGCGTACTTTCTATGCCAATATCTAAGTCGTTAATGAAGATATTGAACAGAGCCGGTCCCAAAACTGACCCCTGTGGAACCCCACTTGTTATGCCTTTCCAGCAGGATTGGGAACCATTAATAACAACTCTCCGAGTAGGGTTATCCAGCCAGTTATGCACCCACCTTATAGTAGCCCCATCTAAATTGTATTTGCCTAGTTTATCGATAAGAATATCATGCGAGACCGTATCAAATGCTTTACTAAAGTCTAGGTATACCACATCCACAGCTTCTCCCTTATCCACAAGACTCGTTATCCTATCAAAGAAAGCTATCAGATTGGTTTGACACGATTTGTTCTTTACAAATCCATGCTGGCTATTCCCTATCACCTTACCACCTTCCAAGTGTTTGCAGATGATTTCCTTAATTACTTGCTCCATTATCTTCCCTGGCACAGAAGTTAAACTAACTGGTCTGTAGTTTCCTGGGTTGTTTTTATTTCCCTTTTTATAGATGGGAACTATATTTTCTCAGGGTTTAACTCATCATCATATTTGGGGTTGGGATGGAATTTCCCCCCAGTGCAGATTAGCAGAGACCTTGGGGGGTTTTCACCTTCCTCCACAGCATGGGGCACAGTCACTAGCCAGTTTGAACTAGAATAAATGGTAGATTCTCTATAACTTGAATTCTTTAAATGAGCCAGAGGTTATGGGCCTATTTCAGGAGTGGGTGGGTGAGGTTCTGTGGCCTGCAATGTGCAGGACATCAGACCACGTGATCACAATGGTACCTGCTGGCCTTAAAGTTTGAGTCTATGAGCTCATTGTAGTGATGTAGTTGCAAAATATAGCCCAAATTCTGCAGTCAGAAACACATGGGGGTAGAGGTTTGCATTTGTTCAGAGTTGCATTGGCTTCAGCTGGTGAACACCAGCATTCACTGGATTGCAGGACTGGAGTTGGGGCCAGATCCCCAGCTGATGTAAATTAGCTTAGCTCTGTTGCAGTCAAGGGAACTGTGTTGATTTACACCCACGGAAGATTTGATCCTTAATCTTTGCTACTAGGACACTTTTTCTATCATTTTCACAATTTCACATGGTCTGGCAAGAATTTCCAAACTGGCTTTTCAACAGCAAGTGTTCTGGCATTATGTACACCTCTACTCCGATATAACGCGACCCGATATAACACGAATTCGGATGTAACGCGGTAAAGCAGTGCTCTGGGGGGAAGGGGCTGTGCACGCCGGTGGATCAAAGCAAGTTTGATATAATGTGGTTTCACCTATAACGCGATAAGATTTTTTGGCTCCCGAGGACAGCGTTATAGCAAGGTAGAGGTGTACTCCCTTTCCTCCTCCTCTACATGCGGTGTGGAGAGCAAACATGAACATTTTATGACTATGATGGGAGAAGGAGAGAATGGGGTCTTGAGATACCTCAGACAGACCTGACGTACTGTTGAAGTAGTTGTTTTTGAGTTTTGTGCTTGCCATTTCTTTGTGCTCTTTCCTTTTGCTTGTTGAAAGCAAGGTACAAACTCAAGGATTTTTTATTTTGTGCCCGTGACCAATGACTCTTTCCCATAAAGAAAGATTCCACTCGATTCCACTTTAGAGTAATTGCCAAGAGTAGGGTCAATTAATTATAGCCATTTCCCTGGGTAGCTATTTTGATTAAAATATTCAAGGCCAAATTCACAATCGCAGGGAGAATTTGACTCATTGTGTCCTTTCTGAAATAATATATACTGTACTGTAGAAACACACAGGCTCTAGCTTTTTGAAGTAACAAAAGCTACATAGTCAATGCTGAGTTCCAACTTCCATTTTTCTTGCTTAGTTACTCCTTCCTTTGTCAAACAGTTTTCTTCCAGGATGATTTTTTCCCCCAGGTCTGGTCTCTGTGTCAATATTTTTGGGAAGTTTCAGCAAAATGACTCCACCAAGTTTTAAATTCTGTGATGCTAAACTAAACTAAAACTTTTGCCATAAAACTCCAATAGATATTAAATTACTATTATTCATGTTATGGCAGTTTAGCAGGGTGGCTTGGTCTGGGCCAGAGAGCCTAGGGCAAAGCCAGCCCTGATTACAAGATGAGCCCCACCTGAAAGGAATCAGGTGATTCCAGTATAAAAAGCATCAGGAAGTAACAAGGGAGGAATGTGATTGAGAGAGCGAATAACTCAGATGATCAGAGCCAGGTTGGCTGTGTAATCAGGAGCCACTCAGGGGAAGGGTTTCCAGGCTGGGAGGCACCTGCCTAAGAAGCAAAGGACAGACTGCAAATGCGTAGCTGGAATGGCCTGTGAAGCAGAACAAACTCCAGGCAGGAGGATCTGGGAGGCAGACAGACTCTCAGGAAGGAGGGGGCTGTGTAGAGATGAAACCAGGGTGAAGCCTGTGTAAGTTTGTGTTATTTTTGGAAAGAATTTGTGCTGGATGGTTGGCAGAGGGAGACTGAACAAAGGGTATGGTGGAGGGGCCCTGAAGAGGTGGGATGGCCACAGAAGCACAGTGCTGTACAGTGACCTGGCCAGGAAGTGGTGCTTGAGAGGTGGGAAAAGGCCATGGAGGTACAGGCAGCAGATGAAGGTCCTGAGCAAGATGGCACCCCATTGTGGTACAAATGCCTAGCAGGAGGCAATCCCTGCCCTGAAAAGTTTACCATCTAACAGACAAGACAAAGGGTGGGAGGGAAGGTGATTTGCCCAAGGCTATAGAGCAGGTCAGTGGCAAAGCCAGCAAGAGAAGTTATTCTTCTGAGTGCCTATCCAGTACTCTATCTACTAGTCCACACTGTCTTCTCCAATAATTGTAGAATAACAGGGTACTGATTATGAACTAATGTAGTTAAGGTTTCATGTTCATGACAGAAAATGGGATATAATGACAACTTTCAAAAAATGTTTGCCTTCTGGGATGAAATTTTCAGGTTTGGTCTCAATGCAAAGGTGAATTGTTGTATAAAGTCGAATCCCAAAAACAGTTCAGCACTCTCTAAATTTGAAGAGATTAAACAAATTACTTTCCCCCCACTTAAAAATACTCTCCATTGGGGGGAGGGGGTGCGCGAAATTTGCCATAGACAGAGTCCTCACTGAGGAGAGGGTCCTCTTCTTCCAGAGGAAAATGGTCGTAAGCAGAGCTGCCCACAATTCACATCCTCCAGTTTACAGGAAACTGATATTTTGAAACTTGGATTTATTCCATTTTGGACCCAAACATTTTTTTTAAAGAAACTTCAAGTGAACCAGAAGTTCTGGGGATGAATCATGTGGGGGGACTCTGACATATGGTGCTCTGCAAAACAATTTGTTGTTGTTGGAATATTCTCAACTGGCTCTAGTTATGAGACTTGACAAAGTTGCCGGCTTTTGAAAGTCACGTACTGAGCATGTATTTGAGGCAGTTTTTTTGCTCGGCTTTTAGAATATACTTGTAAAGGTAGAAGAGAGGAACATAGCTGAACAGTGTAACTCAGCCTCAAGCCACTCTCTAGTGGCTTGTTTGAGTCTGCTACAGGATAGGAGCTAAGGAACTTGTTTTTTGTTTTAAACTCCATAGCATAGGCTCAATCTCCTCCAAATGTGGATTTTCCACTGTAAGGATGGGGAAGGGGCCAAAACCAGAATGTGTTAGGCAGTGTTCCAGTAGTGAGTGGTGAATTAAACTTCTTAGTGTAGTGAATTATAGAAAAACATTACTGGATCTAGTAGAAAAAATAAAAAAGAACCTTTCTACAGTTCTCCCCCCCCCCCCCCAAACTATTCTGCAGGATTGAATAGATAATTCTATCCCATTGTTAGAATTATATAGGGTGGCTAAAGAAAATGTATAGAAAGTAATTAATCCTTTATTGAATTCTTAAGACTTAGAGTAATGTTGATTAGAACCCAATTACCTTTCTATAGATCCCTGTTGGTTTTAACCATAATACATTTTAGGAGACTTTTTTCCATATCTTTCAGGGAAACACAGGATCCGCTAAAAGCAATGACCTTCCTTCTGCTCTGGTTGTATTGCTTATCAATATGCTCTCTAAAACTAGGGGTATGTGTACTGGGCTAGGAGGCAGCAGCACTGTATGATGTAAAGTGGGTTGCTTATATTTCACATAGAAATATACCCTCGCCATCCTCTTCAAAAATTGGAGCCTAAAGTTATTCTTTTAGGATGATTTTTCAAAGACTCTTAAGTGACATAAGGTCTCTAGAAATATTTACCCTAAATCTATTTAGACTCCCAAATCTTCAACAATACTGAGCACCCAACAGCTCCCATTGAAATCATTACCACTTAGGCTCCAAAATCCACATTGCAGCACCTAACTTTAGGCTCCCATTTTGAAAAACCGGGGGGAACATTTTGAAAATTATTCTCTTTAGTAAAGTGGAGAGCCGACGCTCTTTCACATGGCAATGACCACCGGCCAATAAACAACTGATTTTGCCACCAACCTTCCTGAACAGATGTGATTTATTTAAAAAATAAAAATAAAAATAAAAAAAACGCCTTCAGAAGGAATAGAGCTTACATGTTTAACATCTTTCTATGAACTCTGCTTCTTTACTTCAAACCACCTGGCTTTGTGTTTGGACAGAATGCTTTACTGAAAGAGGGTGAATGGATTTGCATATTAAAAACCCTATGATTAAAAACTCAACAGGGAGTTTTCCTACTATCTGTGTTTCTACCATGTCATTTATTTAAAATCTTAGGATTTATTTTCCCATGGCAAATACATGTGCCTAGATCCTTGTCATTCCTTCACTGTCAAGCTGCTATGATCTGCCTTTGTAGTTGTAGCACAAATTGTATAAATGTAGATAGTAAGGACTAACTTTCACCATCTATATCTAACAAACTATGCTATTTTATAAGGGATTAGCAAACTTTTGAATGTCACTTCGGATTGTTTTAAAGGGGCTTTATATTGTTTCCTAATTCTCCATTAGTCATGCTGTGTACAATCTTTCTGTGATATGTGAGATGGCTGTTACTTTAAAGAAGAAGCTTAAAGACTTGTATCCTAGAGGATATGTGTATAGACATAAAGACAAAAACATCTTGTGCCTGTAACTATACATTAACAGTGCCTTGTGTTAGTAAACTGGGCTGAAACTGCCTGCGGCTGTATCAGAATCCTACGGGTCTAATTGGTGAACAAGAAGAGTTTGGGAATTGAACATTATCTTACAAAATGCTAGACTAAAGGAAAAATTAATGTGAGAATTGTTCTAGTGAAATACTGGATAATTACCTAACAAATGAGAAACTCGTGGCTTAGATTTTGGAAATTTGACTACAAAAGGCTCCTTGGGCTAGAGTCACAAAGGACTTACGTGCTGAACTGCCACTTTAGGTACCAACATCCCACAATCAGACCCCACTGGGATTCACAAAACTCCCACACAGCTGCTGCCAATCCCGTACATATCTAACACCACTTGGTGCCTACATTTTTGCATAAAGGTTCCCTAGGCACGTACATTTCTGCTTCTGAGCAGGTGCAGTGAAGCCCCACACCAGGTATCTGGCTGCCTAAGCCCCAGAGCGATGCATGAACTGGGGAAGAGAGGCGTTCCTCCACCTAACTTGCTTGCAGGGCTTGACCTGGTAAGTGTCCAGATCTTGCTTACCAGACCCGGCCCCATCGGTAAGCTCACACAAAATGTCCAGGAGAGGGAAGGCTCTTCCTCCTCCCTTCAGCTCAGTGGTTAGGTACTCCCCCTGTGGTTCAAGTCCTCCCCAGCTGCCGGAGAAGGGATGTGAAGAGATCTGTTACCTCTCAGGTGCGTGCCCAAACCACTGGGCATGGGCTATTCTGATCTAGGACTCTCTCTCCTCTTGAAGCTGTTTCATTTTGGCTAAATAATAGAGTTGCTAGGCCAAAGAGAGTAAGCATGGGAGTGCCCCTGTAGCCTGGTGGTTAGACTCCTCACCTAGGAAGTGGCAGACCAAGTATCCAGTCCCTTCTGCTCCAGTGACTGACTTTTAAATTCCTTATCCTCTGTGGAAGAGCTCCACCAGGAGAGGCTGAGGGAGCCCCTACCTCAGAATATCCCATAGCTCAGTGCTTAGAGCACTCACCTCAGAGGTGACAAATCCCTATTCAGCTGGAGTGCTGTGACCAATTCTAGGTGCCACTCCTTAGGAAAGATGTGGCCAAATTGGAGAGAGTCCAGAGGAGAGCAAGAAAAACTATAGAAGTTTAAAAAACCTCACCTATGAGTGCATTGTTCACCTTATAAATGTGAAGTTGCTAGTAGCAACTATTCAGGTCAGCCTCTGTACCAGATATGGACTGGCCACAACTTCCTTTTCAGAGAGACACACACCAGGTGTGTGCACTGTAAGATCCTTTAGTCCTCTGCAAGGTACAGCTGAGGTTAGCTTAAATGAAGTATGTTGCACACAGATCCACCTACTGGCTGAACAGTAATTCACTTTAGCATTCCATGACATCTCCCCCCTCACAAAATTCACGAAGACAGCATGATAGAGAAGTTCAGTACATATCCTGCAGGGATGGGCAAAGGTTTTACATGAGGGCCACATCAGGGAATAGAAATTGTATGGTGGAGTGCTCACAAAATTGGGGTTGGGTGCGGGCTCTGGAGTGGGGTGGGGTTGGGGATGAGGAGTTTGGGGTGTAGGAGGGTGCTCTGGGCTGGGACTGAGGGGTTTGGAGGGGGATCAGGGCTGGGGCAGGGGTGCAGGTTCAGGCTGGGTATGTGGGCTCTGGGGTGGGGCTGGGGATGAGAGGTTTGGGGTGCAGGAGGGTGCTCCATGCTGGGATCAAGGGGTTTGGAGAGTGGGAGCGGGGATTAGGGCTGGGGCAGGGGGTTGTGGCATGGAGAGAGGCTCAGGGTGCAGGCTCCGAGTGGCACTTACCTCAAACAGCTTCTGGGAGCAGTGGCATGTCCCTTCTCTAGCCCCTAGGCATGGAGTGGCCTGCGACCCTCGGAGTGGGGCCATGCCATGGCTTCCAGGAGCCGCGTGGTGCGGCCCCCGACCAAGCGCCCCGGCTGGAGCTTGCAGGCCGGCTTAAAATGGCTTGCAGGCTGGAGTTTGCCCACCCCTGTCATACTAGCTTTCTAGTTACACAGCCTCTCCATTTGCTTGTGGGTAATGTGGGCTGTTAGTAATATGATCAAAATAATATTTTGTTCAGAATGACTTAAATTCTGCTGCAGAGAATTGTGATCCATTGCTAGTTGGTCTAGAATGTTGAAATGAGCAAAAGCACACTTCAGTTTCTCGATAACACTGCAACATGTCTTTTTAAGGACATTATTTCTATATAACTCAAAAAACACTCCACTACAACTCTGCAGCTAGTCTCTTCCAAGGACTGTCTGGCAGAAGTCTTGTTGTATATGATTCAGAGTTGTTCTAAGTTGACTTGTACTGGATCTCCTTTCAAAAGACAAACCATATATTCCATTGAGTTCTTCAATCTTTCTCACTAAGTCCATCATGGCTCCAGCTAAGAAGGTTCTTGGTCTGTGAAACTTTGATCACATACACTCCGAATGCAACACTTTTGTCTTTGCAAGTTGTTTCTGTGGTGAACTGGCCCATACAGTTCAGAATATTTTCCAGGGCTAGCCAGAGCTGTGTCAAGTGACTTAACCTCTTGGAGGGGTTGAAGGTGACTGTAATTTCCTTCTCAAACTGATATCTGTTCCTGCATCAATTTTAATTTAAATAGCCTTTCCATGAATATTCAATTTCACTTTCCAGGAATGCTCTGTCATCACACATGATAGATCTGAGAAACAATGGCTCTTTATTATCTGTAATATGTGTCAATTCCCTGAGTGCTTTGGTGTGGCAAACAACTGCAAAATGTCCACGTCTTATGTATTTATTATCCCTGAAGGCTTTGGCTGGCCATACATCATCTCCTTGGGTTAGGAATTTTTCCACATCTTGTGCATTTAGACTGACAGTCTTTGATGTCTGACTGGAATTTTTCCCTCTTAGCCTGCGAATTTTCTCTCCTTACCTCAATTTTTGATTATGACTTCTAGCACTCACGCTGTTTCAATTTTCTTAGCTGTTTTTTTTGTTTTTTCAAGTCACTTCTTCCTTCTGCTCCTCTGTTTGACTAGTTGACTGCTTTGATATCTGTATATGTTTAGGGTTAAATCTATATTTGTAACTTCTGTGAAAGATTTTTCTGTTGCCGGTCTCTGGTATTTTCATGTTTTGCATTCCTCAAATCAGTTTTCAGCCAATGCGTGCAGAGCGCCTATGAAAAAGTCAATGTTTTTCCCTGGTCCTTGAATTTTCTGGTTTAAATTATGCTCTTACTTTATACTGCAAAGAAATGTGGTTTATGAATGTGTCAAATATAGCCATACTCCTTTCACAGCCATCTTTTTGACTCTCTTCAGAAAGGTCTAAGGATTTAAAGGTAATGCTCTACCTACTTACCCATAACGTAAACTGAAGATATACATGTATCATCTTCAGTTTCCCCTTATGGAGTTTTGTAGTAATTTGAAATCTTGCAAAATACAGCTTCCAGTCTGTCTGTTCTGTTGGTCTCATTGAAGAGTCTCATGTTGAAGAGATCCTGAAACTTTTGTTGCACTATTTTTTTCTGTCTGTTTTGGAACCTTTGTTGCTCTTCTTCCTTCTGTCTGTTCTCCTCTGGCAGTAGTTTGTCAGAAGTAATGTCTTGTACTACAGAGCTTCTTTCTGAGAGAAAGACACAAGATGTGTTCACTATCAGGTCCTTTAGTATATTGCCAGGTAGAGCTGAGGTTAGCTTAAATAAGATGTTTAGCGTTCCATTACAATGAGGAAAGGCTAGACAAAACTGGCCATGTTTAGTCTTGAGAAAAGAAGACTGAGAGGAACTTTGTAAGTCTTCAGATATGTTAATGGCTGTTATGAAGAGGGCTGTGGCCAATTGTTCTCCCTGTCCCATGAAGATAGGGGAAGTAGTAATGCACTTAATCTGCAGTGAGGGAGATCTAGGTTAGGTAGGAGGAAAAACTTTCCAACTCTAAGGATAGTTAAGTTCTGCAATAGGCTTCCAAGGGAGGTTGGGGAGTCCCGCTTACTGAAGGTTTAAGAGCAGGTTGGACAAATACCTGTCATGGATGGTCTAAGTTTACTTGGTTCAGCCTCAGTGCAGGGGGTTGGACTTGATGATTTCTCAAACTCCCTTCCAGCCCTACATTTCTATGGTTCTATGCTGGCTTTTGTGAAGCCCATGCTGAGGTGCCTCTCTATCCCTGTGCATTGTACAGAGAGCTGGAGCCCTGAACTCAGGCTTTGTGAATGCAAGTGGTTTCCTTAGTACTGAAAAGGTGGGTGCTGTGATGCTCAGTGTCGTCACACCCAGGTTCCTTTGAATCGAGCTCCTTGAGACTGAGCCACTTTTCAACCTGTTTTGAATAGACACAAAAATCAACATAATTTTTTAAAGAGGATAATATCACATTAAGACTGGTAATGCTACTTTAAGAACGGAGATTCTGCCATGCCTGCTCTGACTGCTTCTGTGCAAGGGGTCTCACTGGCTTTACCAGGGTTCCCCTGGGAGTAAAATTCTACACCTCAGGAATGAATCTAGTAGGACTTCCACCAATAGACATCTCTTGGACTTTGTAATAGCAGTGGCACTAGAGTTGAATGACATTCTAATTTAGTTTGTTTTGTTTGTTTGTTTGTGAGATAATGGGGTGGAGGGAGATGACTTTCTGCTGGAACCTTACCTGTTTTTGGACCAGCTATACAGAACTGGGGGTGGGAATTATCTAAACATTTCAAACTTTGACAGGAAACATGTTCCCCTTTTATGACCTGCTCTTATCACCACCAAAGAGGGTTACATTTGTTTTGCTTCTTTGAGATAATTTATAAAGAACCTACTAAATGCTAAACAAGTCTTAAATGCTGGCCGTGGATGTATAATCTCATTTATGTTTTCCTTTCAGAGATGCTTAAGAAGAGCTGTGCCATGTAGAGTCCTGTCCTATATGGTGAACATCTTGAACCAGGGGGTAATAGAATGGAATTTTCAAAAACTCAACATTGGCCTAACTTTGCTCCCATCAGAGTCAATGGCAAAATCCTCACGGATCTCAATGAGAGACGAAGCTGAACTTTAAACTGGCATCGTTTCTTTGGCTGGGCTCACTTTGATCCACGAAAGATTTGTGAGGTATGGAAATGCTTTCACCCATCATTAGCACGCGGAAAGATCAATTCTTATTCCAAATTTGCTTGTTTACATATTTGACAAGAAGATGAAAGATGTTCACTTTTCTGTGCAGTTAGTTCGGGACGCCCTGGTCTGATGTTACTGATCTCTTCAGAGAGAGGTGATGTTCCAAACCACTGTGCTTGCTACCACATGCTGCTCTGGCGATGTTTCCCTTTAATATATTAAATTAGTTCTAGGACTGGTGAGAGGCCCTGAAAGTCACTTACTCAAAATCTGGCAGCAAGCTTAGGAGAATTAAGTGATTTTTCGTAATGTATTTTAAATGAAAGTCATAAAGGAAAACCTATTTTATTAAGTGCTTGAAGGGTGCCTGTTCTCCACGCCAGTTCTCTTCAAAAAGGACATGCTGAAGGTATAGAAATGCATTTTTCCAAAGCAAGCCCTGTCATACTCTATTTAGGAAATTTGTTTTCAGTGGATGTGGAATAGAGCTAGCAACATTATCTGATGAATACATCATTTGTGAATTAGTCTTATTGTTGAAAGCCAAATGTTTGGAGGATATTTTCCCTCTTCCCCCAATGCTCTTGTTTAAAATAAGCAATTTTGAGGCACCGGATAGTTCATTGTTGAAATAGATAATGCACTGGATTGGGACTTGGGCGACCTGTGTTCCATTCTTGGTTTGTCCACTGGTGACCTTGGAGACCTTCCCCTGTGCCTCATTTCCCCCACTTTACAGTATAGGTGATGTTACTGATCTCCTTCAAAGCACTTTTAGATCTACGATGAAAAGCACTGTATAAGAGCTCTCTATTTTTATTAGAGACCCATTACCCTTCCAGAGCCCTGGGGAGTGTTGTGTGGGCAGGCCCTTGCACTTCCATGGAGACCCATTGATCTCCACCCTTGCAGAGCCCATTGCTGGATCAAGGCCTAGGACATGAGTGCAAATCTTGCTTACGGTGGCAGAAACACAAAGCCAATTCCATCTTTAGGTAGCCTGTATGAAGCATGTTATGTTCAGTTATAGTTGTATGGAAACGTCCCTAATAAATCAAGGCCCTGATCCAGCCAACCCATAAGCATGTGAATTGCTTTACTCACACAATTAGTCCAATTGAAATCAACAGAGCTGCTCACATGAGTAAAGGTGACTTAAGTGTTTGCTTGGTTATTGCCCAAATTTGCATTCTTATTGGCAGTCTCAGCAGAGATGCTGAGGGTTGATTTCAGTGGGAGTTAGGTACCTAAATACTTTTGAGGATCTGCCCCCTGGAGGCAGCTCAGAATACTTCCTGCAGCTGTGAGAGAGTTTGCTGTTCACTGTAACCTTTGCACAATAATTTAACTAAAAACTTCCTTCAGTAACACCAGGAGTCTCTCCACTATCAACTCTTCTGAAGCTTGTCCCATTAATATATTTATAAATTAAACTTTAAAAATAGCAAACATTGCACCTACTATATGTACGGAATCTCTCAGATCAACACTACTTCACTGCACTGAATTCTGGAATTTGTACAAATGAAAGCCCTAGCAATGGGACTGCTGCTGTGGGGAAAAGTTAAGCACATAGGCCCTGATCCTGCAAAAATGTATCTCAAACAATTTGTAGTTATTGCAAAACCTATAGCATACCACTATGCCTGTGTCTCCTAAACTATTCTATTCTGGTTCTTATTCCAATTTCACTGCCATAGTATCTGAGTGACTCAGTGTCACACTGAGGCTAGGTCTACACTAAGGGGAGGGGTCGATTTAAGATACGCAAATTCAGCTACGCGAACAGAGTAGCTGAATTTGGTGTATCCTATTTGACTTACCCCACTGTGAGGACGGCGGCAAATTAACCACCGCGGCTCCCCCATCGACGGCACTTACTCCTCCTGACGAGGTGGGAGTAAGCGTGTCGATTCGGGGATCGATTTCTGTCTAGATGAGACGTGATAAATCGATCCCCGAGAGATCGATTTCTACCCGCCGATCTGAGCGAGTAGTGTAGACTAGCCTTGAGTCACTCAACATCTTAGAGACAAGGTGAGATATTACCCTGGAATTGAGGGGTGTGCTACACCAGAATTTTATCAAGGTAATTGCAGCCATATTGTATGCATTCAGGCCTTATGAATTAATAAAATAGACCATCACATAGTTAAGAGTTAATTAGGACAAGCAGGGCTTCTGGAGGCAAGGTCAAATACTAGCTGGAGGCTTGCAGTTTCTGCTGATCAGAATGGGAAGAGGGGAAGAAAGAGTCAACAAATTATGAGACTGAAAGAAAATAAGTGAATGGAGACTTTGAGTTTGGGCATCTTAGATATAGAAGTTTTGGGCTAAGATCGTTAGGAATATTTTGTTGATAAGTAGTTGGTTGAACATGGGAGAAGTGATGACCCAGTAGGGGTCACTATGAGCTGTGTGTTTTGTACAAACTAGTTCTAAAAAGACTAGATAATAGTGTATTTTGGAACAGTTCTCTGAAGCTATCCCGAGAGACTTTTTCCTGACCCCATACTCCCTGGCAGGGAAGCAACCAGCCATCACTGACCTGTTACCTGGGTAACAAGTGAGGTAATACATTTTATTGTCTCCTCAGCAGAAGGTGGTCCAAGTTTTTGAGCTTACACAGAGCTGAAGCAAAGCTTTGATATAAGCTTCTCTTTCACCAACAGAAGCTGGTCCAATTAAAAAAAAAAAAAGCAACAATCCCTCTGCATTACTCTAATGTTCTGGGACCAATATGGTTATAACAGCACTGTGACTAACCTCTGTCATGTGAGGTTGGTTCTTTTTCTCATCCTCTCCCCAGTGGGAGGATTGGGTATGCAGTGGAGTGTGGTGGTTTTGGTTGGGTTTTCAATGTCCATGCTGCTCTCTTGATGGAGAAGGCCAGTCAGAAGTGCACCTTGCACTTAGAATGGAAGCTGTGGAGGCTTGTGATGGCCCTTAGTTCTTGGAGGAGTTTGTTCTGCAGTCTGGAACCGGCCCGTGAGAAAGCTGTCTCCTGACAGATGAGCTTGAGCCTGGTGGTAAAGAATTCCCCTGTGTCAGAGGAGGGGCGTTCTCGACCAAGCTAATACTGACACCCCCAAGAAGAAAATAATGGTGTTTTTTCATTCAAAAACCCTTCTGTGATTCTACCAAGAGGTTATGGGCACTATGTCAAAATATTCCTTTTCACAAGAGCACCTTCCCTATCAATTACCTGGTTCCTGCTTTTTAGAACTGTGAAATCCAGAAGTCATTAGAGTGCAGAACAGTCACTTTGTTTATAAGTTTGTAGGAACACTAAAGTTGCATATTCTTCTGTGCCAGTGGATGGCCCTCTTCATATTATCTACATATACTTTCATATACGTTAAGTCCAGAATGGACTATTGTGATAATCTTGTCTTCTGGCTGAGCTACAGCATCTATACAACTCTTTTTTATTATTATTCAATTAATATTCAGGCCAGAAGGGTCCATTAGGATCTAGTCTGCCCTCATGCATGACACAAGCAAGAGAATTCAGTTCGCTCATTCCTGCATCAAGTCCCTGAATTCTGGTTGAGCTTGAATATCTATATGGCTATATCTCTTTTATGGTGATATTTCAGCTTGGAAAAGAGACTGCTAAGGGGAGATATGATTGAGGTCTATAAAATCATGACTAGTGTAGAGAAAGTCGATAAGGAAGTGTTGTTTACTACTTCTCATAACACAAGAACTAGGGGTCTTGTAGATTTTAAGGCCAGAAGGGACTCTGACATCCTGCATCAGAAGCAGACAGAATTCCACCCAGCAATAAAATGTGGTAGAACTGGAACATTATAGCAGAGAGCTAGCTCGGCTGCAGTTGAAGGTTAAGACCAGATTTCTGTTTAAAACTCAGCTCTAGGTGCTCTAAAATGCAGTCGAATTGCCTTGATATTGGGTGAGCCTCATAGAAGTGCAGGGTTCAGCCAATGATCCACGTTTAGAGCCATTTGACCAAGAGGTTCCTGGAATATGCCCCCACCCCAAGACAGGCTGTGTGGTTGGTTGGTTTTTTAAAAAAGTTGACATGCTTTGGCAATTTTTTTTGGCCCACAGAGAGATCAAACCAGAGCTATGATCAGCACACAGGGTCTCAAATGCTTGAGAGATACCCTAGAGTGTGTGCCCACTAGCCCTTTGCGGGAAATCAAGTCACAACATTATCTGCCAAAGAGTTTGGTTAAATCCAGTCTAGACTTAAAAAGCCAAGGGATAGAGAGTCTATCATACCCTTCTGGCCTTAAAATCTACAATTGTTTTTCTTTCTCTTTAAATTCTCTGAGTAGGTTTAGTGTTTCTCTACAGTTTGTGGTGCTAAAATCTCCAGCACAGCAGGACTGACCTGTGATTTCTTTTTTTCAAAGCCATTAATTGAAATCTGTGCATACTGCAATTAAAAAAACCACCTATAGTGACCAAATTCTTCTGAGCTACACTTTTGCAATCCAATTGATTTCACTGGGATGGTGTGAACAGATCAGAGATTAGCATTAATGTGCCAGTGCTCTTCTAAATCTCTCTGGTGTGCAGAAATATCTTGGGCATACAGACACTAAAGGCCTGTATTGTGGTACCAAACAGGGCTGTATTATGGCTTTTAAACTGCTGACTATCTTGGTGTGTGCATGAAGGAAATTCTGGCAGACTCAGCATTCTATGGGGGGCCTGGAGGAGCATAGACTGGACTAGGAGCCCTGAACTGGCTGAGCAATGGTGGGTGGCCTAAGGGAGCCAAAGCTCAAGTCCTGGCCTTACCCATTGGGAGGATTAGTACCAGGCAAGGACTTGGGCTGTGGCTCATCCTTTTCCAGGGTTGTAAGTGGGGGAATGTGCTTGCCCCTACTGCTTGCCCCTTGTGCCCATATCTGTCCCTGAGTGTGTGACCATCTCAGACAGGGATACTATTGTCATTTCTCTGGGTCATGCTGTGTAACATTTTAAATAGGACTTTTCCTTCTTTCGATGTGATGTTATTAGGAAAATTGTATTATTAGCTCTGCAGAGCCAACGGTAATAATGCTGTAGCTGTGAAAAGGGAGTACTGACTAACTGTTTTCACAACGTAACATCACATTTATAGAATGAATCAGGAAACCAGCATTAGGAACAAAATGGGCCATAAAATCTGAATACAAAGAGTACTATTATTTGGTCTCAGATGTATGGGCAAATGAGGTGTGGAGACAGTCATTGATCGGCTATGATCACAAGCAAGATTGGCCATTGAGTAACTGTGCTTGTTTGGATGCTAGTGACCACTTTGCTCAGCATCCGTGAGAGTCGAAGTTTTGTCGGTCAAAGGCCTGCAGTTCCTAGAGGTGAGGAGGCTCTGTGGGTTCCCCCGGTAGATGAAGGCATGAAAACAGGGCAGGCTTTGGAGGCTGGATCCTCCGCTAATGTGAATTGGCATTGCTCATTTTCTAGTCCATGAAGCTACGCTGACATAGGTGAGGATCTGCTCCTCTTCTAAAGCAACTGGCACATAACGACAATTCTCCTAAGGCTAAGTAGCAAAGCTGACACGTATGAATCCATGAAACCTCAGTTCAGAACCTAATAGGGATGGATCCCTGACCAGTCCATCTCTGGTCATTCTGCTATGCTCCCTGGAGCAACTGTCCCTCCCTAGGAGACAGCATCCATTAAATAAAAGTGAATTCTTCCTTTCTACTCCTAGTACTTCCACCAGGAAGGCCACCCTCATCTGCTGGATAAGCTCACTAGTCACGCACATCTCTGCTATCACAGCATTGTAGCCGGGATTGTTTGAGGCAGTCGGTATAGGCAATGGAATGGGAAACCCACTGAGCACTAGTCCCACCCTGATACCTAGGGCTAGGACTTCTGTAAGCATCAGATGGTAGCTAAGGGGGAGGGTTAGACATTTCTCTCCCATTCCTGTTTCTTCTTGAGTATTAGGTTAAACACTGGGCACCTCTCTCCGAAGAAATTAATAATGCATGTGATTTGATAAAGAGAATACTTCGACTTCAAGAGTGATGAGAGGTGGGTGCTTAGTCTAACATTGTAATTGGTGTAAAACAGCATTGCTCGATCAACTTCAGTGCCAATTTATACCAGCTGAAGATTGGGCCTATGCTGGGTTTTGTTTGATTCATTATCTGTTTTAAGAATTTTAGGCTTTCTTCCTTGCAAATAACCAACTGCAGAGCTCCTCTACTGAATGCACTGAGACCGTCCGCTCCAGAAAGCATATGTAGCATTTTGGCTGGATAGGACTCTGGGGGGAGGGGCATCTGGCTCATTAAGAGGCCCCCAAATTCCAAGCCTCTTTCTTTCAAGAAGAGAAGGCAGTGACAAGAGTCTAGAAGCTGCCCGAGGCTTGGGGAGAGGGAATATTCTGATAATGGAGAAGGAAACAGCTGTATACTGATGAACAGTATCCCCACTCCTTTTCCTCGGATATGAATGCACAGTAAAGCTAGAACTTCCTCTCAGGGCATTGATAGCAACTAGAAGCACTATTGCAAAACAATGTTATCCTGCTTGGCACAGGCTAATATACATACAGAGGGCCCCTTTAGAACGAGTCTGAATAGGACTGGGTAGGGGAGCGAGACCCCCATTCCATGTGGCCTCATCAGCACTCTGCCATATGGCAGCAGGAGAGCAAGTGGGTGAGACAGGCAGAGGTTTGGCTGTACCCTGTCAATACACCAGCCAGCACAACTTCGCTGGCATGAAGGGAGGAAGGAACCTGTGCCTTGGAAGGGGCAACAGTAACTTATACGTCCTCCCAGGGTATGGAGTCCTGGCCCTTGCTGGAACAGAGCTCAGTCTAGCTCTAAATTAGAGCCCTCTCCCCACTAGCCCTGACTGAATTGGGGCCAGGCTGTAGGAACCTGCAGGACTAGAACCTTCTGGATACTCCTTCTCCATCCCCACTGGAGGCGTGGGCTGGGCTTCCACTGGAGGGCTCTGTGAAACTAGGCTCAGCAGGGTGTACTGTCCAGCAGGGTATCAGTATTTAAAGCAGGAAGCCATCATAGACTATTGCGCTAGCAGTTTTAGGGACCCAATCAGGGATCAAGGCCCCAATGTGCTAGGTACTGTACAAACCCAGAACGAAAAGACTAAACTTTTCAGGGCACAGACTATCTAACAAACCCAAAAGCTGCAGCACCACAGTCTTTTGGAGCAGAAATGGATGGTCTGCTGGCCTCGCTGACGTTGTTTTGCATTGGGCAGCATTTATTGTTTAAATGGCTAGCAGATATGGTGCTAGACTGTAAATCCATTTGTAGGAAGCCTTGACTTTCAGAATGAGACAGTCTGAATCTAAGCAGAGTTTAAATGTAAAGCCTGGTTACTGTTCTGCACTCTGCCAGTTTCTGCCAGCAATAGGCATGTACACAACCTGAACAAAACCAAGATCCTGGCCCCACTGAAGCTCTCCTGCCTGCCATGATCAGCAGATGAAAATTCCACCTAAGCTGTATGAACCCAGCAGGATCCATCTGCTGAACCATCTGTGGGACTACTCACTAAAATTATATCCCATCTGTTGTTTCGCTGCCATTGCGTTTGCCAGCCTTGTTCTCACTCCATTATCGGAATATTTTTCTTTTCCCCCGGGCCTCCTCTGTCCTTTTTTTTGGGGGGAGGAGGGGGGTGTCATCACTGCCTTCCCAATCTGGAAAGGAGGGGCATAGCTATATTGACTTCAGTGGGGCCATGTGGATTCATGCCAGCTGGAGATCTGGCTTGGGGTGGGTGTTTAATTATTTTAAGGATCTGAGGCTTTATTTCTTCTTCCCACCCCTCAACCAGCTTGAAATTACTGTTTTCCCTGCTGCTTTCAGCCACCCAACTGCAGGCTTACCATACTTGCTGTTCTGAGACTGCCCTCCCCAGAAAGTGTATGTGAGGAAGCAAGGGCAAGTACCTGGTTCATTAAATCAACCCCAAATTCCATGCCCCGGGCTTGGGAGCCCCACACTTGGCAGTGTGCATCCTGGCCCAGAGAGCAGACTTGGCCAATCCTCCAGGCCAGGGTCAGTCCCGACCCTGGAGCAAGCTCCGCTGTCTGCCCAGGCCTGGGCCTGGACGTGGGTGCTGCTGTGTCCCAGCCAGCTGCTAAGTTGCAATGAGGAGATGAACAGCAGCCTTGGGGATGAGCTGGGTCAGGACACCAGGAAGTCGGGGTCAGGTACCAGGTTACAGACACCAATTGAATAGCAGAGTCAAGGACAAACCAAAGTCAGAATCTGGAGCATAGGGTCTCCCAGGGGAAGGTTAGGGTGGGGTCCTGCCGAAGGGACAATCAATCCTTTCCCTCCCCTTCCCCTGCACGGGGAGGAGAAGGACCATGCAGGCCACACCGTCCATGGCACTTGATTTGGGGCATTATGCATCCTCACTGATACAAGGAAGGCCCAGTCCCTGGGCTCCCTCATGGCTAGGCAATCAGGTGAGCTTGAGATCCCAAGCTGAAGTGTCCACACTGCTCGTCTCAGCCTGCTAGCTCCAGCTCTGCTGGTATGTATCTGCCTGCTCGGGCTGGGAGGCTTTGTAAACATACCCCATGCTTTAGTGACACGTTTTTGATTGAACAAAAGGTGAGTATTTCCATGCAGGCAGCATTCCCTGCTCTTTCCCCTGACTGGATGAGGCTAGGGTTCGTGCTCTGCCAATGTGTCGAAGGCTGTACATTATAAATGCTGCTTGGGCAGCACTTCAAAAACAATGGGACAGATCCTCAGCTGGCATAAATCAGCCATGCTTCCTTCCTCCCACTTGTTTGTCTTGTCTGTTTAGATTGTAATCTCTTTGGAACAGGGGCTGTGTCTGTTTGTACAGCTCCTAGCACAGCAGGGCCCCAATCTTGGTTAGTCTCTCACCACTTGTATTACGTTAGTGCCTAGACAGCTATAGCAATATCTTTGGGAGGTCTTAAACTTAATACAGCATCATTATGGGCCAGGGATCATATATAATTCCATGGAGACAACCGTTCCTTCTGGACCAGCACAGAAGGAGATAGACCCAGAGGGAGCTGAGACAAATGCTGCTCTGTGCTGAAACAAACATGAAAGTAAGGCTTTGCACTGGGAGGGGGGATTGCTCAAACATTTAAAGGGACATCACATCCCTCCACTCTACTTTAAAAACCTTTCCCCAGCACGCACACATTTTTATTTGTATTGCTAACAACTATATCACCTAACTAAAAGTTAGGAGTGGACTACCACTTCGCAAGGGAGTACTCCGCCTTGGAATAGCAACTCACTAACTAAACAACCAGTTCAGCTGCTGCACACCTGGTTTTCACGCTCTTGGGATAACGGGGTGATGGTTCAGCAGCATCCTGAACAACAGGAGCAGTCAGTGGTAAGGAAAAAACTGGAGCTGGTACCAAAGTCATTGAAATGAAGGGTTGTAACAGCAGGAGGTTTGATCAGAAGAACAAAAAGCCCGACTGGAACATTCCTGAACTCCAGTATTCTTCAAGGCTGCGACTGCTCCATATGTTTCCATAAAATACCATTGGATAGTTTTACCATGAATGAAACAGGTCCCATGCACTTTATAATTTCTCCAGGTATAGAATCATAGAATATCAGGGTTGGAAGGGACCTCAGGAGGTCATCTAGTCCAACCTCCTGCTCAAAGCAGGACCTAATCCCCAACTAAATCATCCCAGCCAGGGCTTTGTCAAGCCTGACCTTAAAAACCTCTAAGGAAGGAGGCTGGAGCAGATGATTTATGAGGAGAGGCTGAGGGAACTGGGATTGTTTAGTCTGCAGAAGAGAAGAATGAGGGGGGATTTGATAGCTGCTTTCAACTACCTGAAAGGGGGTTCCAAAGAGGATGGATCTAGACAGTTCTCAGTGGTACCAGATGACAGAACAAGGAGTAATGGTCTCAAGTTGCAGTGGGGGAGGTTTAGGTTGGATATTAGGAAAAACTTTTTCACTAGGAGGGTGGTGAAGCACTGGAATGGGTTACCTAGGGAGGTGG
>NW_020664487.1:13884333-13897426 GCF_002925995.2 Terrapene triunguis | reverse complement strand
GGGTTTTTTTTTTTTTTTTTTTTTTTTAAGGTACCCATTTCACTTCAGAGCTGTAGTTGCAAGTCCACAGTAAAAGAACAATGACAAGTCTCATGTTGTCCATCAATTTGCATTGCTTGACATTTGGCTACACATACACATGAGGCACTATCAGGATGTAGTAGGTCCCAACAGGCACATAAAGTTTGCTTCAAGAAAAGAGTTACAGGTGACTCCTGGATAGTAGCATGAGGTATATTCCTGTAGGCAAGCAAGAGATTGTCCAGTTTCTGCTGATGACTCACAATAGATTTGTAGGCTCTTAAGGCATGCTTCAGTGTTTGAACAAAGCATTCTGCTACTCTATGGCAGGATGGTATGGAACTGAGCTGAATTACATTTGAAGCTGGGAACCTCCAATTTTTCAGAACTGAGGTCTACTGTCACTCACCAAACTGTCATAGCAAATCACATTGTCTAGCCAAGCTACAAAAATGTCCAGTGGTCTCAGTCTCTGTAGTAGAAATCATTCTGGAAACTTTTGGCCTTCTTAAATGGGCACAGACTAAGACCAAAAACCTATAACCTTCTAAAGATCCTGAGAAGTCCATGTCAATGCATGTCCAGGGAGTGTAAGGCTATGACCAAGGGTGTAGACTAGCTCGGCCAGGATCATGCTGAATTTGCTGACATGTAAATCACTTCCCTCTCAATATTCCCCCTGATACTCAATATTCTTGTCAATGCCTGGCCATCGGACATGACCCTGACCTATGGCCTTCATCCATACAATGCCAAAATGAGCTTTGTGAAAAGCTTCCAAAACATGAGATACGCTGGCTTATCATTGAAATGATCACTTGGACTTCACAGAAGATGCAACTATAATTCACAGATATTTCACGGTGATGTTACACAATTTGTGTAAACTGGGGATTCATTTACTATAACACTATACCTTGTAGTACCATCCACCTCACAAGAGAAGGCACATTATCCTTAGACGTTTCTATGTCTGTGCTAGTGATGAGTATCCTATCCATCAAACTGAGGCCTGGTCTACACTACGAGTTTAGGTCGACTTTAGCCACGTTAAATCGAATTAAGCCTGGACACGTTCACAAGACGAAGCCCTTTCTTTCGACTTAAAGGGCCCTTTAAACCGGTTTCTTTACTCCACCTCCGACGAGGGGATTAGCGATAAAATCGGCCTTAGGGGGTCGGAATTGGGTTAGTGTGGACGGAATTCGACGTTATTGGCCTCCGGGAGCTATCCCACAGTGCTTCATTGTGACCGCTCTGGACAGCACTCTCAACTCAGATGCACTGGCCAGGTAGACAGGAAAAGCCCCGCGAACGTTTGAATTTCATTTCCTGTTTGCTCAGCGTGGAGCGCACAGGTGACCACGCAGAGCTCATCAGCACAGGTAACCGTGATGGAGTCCCAGGATCCCAGCATGGACAGAACGGGAGGTACGGGATCTGCTCGCCATATGGGGAGATGAATCAGTGCTGGCTGAACTCCGAATCAGTAAACGAAATGGCAAAATATTAGAAAAGGTCTCCAAGGCCATGAAGGACAGAGGCCATAACAGGGACGCACAGCAGTGCCGCGTGAAAATTAAGGAGCTAAGGCAAGCCTACCACAAAGCCAGAGAAGCAAACGGAAGGTCCAGGGCTGAGCCGCAAATATGCCGCTTCTACACGGAGCTGCATGCCATTCTAGGGGGTGCAGCCACCATTACCCCAACCGTGTGCTATGAGTCCCTCACTGGAGAAACACACAGGGAAGCGGGTTCGGGGTACGAGGAAGATGAGGATGAAGATAATGTAGATAGCTCACAGCAGCAAGGAAGCGGAGAAACCGGTTTCCCCAACAGCCAAGATATGTTTATCACCCTGGACCTGGAACCAGTAACCCCCAAACTCACCCAAGACCCTGGGGGCACACAGGGGACCTCTGGTGAGTGTACCTTTGTAAATATTACACATGGTTTAAAAGCAAGCGTGTTTAATGATTAATTTGCCCTGGCAATCGCGGCCAGTACAGCTACTGGAAAAGTCTGTTAACGTGTATGGGGATGGAGCGGAAATCCTCCAGGGACATCTCCAGAAAGCTCTCCTTCATGTACTCCCAAAGCCTTTGCAAAAGGTTTCTGGGGAGGGCTGCCTTATCCCGTCCGCCATGGTAGGACACTTTACCACGCCAGGCCAGTAGCACGTAGTCTGGAATCATTGCATAACAAAGCATGGTAGCGTATGGTCCTGGTGTTTGCTGGCATGCAGACAACATCCATTCCTTATCGCTCTTTGTTATCCTCAGGAGAGTGATACCATTCACGGTCACCTGGTTGAAATGGGGCAATTTTATTAAGGGGACATTCAGAGGTGCCCCTTCCTGCTCTGCTGAACAGAAATATTCCCCGCTGTTAACCACGTGGTGGGGGGGGGAGGGGTGAAGTGATCATCCCAGAGAATTGGGTGTGTGGGGGAGGGGAATTAGTTGGGTTTGTGCTGCATGTTAACCCTGAAACCGCAGCCCCTCCTTTTACATTGCAAACCCATTTTAAATGGCTAACCCAACGGGTGCTTGGTATGGTTAATGAGAGCAGTACTGTTTGAAACCATCCCCACATGTTAAGAAGGTTAAAAAAGCCAAAAGACTGTGTCTTACCATGGCTGCCTGCAAGCTGAAATCTGTGGCCTGGCACTGCGTGAGTTATCTCTCACACCAAACCGGCAGCACCTCAATATAAGAGGAAAAATGCGACCTTGTAATGAAAGCACATGTGCTGTGTAATGTGAACAGCAAAATTTAACGTGAAAGAGTGTACCCATTGTTCTCTAAAATGTGTCTTTTTTAACCGCCTCTCCCTTCTCCTCCACCAGCTGCAAATCTTTCTCCTTCACAGAGGCTAGTGAAGATTCAAAAGCGAAAGCGAAGGACGCGTGATGAAATGTTTACAGAACTACAGACTGCCTCCCACGCTGACAGAGCACAGCAGAATGCGTGGAGGCAGTCAATGACTGATTATAGAAAAGCCCAATATGAGCGAGAGGAGAGGTGGCGTGCTGAATTGCGGGCTGAAGATGATAGGTGGCGTCAGCTTGCACACAGAAGGCAAGAGTCGATGCTCCGGCTGCTGGAGCATCAAACTGATATGCTCCAGCGTATGGTTGAGCTGCAGGAAAGGCAGCAGGAGCACAGACCGCCGCTACAGCCCCTGTGTAACCAACAGCCCTCCTCCCCAAGTCCCATTGCCTCCTCACCCAGACGCCCAAGAACACGGTGGGGGGGGCCTCCGGCCACCCAGTCACTCCATCCCAGATGATTTCCCGAGCAATAAGTGTTAAAGTTTTAAAGTTTTAAACTGCAGTGTGTCCTTTTCCTTCCCTCCTCCCCCACCCATCCCGGGCTACCTTTGCAATTATCCCCCTAGTTGTGTGATGAATTAATAAAGAATGCATGAATGTGAAGTAACAATGACTTTATTGCCTCTGCAAGTGGTGCTCGAAGGGGGGAGGGTGGGGTGGTTGGTTTACAGGGAAGTAGAGTTAACGGGGTGGGTGGGGGGGCGGAGATTTCATCAAGGAGAAACAAACAGAAGTTTCACACCGTAGCCTGGCCAGTCACAAAACTCGTTTTCAAAGCTTCTCTGATGCGCACCGTGCCATGCTGTGCTCCTCTAACTGCCCTGGTGTCTCGCTGCACGTAATCAGCGGCCAGGCAATTTACCTCAACCTCCCACCCCGCCATAAATGTCTCCCCCTTACTCTCACAGATATTGTGGAGCGCACAGCAAGCAGCAATAACAATGGGGATATTCTTTTCGCTAAGGTCTGAGCGAGTCAGTAAGCTGCGCCAGCGCGCTTTTAAACGTCCAAATGCACATTCTACCACCATTCGGCACTTGCTCAGCCTGTAGTTGAACAGGTTCTGACTCCTGTCCAGGCTGCCTGTGTACGGCTTCATGAGCCATGGCATTAAGGGGTAGGCTGGGTCCCCAAGGATCACGATAGGCATTTCAACATCCCCAACGGTTATTTTCTGGTCCAGGAAGAAAGTCCCTTCCTCCAGCTTTCGAAACAGAACAGAGTGCCTGAAGATGCGAGCATCATGTACCCTTCCCGGCCAGCCCACGTTGATGTTGGTGAAACGTCCCTTGTGATCCACCAGGGCTTGCAGCAGCATTGAAAAGTACCCCTTGCGGTTTATGTACTCGGTGGCTTGGTGCTCCGGTGCCAAGATAGGGATATGGGTTCCGTCTATGGCCCCACCACAGTTTGGGAATCCCATTGCAGCAAAGCCATCCACTATGGCCTGCACGTTTCCCAGAGTCACTACCCTTGATATCACCAGGTCTCTCATTGCCCTGGCAACTTGGATCACAGCAGCCCCCACAGTAGATTTGCCCACTCCAAATTGATTCCCGACTGACCGGTAGCTGTCTGGCGTTGCAAGCTTCCACAGGGCTATCGCCACTCGCTTCTCAACTGTGAGGGGGGCACTCATCCTGGTATTCTGGCGCTTCAGGGCAGGGGAAAGCAAGTCACAAAGTTCCATGAAAGTGCCCTTACACATGCGAAAGTTTCGCAGCCACTGGGAATCGTCCCACACCTGCAGCACGATGCGGTCCCACCAGTCTGTGTTTGTTTCCCGGGCCCAGAATCGGCGTTCCACGGCATCAACCTGCCCCAGGAACACCATGATTTCCACATTGCTGGGGCCTGTGCCTTGTGAGAGGTCTATGTCCATGTCCATTTCCTCATCACTCTCGTGGCCGCGCTGCAATCGCCTCCTCGGCTGGTCCCAGTTTTGCTTTGTCATGTCCTGGCTCTGCATATACTCCAGGACAATGCGCGTGGTGTTCATAGTGCTCATAATTGCCGCGGTGATCTGAGCGGGCTCCATGATCCCAGTGCTAGCTATGGCGTCTGGTCTGAAAAAAGGCGCGAAACTAGTATCTGACGGACCAGGGGAAGGAGGGAGGGGCGAGTGACGACATGGCATACAGGTACAGGGAATTAAAATCAAGAAAGGTGGCTGTGCATCAGGGAGAAACACAAACAACTGTCACACAGAATGCCCCCCCCCAAAGATTGAACTCAAAACCCTGGGTTTAGCAGGCCGTTGATTTGACGGAGGGAGGGGGGAAGGAAATGAATACAGAACAAATCTATTTTTTACATCTTAAGACGACGGTGCAGCATGACTGATAGCCCTCGGCATTTTCTGGGTGCTTGACAGCAAATACTGGGCGCTTGGCAGTTAACCTTCAGACCTATTGCACGATCTGCTGCTCAGGGAAGACTCTGCTAACGTGCGATGAGCCAACATGGCGCTTGGCAGAAAATGGCATACTACGACTGATAACCATCATCATCAAGACAGTTCCATAGGACTGAGCATGTCTGCCCAGGTGCCCATGATCGACAGCCACTGCTGTACGACGAGGACGGTTACCAGTCGTAATAAACCATCTACTGGCAAAAGGCAAGGGGCTGGTGCAATGCAGCCCCACGGCTGCCAGCCCCACGGCTTCCGGCACCCAGATCGCCAATGAAGGCTACCAGTCATGCTGCACCGTCTACCGCCAAAAGGCAGTTAGCTGCTGCTGCTGTGTAGCAATGCAGTCCCACGTCTGCCGGCACCCAGATGACATATGGTGACGGTGAGCTGAGCTGAGCAGGCTCCATGCTTGCCGTGGTATATTGCCTGCACAGGTAACCCAGGTAAAAAGGCACGAATCTATTGTCTGCAGTTGCTCTGACGGAGGGGGAGGGGCCTGACGACATGTACCGAGACCCCCCCGCGACACTGTTTTGCATCATTCGGGCATTGGGATCTCAACCCAGAATTCCAATGGGCGGCGGAGACTGCGGGAACTGTGGGATAGCTACCCATAGTGCAATGCTCCGGAAGTCTACGCTAGCCTCGGTACTGTGGACGCGGTCCGCCGACTAGAGCACTTAGAGCATTTTATGTGGGGACACACACAATCAGCTGTATACAACCGATTTCTATAAAACTGGCTTCTATTAATTCGATCTAATTTCGTAGTGTAGACATACCCTGATATAGAACACTTAATCTGAAGTTGCTTGAGTTTGCGAGAGCGTGGCTGTGCCAGGCACAACAGCTGACTGTCTCTATGGAATTGAACAGTACAGGAATGAGCTGAAAGTAGCAATGCCTATTGTTGCACATGAGCAGCAGCTAATGACAGAATTCCATGTTTCAATCAAACAATTGAAAGTAAGGGTCGATAATCCTTCAGCAAGGTAAAATGTCTACCATACAGATTGGAATTTGGCAGTTTCATACCTAAAATAATGCTGAGACCCTCTATGTACAGTACTTCCTTGTGTAAACTAAACTGATATAAGCATGAGGACAAAACACTAATGAATTGGCCATTAGCATATTGTGTTGAAGCAGGCTACAGGCCTTATGAAATGCTCTGGTATATGGCCTGTAGGTTAGGAACCCTTGTTCCAAAGGAACTTGTGACAACATCTGGTGATAGGTAGATGCAGAAATTAGTGAGATGGCAGCTCCAGTATCAAGCTCTGTTCCTGTAGGAACTTCTTCAATCAAGGGCACGATCCAGATGCCATCTCTGACTCTAGCTTTTGATAACACATGCGGTGCTGTTTGATCCGTGTCACTAGAGCTCTTGTTTTGCTTCCCATTATGAATTCCCAACAGGCAGGGCAGAAAAGGTCGGGGAGTTGCGTTGTATGTAAGAGAGGAGTATGACTGCTCAGAGCTCCGGTATGAAACTGCAGAAAAACCTGAGAGTCTCTGGATAAAGTTGAGAAGTGTGAGCAACAAGGGTGATGTCGTGGTCGGAGTCTGCTATAGACCACCAGACCAGGGGGATGAGGTGGACGAGGCTTTCTTCTGGCAACTAGCAGAAGTTGCTAGATCACAGGCCCTGGTTCTCATGGGAGACTTTAATCACCCTGATGTCTGCTGGGAGAGCAATACAGCAGTGCACAGACAATCCAGGAAGTTTTTGGAAAGTATAGGGGACAATTTCCTGGTGCAAGTGCTGGAAGAACCAACTAGGGGCAGAGCTTTTCTTGACCTGCTGCTCACAAACAGGGAAGAATTAGTAGGGGAAGCAAAAGTGGATGGGAACCTGGGAGGCAGTGACCATGAGATGGTCGAGTTCAGGATCCTGACACAAGAAAGAAAGGAGAGCAGTAGAATACGGACCCTGGACTTCAGAAAAGCAGACTTTGACTCCCTCAGGGAACAGATGGGCAGGATCCCCTGGGAGAATAACATGAAGGGCAAAGGGGTCCAGGAGAGCTGGCTGTATTTTAAAGAATCCTTATTGCGGTTGCAGGAACAAACCATCCCGATGTGTAGAAAGAATAGTAAATATGACAGGCAACCAGCTTGGCTAAACAGTGAAATCCTTGCTGATCTTAAACGCAAAAAAGAAGCTTACAAGAAGTGGAAGATTGGACAAATGACCAGGGAGGAGTATAAAAATATTGCTCAGGCATGCAGGAGTGAAATCAGGAAGGCCAAATCCCACTTGGAGTTGCAGCTAGCAAGAGATGTTAAGAGTAACAAGAAGGGTTTCTTCAGGTATGTTAGCAACAAGAAGAAAGTCAAGGAAAGTGTGGGCCCCTTACTGAATGAGGGAGGCAACCTAGTGACCGAGGATGTGGAAAATGCTAATGTACTCAATGATTTTTTTGCCTCTGTCGTCACGAACAAGGTCAGCTCCCAGACTACTGCACTGAGCAGCACAGTATGGGGAGAAGGTGACCAGCCCTCTGTGGAGATAGAAGTGGTTAGGGACTATTTAGAAAAACTGGACGTGCACAAGTCCATGGGGCCGGATGCGCTGCATCCGAGGGTGCTAAAGGAGTTGGCGGATGAGATTGCAGAGCCATTAGCCATTATTTTTGAAAACTTATGGCGATCGGGGGAGGTCCCGGATGACTGGAAAAAGGCTAATGTAGTGCCCATCTTTAAAAAACGGAAGAAGGAGGATCCGGGGAACTACAGGCCAGTCAGCCTCACCTCAGTCCCTGGAAAAATCATGGAGCAGGTCCTCAAGGAATCAATTATGAAACACTTAGAGGAGAGGAAAGTGATCAGGAACAGTCAGCATGGATTCACCAAGGGCAAGTCATGCCTGACTAACCTAATTGCCTTCTATGAGGAGATAACTGGCTCTGTGGATGAGGGGAAAGCAGTGGACGTGTTATTCCTTGACTTTAGCAAAACTTTTGATACGGTCTCCCACAGTATTCTTGCTGCCAAGTTAAAGAAGTATGGGCTGGATGAATGGACTGTAAGGTGGATAGAAAGCTGGCTAGATCGTCGGGCTCAACGGGTAGTGATCAATGGCTCCATGTCTAGTTGGCAGACGGTTTCAAGCGGAGTGCCCCAAGGGTCAGTCCTGGGACCGGTTTTGTTTAATATCTTTATTAATGATCTGGAGGATGGTGTGGACTGCACTCTCAGCAAGTTTGCAGATGACACTAAACTGGGAGGCGTGGTAGATACACTATAGGGTAGGGATCGGATACAGAGGGACCTAGACAAATTAGAGGATTGGGCCAAAAAAAACCTGATGAGGTTCAACAAGGACAAGTGCAGAGTCCTGCACTTAGGACGGAAGAATCCCATGCACTGCTACAGACTAGGGACCGAATGGCTGGGTAGCAGTTCTGCAGAAAAGGACCTAGGGGTCACAGTGGACGAGAAGCTGGATATGAGTCAACAGTGTGCTCTTGTTGCCAAGAAGGTTAACGGCATTTTGGGTTGTATAAGTAGGGGCATTGCCAGCAGATCGAAGAACATGACTGTTCCCCTTTATTCGACATTGGTGAGGCCTCATCTGGAATACTGTGTCCAGTTTTGGGCCACACTACAAGAAGGATGTGGAAAAATTGGAAAGAGTCCAGCGGAGGGCAACAAAAATGATTAGGGGTCTGGAGCACATGACTTATGAGGAGAGGCTGAGGGAACTGGGATTGTTTAGTCTCCAGAAGAGAAGAATGAGGTGGGATTTGATAGCTGCTTTCAACTACCTGAGGGGGGGTTCCAAAGTGGATGGAGCTCGGCTGTTCTCAGTGGTGGCAGATGACAGAACAAGGAGTAATGGTCTCAAGTTGCAGTGGGAGAGGTCTAGGTTGGATATTAGGAAAAACTTTTTCACTAGGAGGGTGGTGAAGCACTGGAATGCGTTACCTAGGGAGGTGGTGGAGTCTCCTCCTTTGGAGGTTTTTAAGGCCTGGCTTGACAAAGCCCTGGCTGGGATGATTTAGTTGGGAATTGGTCCTGCTTTGAGCAGGGGGTTGGACTAGATGACCTCCTAAGGTCCCTTCCAACCCTGATATTCTATGATTCTATGAACTTCCATCCTTTCAGTAACACCTCCAGAGGGCTACCACCATAAGGAGAGTGCTGGCATATACTAATTCAAACTGGATTCTCTGGAGACCAGGAGAAAAAGAAAAGGAGTTTGAGATAAATAGCCTGAGATTAAACAGACTCAGGGTGTTCATTCTGATCCAGCAAATGGACAGGACATTCTTCCAAGGGGGGACCACAGTCCTTCATGGGAAATATTGGAAGGGCTTTGGAATACTGAGGCTCCATAAGACTGATGAGCTTTTAGCACGTGTAGGAACTTTTATTGTTTTTTAAAATGGTTTCTCTATAATGCTCTTGCTTACAAAGGGCTGTGTGGTAGCTTGTGACAACTGGCAATTACAGTTGTTCATAGCCTGTGAAGAGAAAGCAAAGCACAGACTCTGGCCTGTTTAGGCAACCTGGCTTGCTGGGGATATCCCAGTGTAAACAGGGCATTGTGTAGCCTGAGAGAGATGGCTGAGGAGCTGGAAGCCTAGAGTGGGAGCCCTTGAGGAACCAGGGAGGGGAACACAAGTGTGGTTGCCCTGAACTGTGACACAAGTAACAAGTTGCTCCATTGAATTGAACTGGTTATGCTGATTTACACCAGCTGAGGATCTGGCTCATTGCTTTGCTTTGATTATGGCTACAGAGACTGGAGAAGATTCCTTTCCTGTTCCAGGAGGAAGCTCAGATGATGCGGTAATCTCTATTATAGTAGGAGAGCTCATGAGGGGGCAGAATCTGCCTCCCCCCCCTTCAGCATTTCAGAGGTGTGGTAGGGACCATATCCTGACCTCAGTCATCATTAGGGATGGGAAAGGTGACAGCAACACATCAGAAGAAGGGAGCAAGGACCCTGTGGGCTGGCCCTGTTAGCAGCAGCCCTACTTCTAAGATGGGCTCTCTGTGCATGTACCAGTTTCCATGGCAGGTGCAGGGAAAGCATGGAACGTCTAGGAAGGCGGAAGCATCCTTAACAAATGTGCTGTGCTAGGCCTGCTATCAAGACAACGTATCCAGGCACAAGAACCCGCAGAGACTAGAGTCATTCTGCAGTTTTCTTTTTAACATCACAAAAACAACATACATTGATCTGCTGGGCAAGGTGGTATCCAGTGCCAGCTGCGGTGGCGCAATACCTACAGCTCATTGGTCACCGTAACCGAAATGAGCATTTTTCTGTGTCTGTCTCTCTATACAATAGAGAACAAGCTTGAAATAAAGGGTGTCAACTGGGCACTTCAAGACATCAGTGTTGAATGACGGGTAAATAGAAAAGGACTTTAAATACTTCCAAACTTAAATTCCATTGGTTTTGTCATGGGTATGCTATTAAGTATCCGTGCGCATCATGGCACCTTCAAGATTAAATTGATCAGCTCTGCAATAGCAGCAGGAGAAGCTGGGAGGTGAATTACTGACAGGAAGAGATGAGCTCTGTTCTGATAACTGGGCCTACAAATTTACCCTAATTGTGAGTTTAACTATAAGATGCGAATGAACATTCCTCAGATGTCACAATAACCTGAAACAAAAATATTGATGGGAAAAGGTCCAAAAGAGAGACAGGCTGAATTAGTCCAAACAAAAAGGGCTCCCGATCATTCAAGGACAGGGTTAAGATCATGCCTGGAAAACAAGAACAGTGAGTCCAAAAATCAATTAGCCCAAATTGGTGTTGTACATTAGGCTATTGGTGTACAAAATAAGGCGGGGATGAGCCTTCACTCCCTTTTTGGGTCCTTAAAGAGACTTTTGGAGAAAAATTGGCTACTGGAGTGAACTTCACCCTCATGACTGCCCCCTTCGCGGTCTCCTGGGACCCAGGGCCGCCTTCATCCTAATCCTAAGAGATGTCCAGATCAGACCGGGTCAGAGGGATGGACTCAGATGACATCACAACCTTACCAGCTCTGGATGAATTCCCAAACATCCCTGGCATGTGAGACTGTCTCCACACCCCTGACCTGCAGTAAGTGCCCTTCCTTACCTACCTTATTTCTTCTTTCCTATCACTCTCCGTTTTCCTTCTGGCTTAGCTGGTCAAGTCTGTATATTTTATAACACGGCTATGAGTCTGTGACCCAAGAAGCAGTTAAAACCAGTGCACTAAAGAGCCCAAAACTGGTTGACGTTTGCTAGGTCTCAGAGTGGCTATAGGACTGTAGGCTGGGCCTGTGTTTTTCCAGCAGTGAGGCTGCAAGTGAGAGTCAACACCAGAGACAGAAGCTGCATTTTCTCTTTGCTGTTCTTTTCTCTCCCATTTTGTGTTTCTTGTTTTGTCATCTTAGGAAGGGGGATCCGACTTTAACAACAACAGCAATAACAAGTGCCAGCCCACCTCAGCTAAGCTCTTTTCTCCTAAAAAGGACAGTTATTACCATCTTTTATACCAGTGAACAGGCTGCTAAATGGGAGTGGTGTGTGAATTCCTTCTAAGAACTCCACAGCTGAAGGGAACATCAGGGGGAGTTAAAAATGACAGCCTTATTTAATACTTTACATTTCAGATGCTTTAACTGTTTTCCCTTTTCTGTATCTTTTATAGAGGGTTAACATGATGTTTAATGGTGTGTTTCCCATGGTATTAAGCTGGCTGAGGACTTTGCATACCGAACCTGAACCTTGTTTAACATTGCTTGATGTTGGACAGTAACTGGGTTATGTTAACACCTTTGACTCTTTGGGCCTAGGTATTCCATCTAAATTAATACAACAGATCATACATGCAGGATCCAGGAGACTAGTAATGAGGGCTTAGTCCTAAATCTCTTGCAGTGCCAGGAGAGAGGAAGGCGAGAGACAGAGCAATGGTAACAGACAGGAAGCGGGGTGAGGAAAAAAACAAAGTTTTGAAATATTGAAGAAGGACATAAAAACAGTTAGCGTGGCAGCAGGACTACACAAAGGATTGAGTCAAGGGGTCTCAAGGAGTTTCTGGGTCAACTCAAGCAGGCCTGGCCTAAGCCTGAAATAATTATTATTCGACCCTTGACTTGGGAGTGGCGGAGGATAAGTGAGTTATAAAGGGAAGGGATCTCAATTTAAACCAGAAATGACTAAAATACATCTTTGACTGGATCTTTGAATAAATCTATGACTGGGTTTGGACAGTACTTGCTTTTTAGGCAAAACAATGAATGATGCAATCTGAAGCTGGTATTGCGTCATACATGATATGAATTGCATCATGTTATTCCTAGAAGTCATGGATGATGCAATCATAACGAAGCTTACATCACTCTGCCGAACACATTGCCCTATATCAGCTCTAAACCTCATACAGTGTCGTGCTCTCTTATTTGTCAGTGTTTGATTTTGCAAAGGGACACATTTCTGTTTAGCCAAAGTGAGCAGAGATGCCTCGTACTTGTGTGAACAGTGCAGATAACTTCTGCTATGTTTGTGGTGAAGTGACTTTTGCATCACAAAAGCGCAGTATAACCACTATGGTTAAGAAAGCCTATCACCTTTATTTTGGCTGCAAAATTGGAGATCAGGACAAGAGGTGGGCCCCACACATATGCTGCAACACTTGTGCAACAAATCTTCACCAGTGATTGAACAGGAAAAGGAAATCTATGCCTTTTGCAGTGCCAATGATTTGGAGAGAGCCAACAGATCATATCAGCAATTGTTACTTCTGCATGGTGCCTCCAGTTGGGAAAGGTGTGTCAAAGAAGAAAAAGTGGACTGTGCATTATCCAAACATTCCATCAGCTATAC
>NW_020664487.1:13871182-13884323 GCF_002925995.2 Terrapene triunguis | reverse complement strand
AGCTGTTGGGCTCCAGACTACAGCAGTGGAATCTCCTGGCAGGTGATGTTAGGGTTTCCATGTTCCGTGACCGTCAAAAGGATCTTGTCCCATTCTTCTTCATGGAAGGTGATCTTGTAGCCTGCAACAACATCGATGGTGTGATGGCAGCCCTCAACATCGTTCACGATCCAGATGAGTGTAGACTCTTCATTGATTCATCGAAGACGAGTCTTAAAGCTGTTTTACTGCATAATGGCAATGTTTTGCCATCGATTCCAGTTGGTCATGCAGTCCATATGAAGGAAACCTATGACAACATGAAACAACTTGTGAGGTGCATAAACTATGACCAACATCAGTGGCAGCTTTGTGGCGATTTGAAGGTTGTTGCTCTCTTGCTTGGTCTGCAGACTGGATACACAAAGTACTGCTGTTTTCTCTGCGAATGGGATAGTCGTGCAAGAGATTCCCACTACATCAAGAAAGATTGGCCACTCTGACAGTCATTGGAGCCTGGGAGGAAAAGTGTTCAGCATCCACCACTTGTTGAATCAAGGAAGATTTTGTTACCACCCTTACACATCAAGCTGGGTCTGATGAAGAACTTTGTCAAGGCCATTGACAAAACACAAGCAGCTTTCAAGTACCTCCGTGGAAAATTTCCAAGGTTAAGTGAAGCTAAGATAAAGGAAGGTGTCTTTGTTGGTCCTCAGATTCGTGAACTTCTTCGAGATGATGCATTTGACCATGCACTGCGTGGCAAGGAAAAGACGGCATGGAAAGCCTTCCAGTTAGTGGCAATCAATTTTCTCAGAAACAACAAGGCAGACAACTACAGGTTGTTGGTGGAAAACCTCCTCAAGGCATACAAAAGCCTTGGTTGCAACATGTCACTAAAGATACATTTTTTGCACTCTCATCTAGATTTTTTTCCACCGAACTGCGGAGCAGTGAGCGACGAGCACGGCGAGCGATTTCACCAGGACATTGCAACAATGGAGAAACGCTATCAGGGCAAATGGAGCCCATCAATACTTGCAGACTATTGCTGGACAGTGACAAGAGATGCTCCATTTAATGAATACAAGAGACAAGTCAAGAAGCGCCGAGTAGACACTGAATAGGACTAAACTATGTACATAATAGTTTTTTGCCTTTTGTTTCATAATAAATTTTATTTATATAACCCTTTTGCTGATTTGTAAAGTGTTACATAAACAGGACAGGTGAAATATTATCATGTAAAGCAACCATAAACACATGAAAAGACCTAGGTTTACAATTTATGATTAAAACTCTACTATCTACACAATATACATAGACATAAAATGTAAAAACTTAAATATCTTAGAAACAGTAGCCAATCAGTTGTTTTAATTGTCATATTTGAATTCAGCACATCAAAATACATAATAAATAGCACATTTTATCTCTGAAGCAGACGACTTCTCAAAAATTGTAGACCAGTGTAATGTACAGATATGATGGCAGGTTCACAGATTCCAAAGCCAGAAGGGACCACTGTGGTCATCTAGTCTGGCTTCCTGTATGGCACAGGCCAGAGACCTGCCCCAAAATAACTCCTACCACAGATCTTTTAGAAAAAAACAAACAAAAAAACCACATCCTATCTTGATTTTAAAATGGTCAATGTTGGAGAATCCACCATGACCCACCCGTCCTGTTGCAACCCCGTTGCTATTTTTAGGCACTAACTGGAGTAGAGCTAGCATGAGTCTCTGTCTACCCAGGATGGGAAGCATGCTTCCAGCTGCTGTGTGTACCTTAGAGATTAATGCAATTTCCCCTGCAAAAGTTGGGATGACCTTCTTTCAGAAAGTATACTGCGTTCATTGCTAGCTCAAATTGTTCTCAAGATCCTGGCTGCTACAATTATGTTGCAGATGAAATGAAATGAAAAGAGAGATATCAGAATAACAATATTAACCTCTAGTATCTTATGACCTAGATATTATAGAAATGAATATTGTATGCCATTAGAAAGATGAGAATTCCAGCTATGTTAATGCCATAATATATTTGCTCCATTTCCTTTGGCTTCATGGGATATCTGATTACAGCTTGTCATCGTTCTTCCAAACTAGCAATGCTTTGCTGACAATGGCCCAGTATAGAATATAACAGGGCTTGGACCAGATTAATTTTCCTTTCCTATTATTGGGGTGCACTTCTATTCCAGTTTTGGTTACTTTAAAATTTCTTAAACTTTTAATTTACCTTGTATCTACTATTATGACATAACAATCACAGGGTGTTAAAAATGCTTGATTTTTCTCAAGAGTTTATTTTAATTGTCTGACAGCTGTTATAGTCAATGTCATAGTCACAGTGAATTCTTCAGACTGGGAAAATGTGGCTCTCACCAGATAAATATGGGAATGTGCTTATGTGTTCATAAATATTTGAACACATTTATAGTGCTCTAAACTGTTTGAGTGATTTTACTTTGTATGAAGGCATTGGAAGTATTAGATAAGATCGAGCATTCTTGGACACCAGCATGAAGTGTAATCTTTGTATCTGAAGCAAAAAGTTCCATTATTTTAATTTCATTTTTAAAATACCTTTGAGATCAAAGCATTCTGATTTTAACAGTAGAGCTAGATGGATTGCTATCTGCTTGGATTGAACTGCTATCTCTGATTTTAAAGGTATGTGTCTCTAATAGCTCAACTGAAGGACCACTTCTGTTAGCTATGACGTGCTAGTTGACGAATAAACTTCTCTCTATATGTTCTAGCCACTAGATGCTGACAAAAATCCACATTCTGCCAGCCTTTTATAACTAGGTGTGATGAAGAACAGATTGTTGGCAAATAGATACTTTAATTTCTTAGCTCTCGAGTGCCCCCGGCTCAGCCCCCCAAAATTTAAAATCAATGTTCAAACACACCTGATGTGTTGCACTTTCCCTAACATTTCAGATGTACCAGGAATATGAGATACCTGTGTCTTTGGGGAATTATTTTTAAAAATTGTTGTTTAAAGAAATACACACGGGTTTAGGCTTCTCCAGCTATAGTTAGGCATCCAGGGCCAGATTTTCAAAGGTATTTTGGTGCCTAGAGATGCATACTGAGTGGGATTTGCAAAGTGCCAAGGGCCCAGACCCTCAAAGGTACCTAATTCCTATTGATTTCAGTGGCAGTCAGGTGCCTACATACTCTTTAAGGATCTCATTTATTTCAGTGAGAGTTAGGCAACTACACCCTTGTGTAAGCCCCTGTATGCACCTATCTCCATTTTTAGGCACCTAAATACCTCTTAAAATTCTGCTCCCTCCTAATATGTTGTTACTATTCTAGAGTAACATGAGCCTGATTATTTTCATACTACGTCACAGGTTTCCTGTTTTCTATTGTAATGTACATGAAGAAGAACTGACTCAACCCTACCACGATAATCCTTTAACAGCAATAAGAATTTCTATAACCGTTAGTTTTCAGTTCATAGGGATTGAGGAAGTACTAAGTGCCACCAGCTTTACCTTGGGCACTTCAGCTCTCTGTGCCTATTTAGGAATTATTGTTAATATAAACTGTATTTAACCATGAGCCCTTCTTGGGGATGCACATAATCTGAATTTTTCAGCTACCTCCCAACTTGGGAAAGGCTCTAACAGAAAGAACCATGTCGCTTACAGCTTTCTTTGTGAATGAGAACCACTGTCTGCCCTTTTCCCCCCTAATAAGCAAAGTCAAGGTTTTTTTATGACTGCAGAGTTTCCTAAAGTGGAGGCTCTGTTGGGCTGTAAATCGTTATTAAGCATTAGGGCTGGCAGGGGTTGAGGCTGTACCAACTATTCATGCTACCTCGGCTGCTGAGGAGAAGACAGGGGGTCAGATTTTCAAAAGAGCTCAGGTCCCACAGAGAACAAAGGAGAAACCTCAGCCCCACCTCCTGCCCTCCCTCCCAGTGAGAACAATGGGAGCTGCTAGGCACTGAGCATTATTTAAAATCTAGGTTTGGCGTTTTAGACACCTTACACATTTACTTAGTCAACTGAACTGCAAGCTTTGGCTGCAGAGGCTGACTTCCCACAGCAAACTGTGTGATTGTTTATTGGCAAGAAATGTTTGGAGCCTTTCCAGTGATAATGCTGATGGAAGAGAGGTCATCTACGCTCATGGCCTAGATCCATTACAATTCATTGGAAATGTTTTCTCACCTTATTGTGTATAAATCATTTTGAAGCAAAATGAAGGCAAGCAATGCTGAAAAGACAAAAAGATGTTGAGTTTCAAAGAGAATCTAAATGTGCATGTGTTACAGTTAAAAGGAGAGTCCTTGAAGTCTTGTTTCTCTCCAGTTGTCATAGATTCCTAGATGCCAAGGCTAGAAGGGACCATTGTGATCATCTAGTCTGATCTCCCATACAGCACAGGCCAGAGAACTGCCAAAATAATTCCTAGAGCATGTCTCTTAGAAAAACATCCCATCTTTATTTAAAAATTATCATTGTTGGAGAGTCCACCAAGACCCTTGGTAAATTGTTCTACTGGGTAATTACTCTCACTGTTAAAAACTCTCACTTTATTTCCAGTGTGAATGTGTCTAGTTTCAACTTCAATCCATTGGATCATGCTAGACCTTTCTCTGCTAGATTTTAAAAAAAAGAGTTTGTGATGGTGCACAGAGGTGGTGCACCAGTCTTGGGCACATATACTTGTAAGGTGCTTGGTCTTGTTAAGAGGATGTGTACCATAGAAAGACAGAAGGACTGCATAGAACCATATATGAAAATATTAATAGCATCATATGAAGATTTGTTCATAGAGAATGGGTGCCTTCCAGCAACATACAAGATACATTTAAGAGAAGACACAGAATTGGTGGTACATGCTACACGAAAAGTTCCACAAGTCTTAAGAACGTGGCTAGAAGAAGATCTGCAAAATATGACAGCAAATGGTATCATTCAGAGAATAGAAGAAAGAACAGATTTGGTTCACTCCTTTGTAACTGTAGAGAAAAAAGAAGCGGGTCTACAGCTGTGTATATTCCTACAAAACTATAAACAGAGAACACTTCCACTTGCCTACAAGAAGTAAACTATTTGTCTGAGATGGCAGGAGCTAAATTCTTCAGCAAATTAGATGCATCAACAGGATTTTAGCACACAGAGAACTCCTAGATCTGCATTTTCAGCACACCATTCAGCAAATAGTGCGTCCTAGGACTGTCTTTTGGACTACGTTAGTTTCTAGAAGTGTTTCACCATATGAGCCAGATGCTAGAGAGTCTAGCAGGTGTGAAAGTGTATGTAGATGACATGATAATTTTGGGCAGCACTGCCATTGAACATCAGGAACAAGTGAGGAGGGTACTAGAAATTGTGAGAGCTAATAACCTTAACCTGAATAAAACCAATTGTCAATTTCAAGCTATGGAAATAACATAATTGGGAGAGAGAGACAGCCACTCAAGAGTATATGATCCATCTGACAATTCACAGACTGATTATCTAGAAAAAAAAGTAAACATACACGTGAACATGATAAAAGTATCATACACTGTATTTCCGGGCACATGGGCTGGATTGGAGACAGAAACAGCTAAAGATAAAAATGACAAGCAGGGATACAAGTAATAAGTAAAGGAGGAAATGATGACCTCTTCCCACCTGCCTATTACACTACAGAAATGAGCTTTCAGAGATCTCAGGAGTGCTCTTGAAGGGGGACACAGATCATGGTTCCCACAAAGAAAATAAGGAGGAAAGGAAGGAAAATATTGGAATGAATACCAGGGCTGCCCAGAGGATTCAGGGGGCCTGGGGCAAAGCAATTTCAGGGGCCCCTTCCATTAAAAAAAGTTGCAATACTATAGAATACTATATTCTCGTGGGGGTCCCTGTGGGGCCTGGGGCAAATTGCCCCACTTGCCCCCCCCTCTGGGCGGCCCTGATGAATACATGAAGGGCACCTGGGAATGACCAAACCAAAAGGAGATCTTGAGAAGTTGTATTTTGGCCAAAGATGAAGATTGAAGACATGGTGAGCAGGTGTGGAACATGTCAGAAGGACAGAGTTTCCCAGTAGAGAAAAACCCAATGATTCTGCACAAACATTTTGCAGTTCCATGGGGCAAAACTGGAACTGACATGCTCAACCTGATAAGAGATGGCCACCTGATTATAACACAGTATTTTACCAATTTCCCAGAAGTAGTCATGCATGAAAATACTCCGACAACCACAGTTGTCAGGCACATTAAATCTGTATTTGCACATCATGGAATTCCAATGACAGTAATATCTGACAAAGAGCCACAATTCAAGAGTAGGGAATGTATGGACTTTGCTAAAATATATTACTTTCATCATGAGACATCAAATCCCAGATAACCTCAGATCAGTGGATTAGCTCAATGTGGAGTAGGTATAGGGACAAACTTGCTCAAAAAAGCAGTGGATGAAAGAGAAGAAAGTTACCAATGGAACTCCTCTACAACAGATGTATAAACACTAGATTACCAGGTATGGGATGAAAAACAAAAAGGATGACCAAGGACTCAGTGATAGTGAGGAAAAGACTGGGAAAGTAAAATCGGACACAATTTTACAATGAAGGAGCAAGACCTCTTCCACATTTAAAAAAAGCAAAGACTTGGGGAGAATTGGCAAGATGGGCATTGACCAGTTGAAGATAGAGCAATTAAAGAAGAGTCCTCTTGCTCTTACTTGTGATCACAGACCAAGGGGAAATCTTACAAAGGAACTGTAAGCATCTGCTCAAGATACCTGAGAACTTGACGAGACATGAAGTGAGAGCACAGACATAAGTTGAAAATAATTCCCAAGCTGATCCTGTTAGTGACCATGAGATGGAACTGTCCTTTACAGAGGATTTGCAATACAGCAGGTGCGGAAGACTGCTGCAACACCCTCAGAAACTGATTGAGACACGTGAGTGTAGTGTGAGAACAACCTGAAGGGCTGTTAAATCAGTGATAGTATTTGTAATAGCTTGATAGTTTAATGGATTCATGTTTTAGTTCTGTCTGGGAATTTAGAAAGGGCTCTAACAAAGGGAAGATGTGCTACAGAGTTAAGTCCTCCAGGAAGTGTAGAGATGCCACATTTCCTATACGCTTTTCATGCTGTCTTTGATTTCCTGTGCTATAATTCGGGCTGGAGGCAGAAACAAAAGAAATCCAGAATGAGACAGCCACAGGCTGCAGCTATGCATAGTAGTAGACACTTTATCTCATTTCTGTACATAGTTCCTGTTCATAATAAAGAGTTTAACTTGACACTGGTCTGCTCATCAGTAAGATGCTACCCTAATAACTCTGCTAGTGGCTCTCAAGCCCACACGACAGGATAGTGTGATTAGATAATGGAGCTGATTCTGCACTGTGGTGGCCCCTGTGTAGTTGTCATGTATTCATGTACAAAGAGGGTGTAAAACCACCATCCTCATCTGGCAACATTTTTGCATTTGCTGTGAGCAGGTGTAAATGACTACATAAGAGGCAAAGCATGGAAGAATCACACCTAATAAATACTGCTCAGCTCCATGTTTGGTGAACTAGTCAGGACCTTGTTCTTCTAGTGTCTGAGACATGTAGGAGAGAACAGTTGGGTGTTCTGTTCTCTCCCCTACTTTCTTTAGTGTTGTCAATGAAAAAGAATCTTAAAATTATACCCTGGTGAAAAAGTCTTTTAGCACAAAGGCACCTTCATGTTGTATGGCATATCCTGTAAACAGATGTGCCCTTTAATGGCTTCCACCTCCCGGTGACTCTCTGAGGTGTCAAATCTTGTTTGTTTGTTTTTACATTTCCATGAGCAGATGTGATCTCCAAGAGCTAAATTCCTTTCTTCCCTCTTTTTATGCAGGAGTCGGATGCCATTTCTTTCAATGGGCATCCAAAAAAAACCCACCTATGTTGAAAGAATTTAAAGTTGCAAAGTCAAACACTCAAAAGTTAGGAAATTCCAGAATTAAGGTTACCCCAACCTTAATTTGGCATACTTGTATGTATACATAACAATAGTCCTTTAATAATATGATCGCACACACTTTTTTTCTACAGTACCCTAGCCTCCCCAGTTGAATAGATATTCAATCTTTCTTTCTTGTCCCGCTCAGACAGTGTTTGGCCTGTGGTCTTATTTACTAGCCACCATCCAAACCCTGCACTGAAATCAGCATTATCTAGGAACAAACTCCTTCATGACTGTCTTGACTGGATGTCATGGAATCCGTTCTGAGATGCCTGAGTTGTGATGGCTGCTGTCCCTACAGATACAGAACGTTTTGTCTTACCTTTCTAGTGGTCAGAAAAGAACTGATCTCCCTGAGTGGATTATTTCTTTGTTCGGTTCAAGTTTTCATACTGTGCCCATCACCATCATCTCTGAGTGCCTTCCAGGAGCATGCCAAGTGATGTAACTAGCATCTGTCATGTATGGACTGTTCTTTCTCCTTTCCTCTCCCCAGGGGGAAAATGATGTGAGGATTTTTCTGGGTTTTTTTACGTCTCAGGAGCTGTGTTTTTGTGATTGATAAGCAAGGTCTAAGAAGTGCACCTTGCAATTTGAATGGCCTTTTTTTTTGGCAGCTTTATCCTATTATAAATATATCTAATGTGCAGTCTGCATGGGGCACTCACACCTAAGAGAAAGGACTTGGGTGTAGTGAACACAAGGAACATTCTTTATTGGGGTTGCTGGACACACACAGACCTGTAGGTCCCTAGCTTCCAGACTGAGGAATGGAGTTTGTGCCGAATAGAGTTACCACAGCATTGCTCAAATCCTGGCCCGGATTAAGCAATCACCTCATCTGCAAAACAATACACTGCTATCTGAACCTGCGCAGGCGGCGGGAGAGTTGCAATCACTGCTCCTTACTGGCTAAGAACTGCACATATCCTGTTATTTTGTTATCCTGTCTCACCCACCCCACACCAACCTGCCTCTATGTCTATCCCATCTATCAAGTCTTGTCTTTATGACTGTCAGCTCTTTGGAGCTGGGACTGTCATTCTCTATAAATATGTACAGCATCTAACATTATTCGGCGCCAAACTCCTTGGCCTCTAGGCGCTACCACAATATAAACACTAAATACTATAATGGTTTGTATTGCTACTACACTAGACTGTGGTCCCTCTCCCCTCCCAGCAGCTCCCTTCCAGAGTCAGTCCTATCTAGCTTGAATATCTGTGTTTTGGGTGTCTTTCCCTCAAGTATTAGCTTGCGTTTTTCCAAGCAATCTCATTTGGTAAATTCCTGTGCATATTTCTAGTCTGCCTAGATCATTTTGTATCAGTTCTCACCACTGTTTGCAACTACTCTCAAAGTAGCATCGGCTGCCAGTTTCATTAACACAGTTTACTCCATCTATTAGGTTATGAATGAAGTTGTTAAATACTATGGGACCCAAAGTTGGTTCTCTGCAGTCTCTCACTAGAGCATTCACCACAACACAATACATTGCTATTTATTTGCCAGTACCCTTTGTGTACGACCAATCAGCCATTCTTGAATCCACCTGAGAGTTACTATAGGAATTGATTTTGAAATGTAAATTATGTGAGGAACGGTCTCAATGACTTTGCTAAAAGACAAGGACATTGAAGTGGGTGGTCTCCTTGCAGCCATTCATATTGTTATCCCCTCAGAAAAATAATAGTTTCCTCTAGAACTTGGTCACGTATGTGCAGCCCTTCCTCAGCCTGAGGGTCAGTCCTCTGGGGTCCAGCTTCCTCTCCTCCTGATATCCCAACCACTGACGGGCTGCTGAAGCTGTTGCCCTCGGCACCATTTCCCCACAGCTTCTCCTCTGGATCTGGGGACTGTATTGTTAATGTTGTGTGTGGCTGAGTTGCTGTGGGTGCCTCTCTGGGAGGGGCAGGCTCAGTGTGGGGTTGTAGATGAGGGAAGGAATGAGTGAGTGGGTGTGTAAGGCAGAGAAAATGAATGTGGGAACGAGTGAGGGGGTGAGAGGAGGGAGAGAGAATAGGGACAGAAGGGCAAAAAGAAACAAGGAAGAAGCAGGAGTCAGTGTGAGGGAAAGGAGGGAAAAAAGAAAACCAAGAACAGAAAATGCAGGAGAACAGAGCAAAAGCAGGAAATAAAGTGAGTTGGAGCAGAGGAGAATAAAGCAATTTAAGTTAAATTGAAAAGGAGATAGGTGTCTTGTATTGAAAACTGTTAAAAGTACAAGCTACGAATTTGTAAGGGGGTTCCAGTCCCAGGTAGGCTAGGCAGCTGTGTAGAGAAACAAGCCCTCTGGGTCTTCAGCACTGCAGTCCGTCTGAAAGAGTCAGCCCGGAGCAAGGTGGGGTGAGTTGTGCCTCATTGCATGAGGGAGCAGCCTGCTTTGTCTCTTTCTATTTTTGGTTCTTCTGTGTTAGGGTTCTGGATTCTAAGACATAAGGTAGTGTTATGTTGCAACCTTCTAGAAAGAGTATTCAATGTTTTCCTTCTACTTCTCTGTGTGTACACTGGGCACATCATAAACCTGGAGCAATCAGGAACACACATACAAAATGGGAAATGACTGCCTAGGAAGAACGAGGAGTACTTGTGGCACCTTAGAGACTAACAAATTTATTTGGGCATAAGCTTTTGTGGGCTAAAATGAGAAACTGCAGAATTGGAAATAATTTGTAAAATGGACACCATTAAATTAGGCTTAAATAAAGACTGGGAGTGGATGGGTCATTGCACAAAGTAAAAACTATTTCCCCATGCTAATTTTCCCCCTACTGTTACTCACACCTTCTTGTCAACTGTTTGAAATGGGCCATACTGATTATCACTACAAAAGTTTTTTTTTCTCCTGATGATAATAGCCCACCTTAATTGATTAGTCTCAGAGTTGGTATGGCAACACCCATTTTTTCATGTTCTCTGTGTGTGTATATATATCTTCCTACTGTATTTTCCACTGCATGCAGCCGATGAAGTGGGTTTTAGCCCACGAGAGCTTATGTCCAAATAAATTTGTTAGTCTCTAAGGTGCCACAAGTACTCCTCGTTCTTTTTGCTGATACACACTAACATGGCTACCACTCTGAAACCTGCCTAGGAAGCAGTACTGCGGAAAGGGATCTGGGGGTCATAGTGAATCACAAGCTAAATATGAGTCAACAGTGTAACGCTGTTGCAAAAAACCCAAACATTCTGGGATGTATTAGCAGGAGTATTGTAAGCAAGACACGAGAATTAATTCTTCTGCTCTACTTTGCACTGATTAGGCCTCAATTGGAATATTGTGTCCAGTTCTGAGTGCCACATTTCAGGAAAGGTGTGGACAAATTGGAGAAAGTCCAGAGAAGAGCAACAAAAAATGATTAAAGGTCTAGAAAACATGACCTGTGAGGGAAGATTGAAAAATTGGGTTTGTTTAGTCTGGAGAAGCAAGGACTAAGGGTATGTCTACACTACAAGATTAATCCGAATTTAGATAATTCGAATTTGGGAAACAGGTTGTATAAATTCGATTGTGCACGGCCACACTAAGCACATTAATTCGGTTTTTAACCACATTAATTCGGTGGTGTGCGGCCACACTACCCCATTTATTTTAATCACATTAATTCAGTGGTGTGCGGCCACACTAACCCTAATTCGAATTAACAAAATCGATTTTGACGCTACTCCGTTCGTCGAGGTGGAGTACAGAAATCGATTTAAAGCGCCCTTTAATTCGAATTAACTGGCTCTGTAGTGTGGACGGGTGAAGGGTTAATTCGGATTAACGCAGCTAAATCCGAATTAAAGTCGTAGTGTAGACCAGGCCTAAGAGGGGACATAACAGTTTTCAAGGACATAAAAGGTTGTTATAAGGAGGAGGGAGAAAATTTTTTGTTCTTAACCTCTGAGGATAGGACAAAAAGCAATGGGCTTAAATTGCAGCAAGGGCGGTTTAGGTTGGACATTAGGAAAAACTTCGTAACTGTCAGGGTGGTTAAGCACTGGAATAAATTACCCAGGGAGGTGGTGGAATCTCCATCATTGGGGATTTTTAAGAGTAGGTTAGACAAACACCTGTCAGGGATGGTCTAGATAATACTTAGTTCTGCCTTGAGTGCAGAGGACTGGGCTAGATGACCTCTCGAGGTCCCTTCCAGTTCTATGATTCTACAAGGGCCTTGTGCTCCAGTCAATGACTGCTTAAGATGAGGGACAATCAGGTGTGTAGCCCACTAATCCGAACACCGAAACAAACCCCAAAACATTAAAAAAAAAAAGGGGGGGAACCCTCTGTCTCAAGAAAGGAACCCTCTATCCGTCCACTATCTGTCTGCTTCGTGGTTGGTTGGATGCTCATGAGGAATTGTCTTTGCTCCAATTTTACTAATACATGTCTGAGAATTTAGGCTGTTCAGTCTGTATAGATTGTGATTTACATGCCATTGCAAGGCTAGCTTTGATTCCTGCTATGGAACAGAACAACACCCTTCTTATTTCTGTAAAAATGAGCAATGTGTGCTTAGGGTTACAATTTTAATCTATTAAAGATCACCTGCAAAGCAGGAAAAATGGCTTATGTCCCCTTTTTGGCTTCTTTATGATACATAAAAGGCTTGAAAGTTTTTCCTTTTTTTAAAGTTGTAGCGGGCCTGGCACCGCAGCGCCCCTTTGTGGCAGGGGCCGGAAGGGTGCCGGGGCCTCGCCTCTCTCTAGTCTCGGGGTTTGCCTCTCTACAGGCCATCTGTTACTGTCACTCAGTCGTATGCTCTTCTCTGTCCCGGTAGGCACGGTAGCGCGACCTGGCGGGCGGAGTCTATATAACCCCTCTTACGGGTGAGGTGGCACGACCTAGTGGCCGGAGTCCATATAATACCCCTTCGCAGCGGGGTAGCGTGGCCTAGTAACAGTAGGGGGAATAGTTCTACTTTGTGTAATGACCCATCCACTCCCAGTCTTTATTCAAGCCTAATTTAATGGTGTCTAGTTTGTAAATAGAACAGGAGTACTTGTGGCACCTTAGAGACTAACAAATTTATTAGAGCATAAGCTTTCGTGGGCTACAGCCCACTTCTTCGGATGCATATAGAATGGAACATATATTGAGGAGATATATATACACACACATACAGAGAGCATGAACAGGTGGGAGTTGTCTTACCAACTCTGAGAGGCCAATTAAGTAAGAGAAAAAAAACTTTTGAAGTG
>NW_020664487.1:13785173-13836182 GCF_002925995.2 Terrapene triunguis | reverse complement strand
TTTACCTGTTGAGAGACCTGCTTAGCTCTCTCCCTCTATGCAATTGATAGAGAGAAAATAAAGCATCTGACTTGCTGTACCCAAACAAAAAGTGAGAACTCTGTTATTCTCTGACAATTTGGGGGCTCGTCCGGGATGGCAACGCCCGCAGAGGCACTGGCAGCTGCTACGGATCGTTCCCCTTCAAACCCCATGGCGCCACAATAGAGGTAGGAGACCTTTTGAAATCTCTATTGGGGTGTCGGAGGAGGACTGTCCGTGGGGCCGTCTGTCCCTGTTGGGCTCACGCCATCCGAACTTATTGACTGTGCAGCAAGGTCAGATGTTGAGTGGCTTAGGGGAATTGTTGCCGCCCCCTGTATGCATATGCGAGGTGCATAGGTATGCACTGGTGTTGAGGGGTTGTTACCGCCTCAGGAGGGGTTTTTACCGGCTCGAGTGATGCATCGAGGTACTTGGGAATAGTACCTGGAGGTACTTGGGAATAGTACCTGGAATAAGGCCTTGGTGTGTGTGTGTGTGTGTGTGTGTGTGTGTACACCAGTGTGAATTGAGTGTTACCGGAAGACGCCCAGAGTACTCTGCGAAGTCTTTTGGCTCGTGACCAGAACTACTCTAACGGAAGCCCAGTAACTAGAGGATCTTTTAGGAGATCCGACCCACGGTAAGCTAACTCGGCCTGGCATCGTCCGGCGAGGAGGCTACCTGGGTCTAGGAATGTGTGAACCCATCTTCCCTCCCCTTTTTCCTCTGCGTGTGAGCCACTGACAGTCTGATCATCTCACTGGATGCAACAGAGTAAGCGGCGCCGTCTCTCTGAGATTAGCCGACGCTCTTTGCTGAAGGGAGGTGTAGGAGGGTCGTGGCCATCCTCGTTAGCCTCTCCTGTGTGAGTACACTGTAGGGAGAGATCCTTAGGCCTGGTCTACACTAGGCTTTTATGTCGAATTTAGCGCCGTTATATCGAATTAACCCTGCACCCGTCCACACCAGGAAGCCATTTAGTTCGACATAGAGCTCTCTTTAAATCGATTTCTGTAATCCTCCCCAACGAGAGGAGTAGCGCTAAATTCGACATGGCCATGTCGAATTAGGCTAGGTGTGGATGGAAATCGACGCTAATAGCTCCGGGAGCTATCCCACAGTGCACCACTCTGTTGACGCTCTGGACAGCAGTCCGAGCTCGGATGCTCTGACCAGCCACACAGGAAAAGCCCCGGGAAAATTTGAATTCCTTTTCCTGTCTGGGCAGTTTGAATCTCAGTTCCTGTTTGGACATCGTGGCGAGCTCAGCAGCAGCGGCAACGATGCAGAGCTCTCCAGCAGAGATGGCCGTGCAATCTAATAGAAAGAGGGCCCCAGCATGGACTGATCGGGAAGTCTTGGATCTCATCGCTGTGTGGGGCGATGAGTCCGTGCTTTCAGAGCTGCGCTCCAAAAGAAGGAATGCTAAGATCTACGAGAAGATCTCTAAAGCCATGGCAGAAAGAGGATACAGCCGGGATGCAACGCAGTGCCGCGTGAAAATCAAGGAGCTGAGACAAGGCTACCAAAAAACCAAAGAGGCAAACGGATGCTCCGGATCCCAGCCCCACACATCCCGTTTCTACGAGGCACTGCATTCCATCCTAGGTGCGGCTGCCACCACTACCCCACCAGTGACCGTGGACTCTGAGGATGGGATATTGTCCGCGGCTGGTTCCTCGTCGGACATGTTAGCGGACGGGGAAGATGAAGAAGGAGATGAGGAGGACGATGCAGTCGACAGCGCTGGCACCGCTGATTTCCCCGACAGCCAGGAGCTCTTCATCACCCTTACCGAGATCCCCTACCAACTGTCCCCATCCCTTACCCCGGACACAGAATCAGGGGAAGGATCAAGCAGTAAGTGCTTTAAACATCTAAACATTTATTTTTAACAGAACTGAATTATTTACAATATTAACAATGGCTTATTTCCTAAAGTGCTTTAAACATGTAAACATTTATCTGCAACAAAACTGGAATATTTACAATATCAACAAAGGGTTTCTCATGATTTCTCTGCCTTGGGCTCTTCACTATTTAGTCGCAACTATTTAAAAAATTTTTTACAATGTCCGGTTATTCATGATTATGCAGCCCAAGACGCTCCACTCTTTAGTCCCAGTGCACCTACGCGAAAATCCGGTCAATATGGCCGGGGATAGACGCGAAATCCTCATAGGAGAACTCCTCGTAGGTCTCATGGAGGTACAGTTCCAGCCTGTTCATCAGGTTCCTGGGTAGGGCGATCTTGTTGGGCCCTCCGTGGTAGCACACGTTGCCCCGCCACGACACAATCAAGTATTCAGGGATCATCGCACGGCAGAGCATAGCGGCATACGGCCCTGGTTTTTGCATGCTTTCCCTCAGCATGCGTTCCTTCTCGCTGTCCGAGATCCTCATGAGGGTGATGTCGCTCATGATGCCCTGCTTTGAATTAGGGAGGGGAATGTTAGTATTGGGACTGCTTTACAGCCACACGGTGGAGGGAGAGGGGCAGCATACAGGGATCTTTCCCTGGGACAGCCGCGAGGGGGTGGGACAGGGGCAGAGTTCATGCTTGCCTGATTGCTGGCATTGAGACTGGCATTGCTTTCAATGTGACAGGAGGCCAGTGCTCCTATTAAAGTTTTAAGCAGCCACAAGTCTAGGGCTTACCATGATTGCCTGCTACAGAAGTTCAGGTGTCCTGCCACGCTTCTCAGATCACTGCAAGACCACTGCAAAGACCACTGCAAGACCCCAGGCACTGAAGGCGAGGGCCGAAAATTCGACCTTGTCCTGAGTGCGCATGTGAGAGGTGGAGTGCATGGTCTTGTTCACAGAGAAAGACTAGGTTCTTTGTACACAACTTCATTTATCTGTCTCAGGAATTCACTCCCTTTTTCCCATTCCCACAGACACATCTGCGACTGTCTCCCAACCCAGCCTGTCAGCACACTCCCAGAGGCTAGCGCAGATTAGGCGGAGGAAGAAGAAGACGCGGGAGGACATGTTCTCAGAACTAATGGGCTGCTCCCGAGCCCAGGCAGCCCAGCAGACACAGTGGAGGGAGAACTTGTCACAAATGCACCGAGCAGTCATGGAACGGGAGGAGAGATGGCGTCAGGAGGACCAGCAGGCTACTGAAAAGCTGCTTGGACTAATGAGGGAGCAAACGGACACGCTCCGGCGCCTTGTGGATGTTCTGCAAGACCGGAGGCAGGAGGACAGAGCCCCGCTGCAGTCTATCTCTAACCGCCCTCCCCCGCCACCAAGTCCCACACCCCCCTCACCCAAAGTACAAAGAAGGAGGGGCGGCAAGGGCCGTTAAAACTTTCAGTCAACCCCTGCAGACTGCTCTAGCACTAGAAGGCTCTCATTCCCCAAAATTTGAAAAGTCCTTTCCTACCCACCTCACAGAAGCCCCCGTGTTAGTTTCACCCCCCACGTTTCATGTGTGGTTCATAATAAAATATTCGTTTCTGTTAATTACTGTTTCCATGACTTTCTTTTGGAGGGAAGTCTGTCTGAAGGGGGGGAAGGGGCTTGGTAATTGGACAGGACAGTCACCTTTAGCAGAGTACAGAGGCGGGGTCAGGTCCAGCATCAGGACACATACACAGTGCAGTCACCAGTGACCCTGGTCAGTCTGGGAGGTGGTTTTCATGTCCTGGGGAGGAGGGGGGATTGCTCTGTGACTTTGTGGCGGGGGAGGGCAGTTACAGATCTTATGCTGCGGTCCTTATCCTGGATCACAGAGCTACGCAGCAGGGGATCTGTAACCCTCCTCCCACAGGCAGAAACTCACATAGCCGACACATACACGCAGTTCCGCCCAGGAGAGCTGGCAGGCTCCGTTGAAACAACCAGTCCACCACTGCAGAGCCTGTCATTCCTGGAGTTTAGAAGCATCATTTGCATCAGAACACTAAACCCGCCCCCCGCCACAGTCTGCGTCCCCGGTTTAAAACATTCCCGCGAAAACAGTAATAAAGACAACGGTGTTCATTGACAAAATAGAACTGATTTTATTCTTTGGGAAGGGGGTGAAGGGGGTATGTAACTGGAGGTTCAGCTTCTGTGTCCACAAACTTAACAGTCACTGGTTACCCTGCTCAGTCTGGAACCTTGCTTTCAAAGCCTCCCGGATGCACAGCGCGTCCCACTGGGCTCTTCTAATCGCCCGGCTGTCTGGCTGGGCGTAATCAGCAGCCAGGCTATTTGCCTTAACCTCCCACCCCGCCATAAAGGTCTCCCCCTTGCTCTCACAGAGATTGTGGAGCACACAGCAAGCTGCTATAACAATGGGGATATTGGTTTCGCTGAGATCACAGCGAGTCAGTAAGCTTCTCCATCTCCCTTTGAGACGGCCAAAAGCACACTCCACCACCATTCTGCACTTGCTCAGATGGTAGTTGAACAGTTTTTTTTCTGTGTCCAGGGCGCCAGTATAGGGCTTCATGAGCCAGGGCATTAGCGGGTAGTCTGGGTCCCCGAGGATCACTGTAGGCATCTCCACATCCCCAAGAGTTATTTTGTGGTCCGGGAAGTAAATACCTTCCTGCAGCCGTCTAAACAGACCAGAGTTCCTGAACACGCGAGCGTCATGAACCTTGCCCGGCCATCCGACGTTGATGTTGGTAAAACGTCCCCTATGGTCCACCAGTGCTTGCAGCATCATTGAAAAGTAGCCCTTTCTGTTAATGTACTGGCTGGCCTGGTGGTCCGGTCCCAGGATAGGGATGTGAGTCCCATCTATAGCCCCACCGCAATTTGGGAATCCCATCGCGGCGAAGCCATCTATGATGACCTCCACGTTTCCCAGGGTCACTACCTTTGAGAGCAGTACCTTAACGATTGCGTTGGCTACTTGCATTACAACAACCCCCAAGGTAGATTTGCCCACACCAAAGTGGTTCGCGACTGACCGGTAGCTGTCTGGCGTTGCAAGCTTCCAGAGAGCTATGGCCACTCGCTTCTGGACAGTCAGGGCTGCTCGCATCCGGGTGTCATTGCGCTTCAGGGCAGGGGACAGCAACTCACAAAGTTCGAGGAAAGTCCCCTTCCGCATGCGAAAGTTTCGCAGCCACTGGGATTCGTCCCAGACCTGCAGCACTATGCGGTCCCACCAGTCCGTGCTTGTTTCCCCGGCCCAGAATCGCCGTTCCACAATATCCACATGACCCATTGCCACCGTGATGTCCTGGGCGCTGGGTCTCGTGGTTTCTGACAGCTCTGTGCTACTCTCCGACTTCAGGCCCTCACGGCGGTGCCGTAGCCTCCTCGCCCGATTTCTCTGCATCTGCCTCAGGGAAAGGTGTATGATAAGCTGCGAGGTGTTGAGAACGGCCACAACTGCAGCGATGGTCGCAGCGTGATCCATGATCGCAGTGCTGTGGCGTCCGCGCTGTCACTGACCAGAAAAGTGCGCGAACTGATTTCCCGCCGGCGCTTTCAGGGAGGGAGGGACGGCGGTAGTGACGGACGGATGACGACAGTGACCCAAAAGCACCCTCGACACATTTTTTTACCCAGAAGGCATTGGCGGCTCGACCCATAATTCCAATGGGCAGCGGGGACTGCGGGAACTGTGGGATAGCTGCCCACAGTGCACCGCTTCCAATGTCGACGCTTGCCCCGTTAGTGTGGACTCACAAAGTCGAATTACTGTCCTTAGTGTGGACACACACGTTCGACTTTGCAATATCGATTCCACATATTCGATTTAAGTAAAATCGAACTACTCTCGTAGTGTAGACACACCCTTAGTTTATGTGCCGCTAGAGCGGACAGGGCATCCTCCCTGTGTGTGTGATTGGAAAATGGGTGGGGGACAGTCTAAGGATTCCCTCTCACCCCCTAAGGGTACCCCAGCTTATTTCATGTACGTACATTATGGTCCTAAAACCTGCAGGTATTTAGAGAATTGGAATCATTACACGCGTGAAAAATTCATCTAAACAATGCCCACTAGAAGGTACCTTCAATCTAGATAAGATCATACATCTCAGAGGAGCTTTTAATCACCAAAAAGCCTCTGACACACAATGGGAGCAATTTGTCTATTGAGGAAAGGAACGGGTTAATTTGAAATTCAGCTTGGTCCAGAGATAAAGAGAAAGTTAATCTGCGTTCAAGGTCAAGAATCAACGCAGACCAGGCTAAGTACAAAGAAAAACTGCCTTCGGCCCCAGCTGGCTGTGAAAAAAATATAGACATAGTCATACCAAAGGCAATACAAGTTATAGTGCTGAGATTACATTTGCAAAGCTTAACTGTCCAGTGAGATCCAACAGTCTGCCTTTGCGACCCTGGAGCCGGCGTGGTTTGGGGACGCTGAAGAAGCCATAGGCAGCCGGCCTGGACTGGAATCACTGAAAAGACACCCCAGGAGACCTCAGGGTGTAAAAGAACTGCCCTCCCAAGAGAGGAAGCAAGCTGGAGATTGCACAGCACCTTCTCTCAACATTATACACAGACGTGGCCAGTCTGGACGTCCGTGTGTTAGTATGAAAGTGTGCCTACTCTCAGCCGCAGTAAGTCTGAGAACCGGAGAGGGATTTAGCATTCCTCTCTCCACCCCGGTTGACCGGGAAGGGTGTCAGGTGGATCTACCCCAGTCGTAGCAGGACTGGGCAATAGAGAAGTTGGAGTAATAGGAAGAGTTGTGTACTTGATAACTAGAATTGAGGAATTAAGAGCATAGATCATGAACCAGGCAGCAACTCAAACCTATGCCCAGGGCAAGTTGCAAGCCTTGAGACAGGACTTCCAGGCAGAAAAGGAAGCACTGGCTAAGCAAGTACCGGTCCTTCAGGGACTTGTCAGAATTTAACCATTTGTGTTTGCATATGCTGTAACAGCAGTGTGTTTGCCACAAGAGAAAATTGAATAGTTAAACACCAATGGGCCATGCGTTTTGCCCAAGTGGCAAGCCTCACGAGGGAGGACTTGGGTAGCCTTGTGAGTAAGAATGTTTAAGAGAAGAGACCAGGAAGGGTGGGGGCTAGTTGAGAAGCCCACCCTCCTATCTAAATTGGTAGTGAAAAAGCCGGTGCCCATGGAAGGGACGGTTCAGCGAGAAAAGCAGGATCGGGCCCAAGCGGGCAGGCAATAGATAGAGAGATTGGAAAACAGGTTGGAAACTGAGGGCATAGAGGAAGGAAAGGAGTAAGTAATTATAAGCATGGGGATTTCAAATCCCCAGGATAATAATTGGAATGGTAAAATGTGTGTAAGACAGAGTCTTTGTACCAAGGCTCTCCTTTCTTCTCCTGAATAAAGCAACCTTTCCTTATCCCTGTCTGGCTGTTATTGGCTCTCAGCAAGGTGGACCCAATATTTCGGTGACAGTTACTGGCGACTCTGGTTAATGAATTTCTGTCTTATACATTTGTGCGTTAGGTGTGTGGACGGAACTGAGCCTCTCATTCGTAATTCCTCAGAGTGGAAGCCATCGCGTGCGATGAAGCTCTGAGGTCGAATTGAGATCCTTCTGTCCCGTCCTCTGTAGCGGTCAGTATTAGTAGAAATTCCTATAATAGGATCCTATTAGGCCATAATTCCCTCTGTTATCTGTGTAATTCTCTGTTAGAGTGTCAGCAGGCAGATAGGTGGGTCTCTGGTAAAACCCTTTAAGGATAGCCCTTTGAATTATATGTTAAGTAAATGGCCTTAACCCGGTGTTCAGAAAAGAATGTGGAAGAGACGCTTGTTGCAGCTTTGTACCCAGGATTGGCCAGCCCTGGGCACTGATTGGCCCGAATCCGGATCTTTTGACATTCCGACTTACTTAACTCCCTTGCGCCTGGTACTGGAAAACCAGGCACCGGGACAAATAGATTATTGGTTTTTGTGGGATCTGTGTTTTATAAGTTTGAGATGAATTGGTATTGTTTAAAATTGCAAAAACCAAGAATACTTTTGCCAGACACAGGAAACTAGTGTTGTTTAATATGGTGTTTAGCATTTAATCCTTAAGGTGACTTAATGCTTTACAAGATTTAAAATGTTTTAACTAAAGACCAAATGTTGTGGCTGCAGCAGGGTAGTCAAAGCCAGGAGAATAAAAGATTTGAATTTGTTTTTGGGTAACAAAATAGCAGATAAAAGATCTGGTAAAAAGAGAGAGAAGGACAGTGCTCCTGGCTCTGTGTGGTCGAGCTGTCACTTTACTAGGAGTCCATGAAGATTTTGTAAGCACAAAAGAAACAGTTACACCTTGTGTAGAAATTGATGTGGCTAGTGTTGTGGAAATTGAATTGTGGAGAGGATGTGCATTTTCCCCAGAACATGTGCAGTGTATATTGTAGCAGAGGTAAAAGAAATGCAAACCTACCAATATAGGTTGTGTTGTCTCTTTCAGATCACTGTGTGTTTGAAAGCAGAAGTTAGAAGTAAAAGGCAATCAAAAGTCTGGGACAGTTAATTGTGTCCCTTTTTAAGTAAGAATCTTTAAGCTGTGGATAGCTTTGGGTCTGGAAGCAAGCCAGAAAGCATCTGTATTAATGCAATTTTCTAACTAATAAGGTAGAAGCCACTGAAACCTGGGCTGCCTATGAAACAAATACAAGGAAATATGGGGTAATTCCTCTGTTTTGCCTAAAATCAACAAGAGTATGTGTATATAAAGGAAATATTTTAAGCAATGGCTGACTACCCAGAAGGGGTAGACCTCTGTTCTTTTGTCTTTCAGATCATCAGAGAAAACGGATGCCAGCTGAACAGCATTCAATGTACCATGCATTTACTGGTACAATAGGAATTATTTTTGTGTTCTTTGTCCTGTCTTGTGGTGTTTGTCTTGTGGCCAGAATTGTTGGGTTTAATATTTTCATAAGACAGTCTAGTTCAAAATTAAATAGAAGGGTTAAATCAAAAAGCAGATACTTGTTTTATTCAACTTGGAATACAAAAAGTTTTTGGATAAATCAGGAAAATGTGACATACTAAAGTCTAATACAGTTGCTTAAGTAAGAAAAAGAAACTTCATTGGCCAGATTTTTTTAATTGAAAAAACTGTTGTTAAAATTTGCATACCAACAGTCTTTGGGAGCAAGGACATGGAAGGTTAACCCACTCCCCATATTGCCCATGGGATCCTTCTGGCTACCTCAGATTTCTAGCCAGAGGGCTGGGGAGGGAGGAAAGCTATTGGACACCTGAGGTTGTACCGAGTGAATTCCTCAAAAGTGGGTGTGCTTGTCCTGGTTTGTTGCTCCAAAGCTCTGTAATAAAGTTATTTTACTGGAAGGGTGTACATGGCATACATTGAATAATAAGACTAATGTACTGTATAATGGCAATGTGTATGTGTTCATTGTTGGGAAAAGGTGTATGAGTGAAGAGTGGAAGTTTCCTTTGTAGGTTAAAAGAAGCCAAGAAGGGGAGAAGGAAAAAGAACAGAATGAGTTAACTGAGGAAAAAATAGCTAGCAAGCTCAGTCCAAAGATAAGACGCTGGCCCCATCCAAGGATACTACCCACAGCTAAGACTTGGCTGACAGCCAAGAAAAGGGGGGCCTGAATGTGCCCAAGCAACTATGAGATCTGCAAAACACTGCCAGGCATTAATGAAATGTGTTAGGTTTCTTTTCTCACAGATAAAAGAAGTGCTACCCAAAGACCCTAGCAGCCCTGCCATTCATTGAAACAAGGAGACTGAGTCTACGTAAAGTCCATCAACAAAAGACTGCTTTGGCTCCACACTGGAAAGGCCCTTTCCAAGTCCTGTTAACCACCAACACCGCTGTGAAGTGCCAAGGACTACCTGCCTGGACCCATGCTTCTCACTGTAAAAAGACCCCTCCACCTCGGGAGGACTCTCCGACTGATGATAAGCCTATTTCTCCTTCTAGCTCTGCTGTGTCTTCTGGACAGCAGGAAAAAGAAAAAAAAAAAAAGACAAGGTGAAGTGCTAGTAACCTCTCCCTTGTCCACTGACAGACCAACTGTGCCTTTGGATTTTCCTAGAAGAAGCAAAACCATTACAGGGTGATGTGCTAGTAACCTCTCCCCTGTATGATGCTAAACCACACTGTTTCAGGAAAAGAGAAGAAGGAACACTTGCTTCATTGGAACCACAAAGTCCAGGGATTCCTGACTACAAGAGACATTAAGAACTGACCCTGGTGAAGAAACAAAGAATTATACACTGGCAGGAAGAAACTTGTGGGACCCATGCTTGGGAACGTGGTATTGATTGGATTTGGGGGTTTATTCTACAGGCTGCGCCCTGTGTTTTGGATAAGTCCTTCAGCATGTATTGCCCTCCCTAATTGGATTTTAAATGATAAGTACCAAAGGCACCTTGTTGCCATTGCCCCTGCCATCTCCTCCGTTACACTATTACCCCTGTAACACATCCAAATACAGACAATGCCATATATTTAATAAAACCAATGACTAAGGCCTTCACACTTTAGTGATTTATTTAAATATTGTTTGAAAAAATATATTTTTAAGGTTCAGGATATCCCATATAAGCGAACAATTGAATGGATCAGTGGAGATAAAAGTATATGATATCACTACCAGTGAACCCCAAGAATCTGTAATTGCAATTGATGGGTTCTATAGCGAATGTTCCTGGAATTTGCACTGTGTTAAATGAGAGAGGCCCTTATTGTTATTTGGTCACCCAATTAGTGAACAATTAAACAAATACCCAAATTGCTCACAGGGGGCTGCCATTAGATTAGCACAACAGAGGGCTTGGGTTATTTCTTCTAGAAAGAAGAGAGACTTGACCAGATCCCTTTGGGATGGGGCCAATAATGCAGCAGCAGTTTAGAATATTTTTAAGAACCAAGAACATGATGAGAAATTGGGGCAACTAGAGAAGGCCATTGGCCTTGTTTCTTGAGTACAACTAACCCAGGTACAGGCTGGAGTTGGTGAGTTACATGTTATTTCCGCCCTTAGTTCAATGAACCAGAAGTTGCTGACAGAGATGGTATTGAATATCACTGAGGCTGGGAAGGCATTGCAGTGGGATCTAGCATGTTCAGAAATTCAGGATTTCCTGAATGACTAGCTAATGGCCATTCGGAATGATATAGAGCATCAGGCTTGGCCCACTGCCCTTACAGACACATCAGGAATACCATCTGATCTGTGGCCATGGAGACATACTTGGAGACTTTCTGGGTGGAAGTGCAGACGTTCTCAGTGCTCCTTCCAAGCATATGGACCGGTTGGGGGGGTGTGGGCTCCCACATACCGAATCCTGCCGGGTCCATGGGGAGGATGCATGTGGGATTGGGTAATTCACCGAGACATCTGGGAAATTAGACCTCCTGGTATGCCCAATCGATTTTTAGTCAGTGCTCCTGGGATTACATCTGACATTTGGATGGGGTTAGGGAGTCAATGGACATTTTGGCCGTTACAACCCCCACAGCTTCAGTGTATCCGTAAACTGAAGCCGGGAGAAGTTGTTACTCTTCATGACTACGTTTGCTGGGAGGGTAGGGGACAAGGAACTACCCTGACAGGACACTTATTTTTTTCAAGCTAATGATAGCTGTGTGTATGTTAATGCCACCACATCGCAAGACATACATTTTAATCGCATTACCACTACAGGCAATCATATTATTTACTGGCCTGCAGATAGAATTTTGCAAGTAGTCCTTTGGTTCCAGATACCCTTTAATTGGACTAGTTTAGTACCTGATTGATTTCAAAATTTGCTTTCACTGTTACCAGAGGTTCAGAAAATCTCTGAAGTACAAGGGCAAATTCACATGCTTCAAAATATATATCAAGTTGAAAAGTATGCCTTTTCAGACAGCTTATAGAGTATCCACCTTGTGTACTAAGTATGATGTATTGTGTTATATGACTAAGATTGTACAACAACCCCATCATATTATCGCTATGGGAATGTTATTGCTTGTGTTGTTGTTAGCTAGTGTAGGAGTATGTTATTGTTGTTGTAAAGGACGTAATAATAGTAATACCTTTCATGTCCATGCTCATCATGCATTGTCATTACATCCAATCAAAACCCCTAAGGTTGAAGCATCTGATGTAGAATCTGAATTCCGAGATTTAATGCAAATAGAGATTTGAAAATGTTTGTTGTACTAGTAGTACAAAAGGGGGGGTTGTGGAAGCAGAGAAAGAACTGACAGGAAGGGGATGCAGTGCATGACAGTTCGTTAGCAAGAGTTAGGCTAACTGTAACCCTAATAACGTGAGATTTGTAGAAGCGAGGAATGTGTGAGGCGAGTGGGAAAGAACTGTGTGAGAAGTTGTTGCGACCTTGTGTAGATAATATGGAATGTAGACTAAGAGTCTACATTAGTGAGCAAAACAAGATATCAGAATGACCTATGTAAAAACAAAATGCAGCTGTTGCTCATTATTGTCTGTAACAAAAGGTATAAATGCTTGCTGTAATTGTTTACCTGTTGAGAGACCTGCTTAGCTCTCTCCCTCTATGCAATTGATAGAGAGAAAATAAAGCATCTGACTTGCTGTACCCAAACAAAAAGTGAGAACTCTGTTATTCTCCGACACTCCCGAGGTGTACACACTGCCTAACCACTTCGTGCGCAGAAACTGCGCAGTTGCAGTGCTTTAAAAAAAAACACCCCAACGAGAGGCATACAGCATTTTTCACCAGGGCTACAGCCCTGCGGTGCCAGTATAGACACCGTGGTCGATTACAGCGCTGCGATTGTCCTCCAGGAGGTGTACCACAATGCGTGTTCTCGCCTCTCTGGTCATCAGTTTGAACTCTACTGCCCTGCCCTCAGGTGACCAACTGTCATTCCCACCATATCAATTCCTTTGGAATTTTCAAAGTCCCCTTCCTATTTTCTCGGTGATGCATGCAGTGGTCTCAGCGCATCTTTCAGGTGTACTGCTCCATGCACCAGGCGATCCTCTGCTTGGAGCAATGCCGAACTGCTGGGCCACATTAGCATTTGGGGAGTGGAGGCTGTCCAGTCGCAGCTGTGCTCCAGCCATAGGAATTGTGATACCTATGGACAGATTTCATGATGCATGATAGAAAGGGGCCATGACCGGGACACATTGCAGTGCAGGGTCAAAGTGAAGGAGCTACGGAACGCCTACCACAAGGCGCTGGATCTACAAAGAGCTGGACGTGATACTCGGCAGCGACCCCATCTCCACTGCGAAGGCCCCTGTGGATACTTTGGTGGCTCGCATCCCAGTCGAGAGTGGACCAAGCCAGGAGGAGGAAATCTTGGATGAGGATATGGAGGGAGAGGAGGACCCAGAGGCAGAGGATGACTCGGAGGTCAGAGATGCATGCAGCCAGGAGCTCTTTTCTACCCTGGAGGAGGCTAGCCAGTCACAGCTGTTGGATGGCAAAGCACAAACAGGAGAGGAGGCCCCTGGTAAGTGGATTTGATTTTGGGAATCGCTGAAGCGAGTTGTTGGGGGCAGGTGGGTTGCAGAAAGCAGGCTTCGCTCCCACCGCATGCCTAGCCTGAGTGGCGGAACAGGCTGTTGATTGACTCCCTCACTTCACACGAATCTCCCTCAGAGATCTCCAGGAAACTCTCATGGAGATACTGGGCAATCCGCTGCCGCAGGTTCTTTGGCAGAGCTGCTTTGTTTCTTCCCCCATTAACGGTAACTTTCCCGCACCACTGTGCCATCACGGGGGGTGGAGGGGACCATTGCTGCACACAGGCAAGCTGCATAGGGGCCAGGGTGGAAGCCACAGTCTTGAAGAAGACCCTCCCTTGATTCCCTGTTCACTGTCAGCAGTGAGATATCTTCCATAATGAACACAGCCTGTGGAAAGTGTGGGGACAGGAATGATTATCAGCCCCCCCCCTACAGTGCTGGCTCTCCCCAAGAGCCACATGCCCAGTGCAAAGCATGGTCTGGGAAGAGTGATGTCCCCTGCCCCTGTGGCTACTCACCATTTTGGGGGTCTTGTGGCTTATGTGTGCTTGCCTGGGGTCAGCCAGTTAGTGGCAGGTGTGTGAGTACTGGTTCTGCTTTAAAGCTCTGAATCAGTGCTTTCTCTGTTGCAAACAATCCTGCTTCTGTAAAACGTTGCATTTAAACTTCACAGAGATGACCCTGGGAGCCCAGCTTCCCACTTTGTTATCAGCGGCTGAACGGCTGCGCAGAATTAGAAAGTGGCCAAGAAGAACTAAGGAGGACGTTCTGCGTGATGTTCTGATGCACTCTGCTGCCAAGAAGCGGGAACTGAAGGAGTGGCGGGACAGCGAGAAGAGGGACCGAAAGGAGAATGCGGCGTGCCAGAATGACGCCACAGAGCGGCTCTTAAAGTTTATGGAGTGCCAAGCAGACACGCTCCAGGCGATACTAGCTCTGCCATCTGAGCAGCTGTGTGCCTGGCCTCCTCTGCAGCTGCTGCTGCAAAATTCATTCCCATGCGCCCCACACACACCGCCAACACACTGTTATCAACCTCCTGGCTCCACTCTCTACCCACGTCATTCTAGTCCTCCCCCTTCACAGTCCAGCCCTGCGAACTCCCACTGCACTCGTCACCCATCCCTCTGCAGTTTGGCCCTGCTGAAGTACAGTACCCACTGCATTGTACTCCAAAGGAGAAGGTTGGATATGATCCCTGGACATACACGAATCTTTAGCTGTCCCGGGACCCCACCTTGGACCTTCCCTTCCCCCATCCCCCTCACTGCTGATGGGGGTTTTTTTGTTTGAATCTCTCCTCTGGTTTGACTCTTTATTCTATTAATTGAAAGCAAAAAGAACCCTGCAAAGCAACATACAATCATGTGAAACCCACATATTGCATCGTCTGCACCAATCACCTCCTAGCATTACAAGCACTGCACTCCTGAGCATAGCAACAAATATTAGTGGTTTTCAGCTTCAAATTGCTGCCTCAACGCATCCTTGATCCTTATGGCCCTGCACTGCATCCCTCTAATAGCCCTGGTCTCTGGCTGTTCAAACTCAGCCTCCAGGCACTGACCCTCTGCAGTCCAGCCCTGAGTGAACCATAGAATATCAGGGTTGGAAAGGACCTCAGGAGGTCATCTAGTCCAACCCCCTGCTTAAAGCAGGACCAATCCCCAGACAGATTTTTATCCCAGTTCCCTAAATGGCCCCTTAAGGATTGAACTCACAACCCTGGGTTTAGCAGACCAATGCTCAAACCACTGAGCTATCCCTCCCACTCTTTCACCCCTCCCTTCACAAATATTATGGAGCGTACAGCATGTGGCTAATAGCATAGGAATATTGTCATCGGCCAGGTCCAGCTTCTCATAGAGGCAGCACCATCGAGCCTTTAAATGGCCAAAAGCCCACTCTAGAGCCATTCTGCACTTGTTCAGCCTGTTGTTGAACTGCTCTTTGCTGCTGTCAAGTTGCCCCGTGTATGGCTTCATAAGTCACGGTATTAAGGGATAGGCAGGGTCTCCCAGGATCACAATGGGCATTTTGACTTTCCCTACTGTGATCTTCTGGTCCTGGAAGAAAGTCCCTGCTTGCAGCTTCCTGAACAGGTCAGTGTTCCGAAAGATGCGTGCGTCATGCACCTTTCCGGGCCAGCCTGCGTTAATGTCTGTGAAAAGCCCACAGTGGTTCTCAAGCACCTGGAGAACCATTCAGAAATACCCCTTGTGATTAATGTACTCAGTGGCTAGATGGTCTGGTGCCAGAATTGGAATATGCGTGCCATCTATCACCCCTCCACAGTTAGGGAAGCCCATTTGCGCAAAGCCATCTACAATGTCACGCAAATTGCCCAGAGTCATGGTCTTTTGGAGCAGGATGTGATTAATGGCCCTGCAGATTTCCATCAACACGAGTCCAATGGTCGACTTTCCCACTCTGAACTGGTTAGTGACCGATCAGTAGCAGTCTGGAGTAGCCAGTTTCCACAGTGCAATCGTCACGTGCTTCTCCAATGGCAGGGCAGCTCTCATTCTTGTGTCCTTGCGCCACAGGGCTGGGGCTAGCTCATCACACAGTCCCATGAATGTGGCTTTCCTCATCCGAAAGTTCTGCAGCCACTGCTCGTCATCCTAGACACGCATCACGATGTGATCCCACCACTCAGTGCTTGTTTTCCGAGCCTAAAAGCAGTATTCCACTGTGGTCAGCACCTCCGTGAATGCCACAAGCAATCTCGTGTCGTAGCTACTACGCGTGGTGAGATCAATGTCACACTCCTCTTGCCTTTGTAGTTTAAGTAATAACTCCACTACCACTCGTGACATGTTGGTCAGAGCGAGCAGCATACAGGTCAGCAGTTCGGGATTCATTCCTACAGTACACAAACCATTGAAAGACGGTGCCAAATGCAGATGGAAGCACAGGGATTGCTGAGATGCGAAGTAATGCATCACAGGGCATTGGGACAGGACCCAGGATGCCCTGCCACCCCCTCTGCCTTTCCACAACTCTTAGCAGCAAAAGAGGAAGAGGTGCTCTGTGGAATAGCTGCCCAGAGTGCACCGCTCTGAATACTGCTGTGGGGGGAGGGATAGCTCAGTGGTTTGAGCATTGGCCTGCTAAACCCAGGGTTGTGAGTTCAATCCTTGAGGGGGCCACTTAGGGATCTGGGGCAAAAAATTGGTCCTGCTAGTGAAGGCAGAGGGCTGGACTCAATGACCTTTCAAGGTTCCTTCCAGTTCTAGGAGATAGGATATCTTCATTGTTTTAAAAAGTGCCGCAAGTGTGAACACACTATTGCGCAGGCATCTGTCAGTGTGAACACACAACAGCGGTTTCCCTTCAACACTCTCTGGGTGGCGCTGTAACTCTGCTAGTGTAGACATGCCCTATGATCGCTCTGCCTGATTGAAGGCCAGAGCCTTAACTGGCTGCTCCCCCACCGTGCCTCAGGGCTGGGCGAGTGGGCTGTTGCAACTCTCCCTGGTCACAAGCCAGAACGCAGACTGTGTAAGGCCCGCCCTGCTTGCAGGCCAGGCTCCCTTGTGAATCACTAATTCCCCCACTCTTTTTCTCCTCAGAGAAGGCTTTAACAGATACAGACTTCAAGGAGGCGTGGCCCCATTCTGACGCGGAGGGACGGCATGCATGCCTGCAGGCCTGATCTGAAGGAACTGCCAAATACCAATTCAGCAACAACAAGACTTCAGTGTTTGTCACAGAACAAAAGTGCTATCTGAACTGAATGCAGGGAACAAAGTTTGATGCAGAAGCTCCCAGACATTTGCAAGTGTGGAACTTGGCAGAAACTCACAGATCCTACCTAACAGGAGACTCCAGATGGACTTATCCAGGACAACTGGGTTCATCTTCAGTATTTCCCAACCCAACGAAGAGAGGATCTGGGACCAGCAGGTACTCTGTCAGGAAGTGAGACCTTCCACAGGGGACTTCACACACAAACACAACAGAAGTGAGAATATGGTCTGGAAGACTGATCAGATCCCCTCAAAGACTTCATCATTAGAGTACTGCTCAGGACTATTTCAATGCATTTGATAGGAGGAGTATAAGTAGTTCTAAGGAATTTGAAGTTCATTTTGAATTGTTTGTGTATATACATTAGTTTATAATTTAAGCTTTAATCTTACATTATAAAGAAAAGGATGTGTGGTGTAGTTATAATGTTCCTGGTCTTCTACAGTTACCAGAGGGGACCAGGATGTGTTGCAAACGGGAGCTTAGTAAATGCAGGAGCTTCCTGATTAGGTAGTTCTGTAGCTGCTGCTTAAAGCATGGCTCTTGGTGTTTGTGTCCTCACACTTCATACCTCTCCTTCTGGACCTTCTGTTTCTGGCCTCCTGTGTTTAGGAAGCACCTTACAATTCCAGCCTCCTCCTTCTCTCCAAACAGGCTGCTGTGAAGAAAGAGTCTACTGGAAGGCAATGGCCCTGCCAGCAGCAACCCCACTGCTCCCCCGTGGGACAGCCACTCAACGCTGATGGCCCTGCATTGCTTGTCACGGCTCTCCAGACACAACTAGCCCATTATGGGCCCACTTCCTGCTACTGAATGGATGATCCAATCCACAATGATGGTTAAATACAATTAGCGTTCATCAAAGCAAATGGGATTCAACATTGGACGTAGACATATTCCCCCAAACTTTCACATTGTAGAACTAGCTGATCAATACATGTAGTGAGTTAACTAATGTGGATAACAATATGGTGAGACAACATGTTTGTTTGATAAATGAAATGGCATAGATGCAATATACTTAGATTATTATAAGACATTTGAGTTTCTACCACACGGCATTGTGATTAACAGAGTACTATGCAATATCAAAAAAGCACACATGAAATAGATCAAAAGCTGGCTAGCTGATAGATCTCAAAATGTAATTGTTAATGGGGAATCATTATTGAATGGAGGTCTTTCTAATGGGATCCTGCAGAGATCTGTTCTTGGACCAATGCTATTCAATACCTTTATCAGTAATCTGGAAAAATATAAAATTGTAGCTGATAAGATGTGCAGATGACGCATCGATTGGCAGAGTGGTAAACAACGAGGAGAGGTCTCTTAGAGCAATCTGGATCACTTATTTTACCCATATACTATGGCAAATTCATGAAGCTGCTGCATGTGTGTTATCTAAACCATGGGCAGGCATGCACTGGCTAGAGGAGATCCTGTTAGCATCTCTATTTTATGGAAACCACGATCTTGTCCTTTGCATCTCTCAGTTTGAAAAGGCTACTTGTCCCACTGAGATCAGTTGCTCCCTGCTGAAGTAAGTTGTACTGAATCTTGAAGACTTACATTATGTTAGAAATAAGTTTTCCGAAGATAAAATAAAGTGTTACATTTCCAATTTAATGCAGTGTGATGCTCACAGTACTTTTGATGCAAAGGAATATGAGGCCATATGGACCATGGATAGTCAAGGTTCAATGCAATTCCAGGTCTTATCATAGGTTCATTTTGTAAGTTTTTTGCTGTCTGACTTGATACGGGATTTTATGCTGAAATGGAGAGGACAGCATATTACATTCTGAATGTCACATTGTACCAAAATAAATGCTGAAACATAACAGCTTTGAGCCCTGACAGCTATTATTAATTCGGATAGGATTTTTCCTCAGATGAAAAGATATGATTCCCTTCCCCACCAAAGAAAATAAAAATAAAAGATAAAGTAGTGTAATGCAGTAGGTATAATTGCATTAGATTTGGAGTAAAGTTGGAGCTGAATGGTCATCAATCAATGAATAACTCAGCCTGTAGTCTCATGGTTTATTGATTCACAAGTTGCTTATCCCCATTCCCCATATACTCCGTGTTGGCTGCAAGAGGCTAGTGGAAGGCAGGTATGTTAGCCCTAGAATGTTAAAGGCCCTTTTTCCTACAAACTGAAAACGGGTTACCTCAGGTTAATTAGAGACACCTCAGTCCAATTAAGGGCTGCCTGAGACCTTTTAAAACCAGTGAGAGAAAGGGAGGAGAGAGAGACACATACACACCAGCTGTTAGCAGGCTAGCAGCAGCAGAGAAGTGGCTTTTCCAGGAGGAGAGGCTGTGTTCCTTCCCATAGGGGAAGCAGGCAAGCCCGAGAGCCGGCTAGGGGAAGGACTGACACCCCAGGACAAACAACAGGACAACACCCCGTCCTAGCGAGGAGGCAGGGAAAGGTATCACCCTTTGTTTGGGTCTATGGGATTATTTCCCTTTTTTGAGTGGGGAAGGAACACCCCTTAGGCTTACACTCAGGCCTACCTTGAAGACACAACCAAGGAAGCGCCGAAGAGGGAAGGCAAACCCTGTCTGAGTGGTACTGATTACCCCAGGCCCACCATTGCCAGAGTGGAAAAATGCTAAGGCTAGCGAGAGAAAAGAGGTGCCTTGTCACAGTAGCGAATGCAATTATTGCTTAATTATCACTTTCTTTGTGTACAAAATGTTTTTTAGCTGCCTAGCTAGACTAAGCAAACACTGGTTCCGAGGTTACCAAAGAACAAACAGTTTGGTTTTGGTTTTCTTGTCATTTTGCTCTTGTTGTGAATGCTTGATTGCAGAACACACATTGGAGCCTCATCCCATCCTCATCTAGTGTATTCTAATGCTAATAATAATCACAGTTTTATCGTCATTGCTTTTAGTACATACTAGGAGATCATTTCCTATTGCTGGATCGATTATGCTCAATAACTGACATTTTCAAGCAGGAGAAATTATTCGAGATTCCACCAAATTCTTAGCTCGTGCTGATGCAAAATAGGCAATTTGTTTTTTTTTAAATGTCCAACTTAATTGTCAAGAGAGAGGAATTAATTGAGAGAGGGCTGAAGGTCCTGGTGAAGATAGACTGTCAGTCCCAGCAGGACTCTTTATTAAGCTCGGGGAAAGGGATAAGTTTCCTTTAGAAGCCCAAGCAGAGGGCTGGACTTAGTGGAGCCCAAGAAGGGCTAAAGAGAGACGGCCCCCCTCAAGGAAGGAGGGATTGAGTCCAGTCTGAGCCAGAGGGATTGAAAGACTTTTGTTTGTGTTTTGTTTGGGACTTGAACATCCCAAAAGGGATTCATCCATTTTAGAATGGTGTGACTCAGCTGGAGGGCTGAGTCACTGAAAACCCACCTACTGAGGTCAACAATCCACTGGAGAAAAAGAATACAGGATCACACTCAGCCAACAGCAGGCGCTCAGGAGAGGTGAGTGCACCCCATCACATGCATATACACACCAAACCAACATTTTAAACGTTTAGGCACTTAAAAATTAGATTAAGAGAATTTAAGGACAAAAAGGACCACTAAGAGCATCTTATCTGACCTTCAGTGTAACACAGGCCATCAAATTTCTCTTAGTAATCCCTGCATCAAGTCCATAATTTGGGACAGAACTACTAAGGCATATCTGTAGGCACTTAGGGCTAGATCCACAAAGGGATTTTGATTTTTAACTGCCACGTTAGGGACCTATATCCAAAATTTTAATCCTCAAAATCCCATATCAGTTTCCACCTAACCCTGTAGGCACCCAAGTTCCCTAGGCATTTATGTTTCCACTGGAAAAGTCCCCGAGGCACCTACATTTCTGACAGCAGCCACCTAAGTCCTAATGCTGTTGAGCTGCTCGGCACATAGCTCATGCCTGAACTCTGGTGGGATTCTCAAGCAAAGTGTTCCCTCACCTGCATGGCCTGATCTGGTGGGCAACCTGTAGAAAACTGGTGACAGTTCCCTCTTTCATACTCAATGGCCCAGTGGTTACAACACTGATCCAGGGTGTGGGAGAGCTAGGTTCAAATTCCCACTCTGCCTGATTCAGAACAGGGACTTGAAGCCAGGTCTCCCAGGTGTGTGCCCTCACTGCTAAGCTACAGAGTCATTCTCTCTCTGGCCCAATGAATAGTTAAGTATTTCATACCAAGCGGAACAGCTTCAACAGGAGAGATTGAGACTCTGGAGAGAGTTGATCGCTGGGAATCTTGAGTGGGGGTAGGTACCTTCCTCCAGCCCAGGGCTAGGCACCTATGTCTCTTAGGAGCTCCGCCCTTGTCCTTGGCAGTTCCTATTGGCTAGGTTAGGTGGCTCCTCGCTCTGTGAGCTAGCTTCTGTGTATCCCATTCTTAGGCACCTAACTCTCCCCATGTGCTGTATAGGTACCCCGGGCACCTAACACGGGGCTGTGAATTCCACTTGGCGGTGGGGCACCTAAAGTTAGGTGCTGCAATGCTGAGACTGTCCCCTAAGTCCCACTCTAGCCCTTTGGCTGATAAGTCCCTTTAATATTTTTTGAAAATGTGATACTATGTCCCATTAACTGTCTGCCACTTCTGAATCACATATTCCTAAATCCATATTTAGACACCTAAATAGCTGCTTTTCAGAGCTGCAGAGCACCCAGATCTCCCCACATAAGAACTTAGTCCCAAGTGTACTTTTCATTTTGAAGTCATTAATCTCCTCTCTGCAATATTCATCATTTTCCCCAAAACCACACCCTGCTTGGCCAAGCCCTTCTCCCCCATATTGTATTAAAGAGGTTACTTACAAGCATCAAACCTATGGCCCCGTCATCCTACGTGAACACAGGAAAAACAGAGCACCCACAACTGTTAGAAGATATTCTGTGTTCCACAAAGTGGAGGGTGTGAGGCCTTTCTCCAAATTCTACGGTGCTGACAGTGCCACAAGTGCCACATAAATGGGATGGAATAGTATAGCCATTCCAGGTCTTACTCCTTGAATTAGAGCACCTACAACTCCAATTGAAGCTACTCTAGTCAAAGGGAGATGCAGATGCCTGGAGCAAGCCTTAGGAGAATTGGCCTCCTTTCTGTTTCTGCAAAACGATAACCAGAGTGGTAGCTAACGCTATTGCTGGTATTTCCCCACTCTTGTGTTTGTACTGAGGCATGAATCCGTCCCCTTTGGGTGAGGATAGTGATCATGGGGCCTATGCTTTTCCCTATCCATCAGGGATATATTGCTTTAAGTATCCCACATGCTGCTATTTCCTGTTGGCGCTGCACATGTTTAATCTTTGTGAAATTTTAAATTACAATTCAGACCTTAATGAGGTTAGATGGCATCCCTGGAACAGAAGAATAAGTGTCCAAACCAGAGCATGGTTCATTGGTATGGTACTAGGGATGTAGTGTTGTGGCAGCCTTTGAATAGCTACCCACAAGTAACTGAAAACTACCTGGCATGTGGCACTTGTAGCCACTTCTGAAGAGTCATGGTAGTTTATATTTGTAACTCACCAAGAAGCTTGTCCCACATAGCAACATTACACAGTTAATGGCACCATTTTTGCCTCTCAGAAGTGTCATTTGCCAGGAGCAAAACCAGCCATATTATTGTTCATGAATTTCATCAGCTAGGCTATTTTACACCTACCCAAACTGCCATCCTACCCCATTGCAGACATCCACTCCCACCCTTCCTGCTCCCAGGGCCAGGGATGTCTGGGCTGTGCAGAGATAGTGAAGCAGGTTTGCAGGTTAGGAATGTCAAAGAAGAGAAGTAGCTCACAGAACTTGACAGCTAAATCCAATCATGAATGTGTGAAATAGAGGGATTTTAATGCTACTTTAAGTGCCAATGTCAACCTACCAGTCACTGCAGAATTGGCAGGGCTCCTCCAAAATGAAGTGCCTCCTAACACATGTGGCATCCTTTGCTCTGATTAACTTAATCTTCATTTAAATTGTTTTCTTGTAGGTGTAATTTTAACTGAAACCTTTCATACAACTTCATGAACAGGAGACATAGCAAAGCGGGGCAGGACTCTGGGTCCCCCCTCCCAAACAATTTTGATGAAAATTATGTTTTCTTCTTTTTATTGAAATTTGTCATTGATATTTTTCAGCATTTCAGCAAAGCCTTTTTTTTTTTTAATTTGATGAAAATAGTCTTTTGGGAGGGGGAAGGGCAATGATTTCCATTTGATCAAAAAGTGCTAATAGAAAAATTTCTACCATCACTAGCTCACAGCAATCCAGGCTGTATGGGGGGGGGGGGGAAAATAGAAGGTAGAAAGCAGCCCTCAACATTATGCTGGAAATAAGGAGGACTGCCCTTAGAATCAGCCTTATGTTATTTCATTAAAATAAATCTTATTTTGCTCTCCAGAGATTTCGTAATTATCTCCTCTATTTCTTGATCAATTGATGAGAAAAAAATTGACCCATGCTCCATCAAAAGTCCCATTTGCACGGTAGTAGATGAAGCAATAAAATTCCCTGCTCTAATGCAACTTTGATTTAAACATATACATGTTTATTCCCTCTGAAGAGCTGTTAATGCTTTCATCCTCAATCACGGCAGTAATTACAATGATTTAGGTGCCAGAATAAAATTAACACAGACTTTTAAGAGCTACCATATGCCTCATGCATATCTTGACCAATGAAAGTATATCCAGCCATAACCAAGTTTAGCTCTGAGCATGATGATTCCTCACATTCAAGCTCCATAAACATAAAGGAAGGGCTTATTTTGAAAAGAAAAACAGAATGTTTGGGTCAATCCTGCAGCTACTCTGCACACAGAACCCAATGAGGGTTGAGGGCATCAGTCTACATATCGAAGTCCCTAAATCTAAATTAAACTGCTGGGTTTGAAAACGTTGATCTTAACTTCTATGGAGCACAGCCTCAGTTTGTATGAATTGTCATAGCTCTATTGACTTCAGTGGAGCCAGGGCAATTTACAACAGTCGAGGATCTACCCAAATGTTTCAGGGCACCCACATGTAAAGTACAATACCGTATAAAATACCTGCTACCACAGCTCAGTGCGGTGTTGTAAGAATTAACTAATCTTCATCAGGTAATTTGACTCATTAGTTTGGAAGGTGTTACATTGCAGCAAAAATGACCTTTTTATTATTTTTTTATGTATTTTTCACCCTTGGTCCTGATTTCATGCATCTGCTATGACTGGTGAAAATACACTGCAATGTTTTCTTTCAGTTGATATATTTGTGGTTTTGCCCTTAACATTCATGTGGTATGCTTTAGTTTTGGAATGAAGTTATTGTTTGCAGTGCTGAGAATGAGACAACATATCCCAATGCAACAACACCTGTGCGCAATGTGCAGTCTCCTTTCACATCCCATTTGCAGAGATAGAGATGTTAAGATAGACAGTAAGGCTCAGCTGTGTATTTTTCTTTATTCTTGTACTGTAAGCACAAGCACACACACAAAAGGTTGCGTAAAAGAGTGATAGAAAGATGACTGACCATGAACTCACTACAGCAAAAATTATTCCCAGCCAACCACATTGCAATATTATTTCCATGGCCCAGTGACCTACGTAATTCATTAGGAATGCACCAAGTCCTCATTAGCCATTGTCTTGGTATTTTCAGATTTGTTGGCTGTGAGCCATAGAGTGATTAATGCACAGCAAACTCACTCAAATTCGTTCTCCATTCTCCCCATTGCTTCAGACCAATTCACCAGAAATCGAAAGCTTGGTGATAAAATTAATCGGGGGGCGAAGGAAAAGGTGCTCCTGTCATGAGTAAGATTTAGTGACCCAACCCTGCAATTCCCTTTAAGCCCTGAGTCAGCAAGACACTTAAGCCTGTGATTTAGCTGAAGCCCATTGAAGTCAATGGGAGTACGTAAGTGCTTAGAGTTAAACCCATTCTAGAGTACCTTGCTGATTTGCAGCCTTAGCTCCTACAGGAAAGTGTTCCTACATCCAGACAAGGCTTGCAGGACCGTTGCTGCTTTTTGCCGCGTTTGGGACTATTTTGCAGTTCTGAAAGCAATGCTTCCCTAGGAAGAAACCACATATCTGCAAACAAAAGAATATTTTATATGACAGTAGCACCCAGTCAGGATCCGATCACGACTTTGATAGCTGCTGTACAACACAAAGACAGCCCTTGCCCCAAAGAGCTTACACTCTTCAGGATGTGTTTGTATATACGCATATATGTGCAAGTGTCTTTTCATTTGTTGTCTTTCAGGCTGAAGTATGGAAGGGATTGAGGAGGACAGACCCTTCACAGACACATTTTGCTTTAGGCCAATAGAAGACACTTGGTGTGGCTCAAACAAATCTGTCCTGGTTCCTCACCTGTGCATTTAGTGGTACGTCTGGTACGACATCAGGAAGGCTTTTGAGAGAGACCTCTTGCTGTTCCTGGTCTTTTGCTCTCCTCTGTCTGTTCTAGTCCTGTACATCAGGAAGGATCTCACAGGCACCACAGATAGATTATGTCAGCACGTACTTGCTGTATTCACATGCTTGCTCTGTTGCTCTACTTCTGGCCTTTGGGTTAATGCTCAGAGATAGGAAGTTCAGTCTTGAGAGGTGCTGGATTTCAATGGAAGTTGAAGGAGTTCAGCGACTCTCAGGTGGTCCTGAGCAAACCCTGGAATCACAGGCACTGGCTTTTTCCTTTGCTTGGGGGTGCTCGACCCCCGCTCAGCTCCAGGCCCCGCCCCCACTTCATCCCTTCCCCCAAAACCCCACCCCCACCCCACATATTCCCGCCCCCCTCCTTGCCTCTTCCCACCCAGTTCCGCTCTGTCCCCTGAGCATGCTCCATTCCCACTCCTTCCCCTCCCTCCCAGCACCTCCTGCATGCCGCGGAACAGCTGATTGCAGCAGGTGAGAGGTGCTGGGAGGGAGGAAGAGGAGTTGATCGGCGGGGCCACCGGCAGGCGGGAGGTACTGGGGAGAGGGGGGAGCTGGCTGCTGGTGGGTGCTAAGCACTTGCAAATTTGTTTCTGCGGGTGCTCCAGCCCTGGAACACCAATGGAGTCAGTGCCTATGCCTGGGATCAAGCTCTGGGAGACTTGCCTCCAGGATTTTTTGTCTCATCACCACTTGGATTCTGGGCTGCAGCTTCCAGCTTTGGATGACAGGCTGGTGAAGACACCCTGCTCCGGTTTAGAGATACTCAAGAAGTGATGCCACAAATCTAGCTGTCCTCCAGGACAGTGTGAAATTCTGACCCAGCCATTCAAACCGAAGTGCTTTGTACCCTTATCTAGCTCATTACCTGTATTTCTCCTTGGAGAATGAATAATACCTTACAGGTGCTGAAAATTTCATTTACACATTTATGAAAGATAGTCCAACTGCATCTCCATCCCATGATGTTAATGTTGGTGCTTTCATATTTCAGTGATAGAAAAATATTGTTGATATTGAAGGCCTAATTTTCTGCAATGTGCATATACATATGCGATTGTGAGTGCAAAAATGTGAGCACAATGGCATGTCTTATTCGCACGGTCTCAGACTAGGTATTTTGTACCTGCTAAGGGCCAGCTAGATAAATCTATCTTTTTGAACATGTCAGATACCTAATTTGATGAGGCAAGTGTGTTAATTGTACAAATTAAGCATGCAATTGCACATGCTTTTTTAGAAAATCAGATCCACAGAATTTAATTTTGCATATGAAACACGGCTGTGATGTTTTGAAAATCTACCTTGTATTGAACGTTATGCACCAATACTGTATATACTTGCCTTATGTGAGCTAGGGTTTGGTAATTTTGAAATACATATTTCAAAGGAGCCTAGACCATCACTGAATAGCTATCATGTAGATTTGTAATTGTAAACAGGCTTATCCTTTATGGTGAATGTTGGTATGAATTAATGGAAAATACAAAGTGCATGTTATTTCAATTACACACACAGCTGACAGCTTTCTAATTTAACATTTAAAACTCATCTTTATCATTGGAAATTGTTATTGTTAATCACTGGAAATTGTAAGTAAAATGCTCATGAACCAGTGAGCTCTTTTAAATTGCTCTCTGCAGAAAATGCCGCTTATGCTGTGGAGCAGATACTGAAATCTAAATATGCTTTAGCCCAATAGTCAGCATCAGAACAAGTTCTGAACATTCTCCCAGTTCTGACTGTATAAATCGGATACTTCATTTAATATTTGACTGGTACCTGATGATGATCATGAGGATTAACAGATTTACAGTGTCACCTTGACACTGCATGGCAATGCTAACAGCTTTTATTCTACTATAATGTGTTGCTTGCCATGTCTTACTTAATTATAAACCATGCACAAACATGTACACTCTTACAGATCTCAACATTTCCATTTATGAAGCATCTATGACAGCCCATGGCAGTTGGTTGATCCCAAGACGCAGCAGGTGCTGTACCTGTTACAGCCTCTTTTGAAAGCACTGTGCAGAAGAGTCATTCTTTGCACTGTCTGCTCAATTGTGCCAAATATGAAGATCAATGGGAAACAGAAGGACAAAGCAGTTTGGGATGAGATGCCAGAGGCGTATGGATGGATACCGTGTGATCAATGGCCTGACGCTGGCTCAGGTTGATTGGCCATTTTGAATCTGTTCATCATCCCTTGCATGTGATGGTGACCCTGTCTCACTAGAACTGTCTGTTTGCACTTGGATGGAGGAGATAGAGATTTTTTCAACCACAAGAAGACAAAGGAAGAACATACGAGCTCAAGGACACACTCTAGATGGAATAAGACTAAACTGGTGTCCGCACATGGAGAGAAGCTTGAATTCTAGAGAGCTGCCACTGACCCTGATAAACAGAAGTATAAAGTATGGCATGCTATCAGTATACCCAATATGGAGCCTCTCTGGCCAGATGACAAGCCTCATGTATGAAGTGAGTAAGGCAATTCTCCCACTACACTATATCTGACCCTACAGAGCAGTTATTTAACATTATGAAGAACAGTCTTGAAAGCATGAAATCAATAACTTGAATACATCACACTAAATCCATGAGAGGTCAAAGAACTTTATCAGAAAAAGTTATGCTTGCTACTTTCTCTATTAATTTCTGTGCACTTTACACCTTGGCTTCATACATTTTTGTCAAGAACAATCCATGTTACCAGATCAGGACATTCTTTAGGCAGGTCTGTATCATTGATTGATTTATAAAGCCCCTGGGCTTCAAGTATAGATTGTCATGCTGTATGCAAGCTATTGACTTGATTTATTCAATGTCATTTGCACTATGAAATAATTGAACATTTAAAATACAGGGTCACTGTATTGCTGGAACTGCAGTATGTACATTTCTGGAGTTCAGATGTGATCATTTGTCAATAGTGTCAAACCCATTGTTACATAAGAGAACCCGAGGGACTCAGAATGCTCAGTCAAATAACCCTGTAGCTGTCAATAAAGGACCTTTTGCTGTCTATTATTGTGGTGAAAGGAAGCGTGATGCTGTCTCAAAGCAGGTAGGGGAAGAAGGAAGGAATCAAAGGTTAATCAAAATCTAGCTCGTTAATATTTAAAAAAAATCTTAAATTGGCATTAGTTTGCAATTTCTTAGTGTGATCAGATTTTTTTTTAAATTGTAAATTTCACAATCATATTTGTAATAACGTCCAAGATTAAGAAAATACAAACCAACATTGCAATTATGGGCAATTTATAATTTTCTTCTAAAGAGTTCCTTTTCCTTGGTCAGAGTTCACTAGATTCACTAGGCTAGTCCTCAACACACATGTGAGCTGTGCAGTACAAAAGAAGGGTTGCAGGAAAATGTTATTTCTTTGCTAGTTCTGGAGTTTTAGGGAGTAGGATAATATTTTAAGAGTAAAATTAAACCAACCCCTTGCCCCTTTTCTGTATATGGAACACCTATAACTAAGCCAGATTCTTTGTCCAGACCTCAAACAGAAGTTCAAATTGTTTAGTTTGTCAAAAAGATGATCAAGTGGTGACTTATGATGAGTAAGTACTTTCATGGGGAGAAAATACCAGGTACTAAAGGGCTTTTTAATTTAGCAAAGAAAGGCAGAAGATGAACCAATGGCTGTGTCATAAACAAACAGTTACGGGTTAATGCCTCTTTTACCTATAAAGGGTTAAGAAGTTCACCTAGCCTAGCTGACACCTGACCAGAGGAACCAATGGGGGAACAAAATTTTTCAAAAGAAAGGAGGAAAGTTTTCCTTTGTTCAGTGAGTTCATTAAGTTTTGTTCCGGGGAAAAAAAAATCCAGGAATCAGCCTCCTATCAGAGTAGTAAGTATTAGAGAAGAAATAAATAGGTTTATGCTTTTCTTTTGTGACTTGTCTTGTGCATTAGAGGGATAATCAAATTGGGATTTCTTTTGTGTAACTAAGGTTTTGCCCAGGGGAACATCCTCTGTGTTTTGAATCTGTTGTCTGTGAGAGAATCTTCTGCCCACGAGCGCTACAGCTGTAGTGAATCCAGTCCCAGAACCGGACCGGACGAAGCAACCAGCACCAGAACCATTGCCAGCACTGAGTACAACGCTTGCAACCCCGTCGACAACTCCAACGCCAGAGGGCACCAGTGAGCCTGAACTGGCAGAAGCAGCAGATAACCCTACCCAAGAGGCTCAGCCAGAGCCTAAAATACCGCATAGTGCACCAGCGGAGAGCGATTCACAGTCAACAAAAACAACCCCATCACCTGCATCACTTCCAGAGGGACCAAGCCCCAGTCCACAGTCCAAGGAGGAACTGATGTCTCCAGCATCAAGGGAACAGTTCCAGGCTGAGCAGGAAGCAAATGACAGCCTTCAGAAAGCTTGGGTGGCAGCATGGAGCACCGCACCACCTCTCAGCTCTTCTAACCTATCTCGGTTTGTTGTAAAACAAGGACTTTTATCCAAAAAAACTCTTTCTGGGGGACACCAGGAAAACTGGCATCCTCAAAGACAGTTGGTAGTTCCAACTAAGTACTGGGTAAAGCTCTTAAGCTTAGCCCATAATCATCCTAGTGGCCATTCTGTGGTAAACAAAACCAAAAACCGATTGGGAAAGTCCTTCCACTGGGAGGGAATGGGCAAGGACGTTGCTAATTATGTCCAGTCTTGTGAGGTGTGCCAACAAGTGAAAAAAACCCCAAACCAGGTCAAAGCCCCTCTCCAGCCACTCCCCATAATTAAGGTTCCCTTTCAGCAAGTAGCTGTACATATTCTGGGTCCTTTCCCAAAGAAGACACCCAGAGGAAAGCAGTACGTACTGACTTTCATGGATTTTGCCACCCGATGGCCGGAAGCAGTACCCTTAAGCAACACCAAGGCTAAAAGTGTGTGCCAGGCATTAGCAGACATTTTTGCCAGGGTAGGTTGACCCTCCAACATCCTTACAGATTTGGGAACAAATTTCCTGGCAGGGGCCATAAAAAACCTGTGGGAAACTCATGGGGTGAATCACTTGGTTGCCACCCCTTACCACCATCAAACCAATGGTCTGGTGGAGAGGTTTAATGGAACTTTGGGGGCCATAATACGTAAATTCGTAAATAAACACACCAATGATTGGGACCTAGTGTTGCAGCAGTTGCTTTTTGCTTACAGGGCTGTACCACATCCCAGTTTAGGGTTTTCACCATTTAAACTTGTGTATGGCCACGAGGTTAAGGGGCCATTACAGTTGGTGAAGCAGCTATGGGAGGGGTTTACGCCTTCTCCAGGAACTAACATTCTAGACTTTGTAAGCAACCTACAAAGCACCCTCCGACACTCTTTGACAAACCGTTCCTAGTAACCACAGATGCGTCCGAGCATGGTGTAGGAGCAGTTTTAATGCAGAAAGGACCGAATCAAAAATTCCATCCTGTCGTGTTTCTCAGCAAGAAACTGTCTAAAAGGGAAAGCCACTGGCCAATCAGCAAAAAAAATGTTACGCCATTGTGTACGCCCTAAAAAAGCTACGCCCATACATTTGGGAATGGCGTTTCCAGCTACAAACCGACCATGCTGCGCTAAAGTGGCTTCATACCGCGAAGGAAAAAAACAAAAAACTTCTTCTGTGATGCTTAGCTCTCCAAAATTTTTAATTTTAAAATACAACACATTTCAAAAGCTTCTAACAAAGTGGCTAATGCACTCTCCCGTAAAAGTTTCCCAAAATTAACTGGTTAAATCGTCCTTAAAATGTAAAAAATATTGTTAGTTTTTGCATAACCAGTACTATATGTAAAGGTGCATGTGTTTTATTAGTCTGTTTATCCTAAAGTTCTAAAAAGAAATCACAGCCAGTGCGGTCCAACACTGTCTGAGATTTGGGGGCGTGTCATAAACAAACAATTAAGGGTTAATGCCTCTTTTACCTGTAAAGGGTTAAGAAGTTCACGTAGCCTAGCTGACACCTAACCAGAGGAACCAATGGGGGAACAAAATTTTTCAAAAGAAAGGAGGAAAGTTTTCCTTTGTTCAGTGAGTTCATTAAGTTTTGTGCCGGAAAAAAAATATCCAGGAATCAGTCTCCTATCAGAGTAGTAAGTATTAGAGAAGAAATAAATAGGTTTATGTTTATTTTCTTTTGTGACTTGTCTTGTGCATTAGAGGGATAATCAAATTGGGATTTCTTTTGTGTAACTAAGGTTTTACCGGGAACATCCTCTGTGTTTTGAATCTGTTCTCTGTGAGAAAAGTTTGTATGCTCTCTCCCAGAGGTTTTCCTTTCACCTTTCTTTCTTTAATTAAAAACCTTCTTTTTAAGAACCTGATTGATTTTTTCCTTGTTTTAAGATCCAAGGGGGTTGGATCTGGACTCACCAGGAATTGGTGGGGGAAAGGAGGGGGGATGGTTAATTTCTTCTTGTTTTAAGATCCTTGCGTTTGGATCGGTGTTCACCAGGAACTTGGTGAAAAAGTCTCTCAAGGCTACCCAGGGAAGGGTTATAGTACTTGGGAGGGAGATATTTTGGGGGGAAGACAGTTTCCAAATAACTCATAAAAGTCTCTCAAGGCTACCCAGGGAAGGGTTATAGTACTTGGGAGGGAGATATTTTGGGGGGAAGACAGTTTCCAAATAACTCATAAATGATTTGGTGGTGGCAACATACTAATCTAATTAAGCTTAGGGGTTGTCATGCAGGTCCCCACATCTGTACCCTAAACTTCAGAGTGGGGGTGAAACCTATGACAGGCTGGAAGTTAAAGCCAGACACATTCACATTAGAAATAAGGCCCAATTTGTTTACCAGTGAGGGTGATTAACCATTGGAACAAACTACCAAGGGAAGGGTAGATTCTCCTTATCCTAAGGTCTTCAACTCAAGACTAGATGTCTTTCTGGAAAACATGTGTTAGTCAACACAAGTTACTGAGGTCCACACAAAAGTAATTAGATGAAGTTATGGTATGATGAGACTGCCTACAATGGTATGTAGCTGATCTGCAACTGCTAGCAGCAAATATCTCTAATGGCTGGTGATGGGACACTAGTTACTAGAGAGAATTCTTTCCCAGGTGTCTGGCTGGTGGCTCTTGCTGAAATGCTCAGGGTTTAACTGATTGCCGTATTTGGGGTTGGGAAGGAATTTTCACTCAGATCAGACTGGCAGAGACCCTGGGGGGCGGGGGGGTTCAATCTCCTCTGCAGCATGGGGCACGGGTCACTTGCTGGTTTGAACTAGTGTCAGTTGTGGATTCTCTGTAACTTGAAGTCTTTAAATCATGATTTGAGGACTTCAGTTACTCAGCCAAGCATTAGGGGTCTATTACGGGAATGGGTGGATGAGATTCTGTGGCCTGCAATGTGCAGGAGGTCAGACTACATGATCATTATGGTCCCTTCTGGCCTCAAAGTCTATGAAGCTGAGTTTTCTGGTCTGTTATACCGGAGGTCAGAGCAGATGATCCTAATGGTCCCTTCTGGTTTTAAAATCTATCAATCTGTTGCTGATTGTGCAAGGCCATAGACAGATCAATTGAACCCATGTGTCTCGGTGTATATGTATGTGAAATGGCTTTAATAATACCTTTCGAATATGGCCCTACCAAATTCACGGCCATGAAAAACACATCATGAGCCATGAGATCTGGTCTCTCCCATGGCTATTGTAAGGGCACCATGGTATTGCCACCCTTACTTCGCTGCTGCTGCTGGCTGTGGCACCGCCTTCAGACCACCACTCTCAGGCCTCCCAGCACTTAAGGAAGCACAGAAATAAGGGTGGCAATACTGCAACCCTCCTATAATAGCCTTGCAACCCCCTTGGTTATACCACCATGAAAGTCAAGATTATTTAAATGCTATGACTATAAAATTTACCATAAGGGACTGTGAATTTGGTGGGGCCCTACTTGTAAAGTTATGTGAACTCAGATTCTTTGTGCATGTGCCTGAAGTATCAATAGGCTCTATTATACACTGAAAAAACACCTAATGAATAACTGCTCTACAACCCATCCTGGACAACGATCCCACACTTTCACAGGCCTTGGGTGGCAGCCCAGTCCTCATCCACAGACAACCCGCCAACCTGAAGCATATTCCCACCAGTAACTACACACTGCACCATAGTAACTAACTCAGAAACCAATCCATGCAACAAACCTCGATGCCAACTCTGCCCACATATCTACACCAGCGACACCATCACAGGACCTAACCAGATCAGCCACACCATCACCGGTTCATTCACCTGCACGTCCACCAATGTAATATACGCCATCATATGCCAGCAATGCCCCTCTGCTATGTACATCGGCCAAACTGGACAGTCCCTACGTAAAAGGATAAATGGACACAAGTCAGATATCAGGAATGGCAATATACAAAAACCTGTAGGAGAACACTTCAATCTCCCTGGACACACAATAGCAGATTTAAAGGTAGCTATCTTGCAACAAAAAAACTTCAGGGCCAGACTTCAAAGAGAAACTGCTGAGCTTCAGTTCATCTGCAAATTTGACACCATCAGCTCAGGATTAAACAAAGACTGTGAATGGCTAGCCAATTACAAAAGCAGTTTCTCCTCCCTTGGTGTTCACACCTCAACTTCTAGGAGAGGGCCTCATCCTCCCTGATTGAACTAACCTCGTTATCTCTAGCCTGACTCACTCTTGCTTGCATATTTATACCTGCCTCTGGAAATTTCCACTACATGCATCCGACGAAGTGGGTATTCACCCATGAAAGCTCATGCTCCAGTACGTCTGTTAGTCTATAAGGTGCCACAGGACTCTTTTCAACTTACCTACAGTAACTCAGGCAGGGCTGCGGGCTAACTTGTGCTTGCAAAGGGCCTTAAGCTCCTTGGAACAGTGCTATGTGATTTCGAAGGATACAGGCTTATTAGTAGTAGCATGGTCTACTTTGGTCCCCCCGCTGCTCTGCTCACAGGGGGTGCCCTGTGCTCCCAGATCTGTCTTCCACTGCATGGCAGCGAGGGGTGCCATCTCCATGGCAATGTACCTCCCTCCCATCTGGCTGCAGTGGATGGTACTCAACAGGACCCATGCTGGGAGGAGTGGGCCAGCCAGGGGACACACAGCTTCCCCACTCCAGCCCCATGGAGATTCACGCTCAGAAACTCCTTGGGGCAGTGATCACGTCGTTATGCAGCACCTAGGACAAAGGTGCCCTAATCTGGATTGGGTGCTCTGTGCACTAGAGTAATACTAGGAAAGTCATTTCCCTGTTCCTAGGAGTCCCTGTTGGGGCAGCTCCATTGGAAATCTAATGAATGTGGCACCCCAAGGACTCTCCTTGTGAAAGGGGAAACCCCAGGTGCCACACAGTCATTGTAACAGCTCTATCCACGCACTTTGTTCTCCAGGTCCCCTGGAGAAAGAGGATTTGCTCAGGAGTTCCTATGCCCTGGCTTCCAGAATAGCCCCTTATGGCCATGAGTAGCTGGGTATATCCTAGACAAATTCTGAGGCTGCTCTAGGTTACTCCTGGCCATGAATGGGACTCCAACTGGCCCCAGGGTCAGAGCAAGCTGTGTATCCCAGCAAGAGCTAAAGAGCTAGAGCAAAGGACTCATTCCCTCTTCACTTACTCTGGTGAGACTCAGGAGGGTTTCTACCAAAGTCAGTCTTAAACTGGTCTAAGTGAGAGGACACCAAACAGTTCACATCCGTTAGGCGTTCAGAGCTATGGCACAATGCCATCAGAATCATTTTGCCCTAACTGAATTATTATCCTTGTACTGTAGAATCCAATACCTTTGGCATTCTTCATGAGAGAGCTGCTCCTTCCCTGTTTTAATTTCTCACTGTCTTATAAATACAGCCACTTCCTTGTGGAAGCAGAGAAAGAACTGACAGGAAGGGGATTGCAATGCATGACAGTTTGTTAGCAAGAGTCAGGCTAACTGCAACCCTAATAACGCGAGATTTGTAGAAGTGAGGATTGTGTGAGGCGAGTGGGAAAGAACTGTGTGAGAAGTTGTTGCGACCTTGTGTAGATAATGTGTAGATAATGTGCAAACAATATGGAATGTAGACTGAGAGTCTACATTAGTGAGAAAAACAAGATATCAAATGACCTATGTATAAACAAAATGCTGCGGTTGCTTTTCATTGTCTGTAACAAAAGGTATAAATGCTTGCTGTAATTGTTTACCTGTGAAGAGACCTGCCTAGGAGGGGGAGACCCTGTGTCCTAGTGCACTCTCTTCCTTTACACAGCTGTTAAACAGAATAAAGTATCTGATTTGCTGTACCCAAACAAAAGAGTGAGAACTCTGTTATTCTCTGACATCCTCCTTCTAGAAACGTGGGAGAAATGTTCACAAAAGCAAAGGAGAAACCATTGGGCTTGGTGACATGACTGATCCTGCCCAACCCAGATGTTTCAAAGACTCAGGAGGTTGTGCCGATACCAGCTGAAGTACTGTGCAGATTGCCTGAGGCATTTTTTCAATATCTCTGTAGCTTAGCACTGAAGATAATGATTGAAATGGAGTTAAGTCTCAGTGTCAGGATTTGCAATGCAGAGACCAGGATAAAGCCATTATAGAAACATAAAAGAGAACATCACCTGATTTCTAAATTAATAATTAAGGTGAACCCCCCCCCACCCCACACTCAGTCTGCCCACCTCTCTTTTAACTCATTTGCTAGGGGAGGCTAAGGAACTCTTTCACTAGATTCCAGGCTATAGTCTACAAATCATGCTCCAGCAAAGTTGTTCCACCAGCCTGAATGGGAATTGTGAGAATAAGGATTTCAGACTGTGTGACTAAGGACTTTCGAGACAGGCCCAGTGTTTGCTGAATTAGGCCCAATGCATTCTGGGTGACTGCCACAAGAGGAAAATGTCACTCTGTGTTGTATAGCGTCCTTCATGCACACTGCTCCTGTCAAGGCTGTATCCCCACTTTGAACTTTAGGGTACAAATGTAGGGGCCTGCATGAAAACTTCTAAGCTTAACTACCAGCTTAGCTCTGGTCCCGCTGCCACCATTCCCACTGGATTCCCTCCCTGGGAAGCCTTGAGAAACCTCTCACCAATTCCCTGGTGAATACAGATCCAAACTCCTTGGATCTTAAACAAAGAGAAATTGACCCTTCCCCCTCCCTCCTTCCTTTTACCAACTCCTGGTGAATATAGATCCAAACCCCCTTGGATCTTAAAACAAGGAGAAATCAATCTGGTTCTTAAAAAGAAGGCTTTTAATTAAAGAAAAAGGTAAAAATCATCTCTGTAAAATCAGTATGGAAAATAACTTTACAGGGTAATCAAACTTAAAGAGCTCAGAGGACCCCCCTCTGTCTTAGGTTCAAAGTACAGCAAACAAAGATAAACACTCTGGTAAATGGTACATTTACAAGTTGAGAAAACAAAGTAAAACTAAGACGCCTTGCCTGGCTTTTTTACTTACAAGTTTGAAATAGGAGAGACTTGTTTAGAAAGATGGGGAGAACCTGGATTGATGTCTGGTCCCTCTCAGTCCCAAGAGCGAACAACCCCTTAAACAAAGGGCACAAAACAAAAGCCTTTCCCCCCCCAAGATTTGAAAGTATCTTGTCCCCTTATTGGTCCTTTGGGTCAGGTGTCAGCCAGGTTACCCGAGCTTCTTAACCCTTTACAGGTAAAAGGATTTGTAGTCTCTGTACACAGGAGAGCTGTTACCCTTCCCTTTATAGTTATGACAGCTCCAAATGCTTTTCCAAACACTAAATAAGACTTAACAACTCCCTGGGAAGCTTATTAGAGCCAGCTATGCTAAGCTGATCCCTAGAGAGGTGAAAGGTGAATTGTCAACCGAAGCAAAACATAGTTCCTGTGCCTTTAATTTTCTCTTCATGATGCATTAAGACAGCTTCCTGTGGAGTAACAGCTAGTGTTAAAAGCTAGTCTAGCCTGGGGGAGCCCTCAAAGGAGGGAAGAGAAGTTACCACTACTGCTTTCCCTGAGGGTAAAATCGTGTGTGTGGCAGGCAAATTGGTTCTTTTTTAATCCATGAAGATGAATCAAGCACCATTCCATACTGAAGAAAGATGGTCCAATGGTTTAGGCCTGGGCCTGGGAGACCCAGTTTCCGTAACCTTCTCTGTCCTGGAACTTCTGTGTGACCTTGGGCAAGTCACCTGATCCCTCTGTGTCTGGATTCCCCCATCAGTACAATGGTGATGACAGCACTGCCCAACCTCCCAGGCGTGCCATGAAAGGACAAATGCATTAGAAAGGGTGAGGTGCTTGGATGCTATGGCAATGAGGACCGTACATTCCAAAGATAGTGTTTAAAGTGGTTTGGGCCTGAGTCTGCTCTACCTGATGGTGATGGACCAAAGTGTGGGGGGGTGAGAAGTAAACCAGGCCCACTGGTTTTCACATATCCCTGTTTAACTCAAACGGCGAAGAGTTGGGAGAAAAGTTCTCTGTGAAAGAATCAACATCTCCTCCAGTGCATCTGAGAAATAGTACCGCTGTAGTTCAGGTTTTGGTCTAATGTGCCGGCACCCACTAGTCAAACCATTTAATATTCCTGACATTTCTACACTAATAAACAAGCAGGAAAACAAAAACACTTTTGGGGAGTGGGGATTTAAGGGATGTCTTTTTACATCATAAAGGAATAGCAAAGGCACAACGCCCCCACACTCCCATATTTTTTCAGTTAATCTTTAAAGTCTGGCGCTAGACTACGAGGCAGTGGACCCAGTGACTGGGTGCTTAACTCAGTCTTAGGACTCCTGGGCTCTCTTCCTAATTCTGTCACTGACCTACTACATGGGCTTGGGGAAGTCACTTTGCCTCTCATTCCCCTCCCAACCCTTTGTCTGTCTTGTCTATTTGGACTGTAACATCTTTGAATGGGGGCTGTCTCTTGCTATGTATTTGGAACAGCAACTAGCACAGTAGGGGCCTGAGTTCAGTTGGGACCTCCTGAACCTCTGTGATACAGGCATTAGTAAATCAATGCCTGTCAGTGTCTCCGTGTAAGCATGCCATTGTGCGGTTCCCTCAGGATTGTCTCTCAAGGATTTCACATATGCTCATTTTACAAGTGGAAGAATGTTTTTTCCCCCTAAGTACCAATGCTGTGAGAGTCAAACTGGTTCTTCCCTTTTGCATTAGGACCTTGGGAACATCTGCAGAAGCCTGAGGTCTCCCAACTGTTCCCTGAGTGACAACTGTGTAACCCCGCTGTGTTCAATGGACAGGTGTAACTGATTGCAAACAATTTTTGACGGCGCACGAGACAGAAGACAAGCCGGTTCACTCTTTGATGTGCTGACTCTACTACTAACAGGAGTAAACAGTAGTAGAAATATATGGCTCAATATACGCAGAGGAGAGCAGATGTGTTGAGCCCTTTAGATTGCGAGCTCTTTGGGATAGAAACTGTGTCTGTCTATATGTTTATACAGCACTTACTACATTTTGGTTGCTACTGTAACATAAATAATAGTCACTTTCCAGGTCAAACCCAAACCTAAGTAACTTGTGTCTGGTGATACAGTGAGACAGTCGCAGAATTTGGGACTTGTTCTCTAAAGTGACCTGTGGTTTTGGGTGCTCGGCTTCAGGCTCCTTAAAGGGGTCTGATTTGGAGAGGGTGGGTGTTCAGCACTTTCTAAAAAGAAAGGTTTCTGAAAAAGAAGCACGTAGAACCACCCGTCACTTCTAAGCGTCTTGGCCCTTTGACTCCTAGTGCCAGGCCCACAGTCCAGAGGAAGTCGAAGAAACTTTGGGGGATTTAGTCAGAGCCCATTTTTTCTGGACTAAAAATGTAAGTTTCCTTGTTTAATTTTGGGGATGAGTGTTAGCTGAAAGTCACAAACCCACAGCATTTGGTTGCAATGGAAGCTCCAGCCATACAGCTTTGTAAGCTGCCGCTGAGCCCTGAGCTATAAACTTCAGTCTAGCCTGTTTTTTCCATATTCGGAGTCTACACTGATCTCAGGCTGGTACTCATGCTGCTTTATGACACTGAGGGCTGGTCTACACTGGGTGGGGGGGAATCAATCTAAGATATGCAACTGCAGCTACGTGAATAGCGTAGCTGAAGTCGAAGTATCTTAGATTGATTTACCTTGGGTCCTCACGGCGCGGCATCGATGGCCGCGGCTCCCCCACCAACTCCGCTACCGCCGCTCGCTCCGGTGGAGTTCCAGAGTCGACGGGGAGTGTGTTCGGGGATCGATATATCAGGTCTTAACGAGACATGATATATCGATCCCAATAAATCGATCGCTACCCGCCGATACGGCGGGTAGTCTGGACGTACCCTGAGTAGTGCTTCTGCAATGTGAAGAAATGTCTAGTTTGGACTAGGTGGAGACATCAAAGGGACCTAGCCAAAATCCCTGGGGACAAAGAGTCAGTGCATTAAAGCCCTGTGATGCTCAGATCCTCTGTACATATCCTTCCCTCTGTCTGCTGGTCATTTGTAACAATCCTTTGTTTAATTAATTCCCCTTGATTTATATGGCCACCAGACCTGAATTCAAAGCCTGAGACTTGAGAGGTGTGAACAAGCCTTGCATTAAAGTTGTTTCAAGCAGATTTGCCATACAGGAGGATCATGACAGCATAGATTACGAGGGATAGAATACAAGCAGGAGGGACAGAGACGGATTTCACTAATGGAGGGAGACTTGTTTTGCTCTTAATAGCTGGAATTCCACTTTTTGAGTCTTCAAAATAATTTAATTTGCAATTACTTGGTATAAGCCACAACCATAGCTCAGAATTCCATAAAGAAAAACAGATTCTTTGGAAACTATAGCAAGTGATAAGTAAAACAACAGTAAATTAACCAGTATTGTAATAACCTGTGACACTCTACTGCTGGACAAACAAAGATCTGCCATCATTTGATGCGCTCTAGCAAATGACAGTTCATTCTCCGGCATTGAGCATATGATAAAAATAAGCTCACAATGCAATGGAAAATTTGGAGGCGCCTTCCAAAAAGCATTGGACACAGTATGGGACAGTAGTCATGTATTTCACTGAAGTACCTGTGGGAAATTTGCAAATATCTGCATAGTCCCTCAGCCTCTAAATTAGATGCATAAAGAGTTATGCCACAGTTCAACCTTTGCTTGTTACCATTGTTTATATTTCCTGAAGACTAAATACCATGAGTACAGCAAATGAAATAAGATCATCACATCTCCTATCTGATACACCAATGGAAAACTGCTCCAGCTAGTGCTTTCAATTATTATTTATTATTGTTGTAATTAAAATCCATTTATTAATGTGTGAATATTGATGACATCATAGCAGAATTTCTGGAAGCCTTCTTGATCCATTGCTAGCTTCAAGGATTCATCAGTTGACCTCCCAGTGATCTGCCACACACTATCTATCCATCTCCTTGCTGGTCATCCCCAACTGCGATAACCTTCCATCATTCCTTCCAGGATAATTTGATCAAGTATTTCCATCTCCATGCCTGATGTAATCAAAGTACATAAGTTTATACTTGTTGATTTCTGATGGCAGGGTCTGTTTCTTTCCAATATTTCTAACATAAGCTTTTATATTCATTTCCATCCAGAAGATATGCAAGAGTCTTCACCAGCACCATATCTCAAAGGCTTCCATTTTCTTCTTTTCAGCACCATTAATTTCCCATAATTCATCTGCATAAATTGCTATGGAAAAAATAAGCTTTTCACCAATCCAACCTTCCTACATTTTGAGATGCCATAATTTTTCCAAACTTTTGTAAAGGCAGCCATAGCTGAGTAAGCCACTCCAAGTCTTCTTCCAAATTATTTGGACAGCTTCCATGGTTGGCTGTATCTGATCCCAGATAACTGAGTTTATCTACTGCCTCTACAACTTGACTGTTAATCATGATGTCCACTTGCATCTTGGTTTTGTTAATCATGTCAAAATGCACGCATTTCATTTTCATTGTAATTAATCAACATTAATATAATGTCAAGTATCAGGGGGTAGCCGTGTTAGTCTCTATCCACAAAAACAACAAGGAGTCCGGTGACACCTTAAAGACTAACATTTATTTGGGCATAAGCTTTCGTGGGTAAAAAAACACAGCTGAACCGCATCTGAAGAAGTGGTTTTTTACCCACGAAAGCTTATGCCCAAATAAATCTGTTAGTCTTTAAGGTGCCACCCGACTCCTTCTTGTTTTTATTAATATAATGATATCACTTGACACTTAACTAACAGGTCATGCAAAGCTGCACATTTAAAAGATAAGACCATCTGCGCTCTACCCACTACTTATTCCACTTAAACTCTTAAACTCTTATTATGCATGGGCCTTGAGCTGGTTCTCTACACAGAGGTGAATGTCTTACTATGGGTGAATTTCAATGGCGGAGAGACCTGTATTGGTCTATGTTCTATAAAAATCTCATACTTTTGAGGTGCTAAGTAACAGTTTTATTAAGGAACCATTATATACTTGTATTATCGTAGCACCTAAGAGGCACCAGTCACTATTGGGCCCCCCTTGTGCTGGGTCTGTATAGACACATAGAGACAGTCCCTGCCCCAAACTGCTTACAATGAGATTTTTCTAAAGTGATTCAGAAGCACAAATGCCATTGAAAGTCTGTGGGACTTGTGCTCCTCAATCACTAGGGTCTTCTGAAAATCTCACCCCAAGAAGAGAAGCAGACAAAGGGTGGGATGAGAAGCAGAGGTACAGAGAAGGGAAGTGACTTGCCCAAGGTCACACAGAAGGTCAATGGCAGAGCTGGATACAGCATAAGTCTTCCGATTCCCAGTCCAAGTACCTCTCTGCCTTACCATGCAACTCTGACATCCGTTGAAAGACTCCCATTGATTTCAGTGGGTTCTAGGTGAGGGCATCATAGAGAAGCAGATACTCTACACCAGTTTTGGACTTCTTTTCAATTTATTTTGTATAAATGGAAGTTACCTAACCACTGGGCCATGGTCTATTCTGACACAGAGCTCTCCCAGCCTCTCTTGGTGACGCTGTTCTACTTGGTGTTAAATGGGCTGGAGAGAGCAAGAATGATTATAGCCAAGGAGTTAGCACACTCTCCTGTTCCAATCCCTGTTCTTCAACAGGCAGAGGGGGGAACTGAACCTGGGGCTTCCACATCCTGGGGGAATACCTTCATCATGGGGTTGAGGGTTATTAAGGAGGCCATTTTGTGTGGAGTTAGGCATGTGTCTAAGCCAATCTCACAAGAAATGACATAGGCCCCTGAGCCACCAAGCTCCAGCGAAGAGGTTCTGGCCAAGGATCACAGGCACCCAACTTCCTGAAAGGGGAGGGGCTTAGGACACCGCCCTTTCCCATTGGCTAGTTTAGGTACCTCCCATGCTGTCTTTTGTGGATCCCATTCTCAGGTGCTTCTCTCTCCTCATGCACTGTATCAGGAGCCAAGGTGTCAAACATGGACTTTGTGCATTCCAGTGATGAGACCCTTTGTCCCTTTGTGGATGTGGGTCTAGCTTCCCGCTCTTCTCTAATGTCCCCGGAAAGGGAAAGCATTGTTCTTTTTCCTTGAGCCATGCCCCCTTCTTCATGCTCCACATCTCCTCTCTCTTTGCTGGGCAGAACCCCCTGCCTAGCAATCACACTTTTGACACCACACTTCTCACCAGTGGAACATGGTCATGTTCCTCTTGCTTTTCTTTTCTCTGCAGGTGAAACCACTTGTATCTCTTCCACCACATGTACAAATAAAATGGGAGGTAATAACCTCTACAGTGCATGCTTAAAGGAACATAAGAATGGCCATACTAGGTCAGACCAATGACCCATCTAGCCGAGTATCCTGTCTTCTGACAGTGGCCAGTGCCAGGTGCTTCAGAGGGAATGAACAGAACAGGCAAACATCAAGTGATCCATCCCCTGTCACCCATTCCCAGCTTCTGGCAGTTAGAGGTTTAGGGACACCCACAGCATGGGGTTGCATCCCTGACCATCTTGGCTCATAGCCATCGATGGACCAATCCTCCATGAATTTATATAACTCTTTTTTGAACCCCTTATACTTTTAGCCTTAACAACATCCCCTGGCAATGAGTTCCAGAGGTTGACTGTGCTTTGTGGGAAGAAGTACTTCCTTATGTTTGTTTAAAACCTGCTGCCTATCAATTTCATCGTGTTTATTGTGTTATGTGACGGGATAAATAACACTTCCTTATTCACTTTCTCCAAACAATCCATAATTTTATAGATATGTATCATATCCCCCTTTGGTCAGCTCTTTCTAAGCAGAACAGTCCCGCTGTTAAATCTCTCCTGGTTTGGAAGCTGTTCCATATTCCTAATTAATTTTTGGTTGCCCTTTTTTGTAACTTTTCCAATTCTAGTATGTCTTTTTTGAGATGGGGCGACTAGAACTGCAAGAGGTATTGAAGGTGTACACATACCATGAATTTTTTCTCACATCCTCTACAGTGAAGTCCAATGCCAAGAATTCAGTAAATTTCTCTGCAACGCCTTGTCTACCTTGAGTATCCTTTAACACATTGATCATTCAGTGGCCCCACTGACTGTTTGGCCTGCTTATTGCTTCCCATGTACTAAAAAAATGCTGTTAGTTTTTGTGTCTTTTGCTAGTTGCTCTTCAAATTCTTTTTAGGCCTGCCTAATTATACTTTTACATTTGACTTATGAGAGTTTACGCTGCTGTCTATTTTCCTCACTGGGCTATCCGCCTCTTTTATCCTGCTGTTTAGCCATGGAAGCATTTTTTGGCCTCTTTCTGTATCTTTTTTTTTTAAGTTGGGTTATACATTTAGTTTGAGCCTCTTCTATGGTGTTTTTTAATAGTCTCCATGCAGCTTGCAGGCATTTCACTCTTGTCACTCTGCCTTTTAATTGCAGCAAAGAGTCCTGTGGCACCTTATAGACTAACAGACGTATTGGAGCATGAACTTTCGTGGGTGAATACCCACTTCGTCAGATGCATGTATTCACCCACGAAAGCTCATGCTCCAATACTTCTGTTAGTCTATAAAGTGCTACAGGATTCTTTGCTGCTTTTACAGATCCAGACTAACAAGACTACCCCTCTGATACTTGCCTTTTAATTGACATTTAACTAGCTCCCTCATTTTTGCATCATTCCCCTTTTTGAAGTGAAATGCTACTGTGCTGGGCATCTTTGGTATTTTCCTCCATAAAAGCATGTTAAATTTAATTACATTATTCTCATTACTACTGAGTAGTTCAGTTATAGTCACCTATGGATGCTGTGCTCAACTTAGTACTAAATCAAAAAATTGCCTCTTCCAGTCAACGTGGGGACAGTTGAAATCCAACAGTATTGTGGTTTCTGTTTTTGTAGCTTCTCTAATCTCCTGGAGCATTTCACAGTCATCATCACCATCATTCTCAGGTGGTTGGCAATATATTCCTATTGCTATACACTTATTATTCAAGCATGGAATTTCTGTCGATAGGGATGCCATGGTACAGTTGATTCATTTAAGATTTTTACTTTCTTTGACTTTATGCTTTCTTTCACATATAGTGTCATTCCTTCACCAGTGCTATCTACTTACTCTGTCATTCCTATACATTTTGTACTCTGCTTTTGCTGTGTCCCATTGATTATCATCATTCCAGCAAGTTTTTATGATGCCTATTATATCAATATCCTCATTTAATGCCAGGCACTGCAGTTCTCCCATCTTAGTGTTTAGACTTCTAGCAGAGCAGGTGATATCTGTAAATCAAAAGAAAATCCTTTTTAAGTAAACCGATCTGGCTGCAGATAGCACTGGGAAGATGACATACTGGGTTAGCAAGCACAGATGTGCACATTCTTGAGAAGCATTACTGTGTACTGGTGGTATGGGCAGTTGGCACTTTGTCATCAACTAGGGAAAATGCAAAATGTTATCAGCACTACTTTGCCCCACTTAATGCTAAAGGGTTGTGGGTATTTTTGTATTTCAATAGCACATAGTGGTCCCAAGGTACATCAAGGGCCCTATTGTGTTAGGTGCTGTACATATACCTAATGCACCGGAAAGCTTACTACCTTAATAGACAAAAATATTATTGCAGGAGGAGAACTAAAGCTCCAAGATATTACATGGGTCATCCAAGCGTACAGAGAAAATTTGCAGCAGATGAAGGAACTGATTCTCCTGACTTCCAGTCCATTGCCTAACCACAAAAACCGCCTCTTGTATAAGCAGGGATAGGAAATTGAGAATAAATGTTTTGGTGTTTGGCAGATGTAAGAAGGAATGTCCTGGGTTGTTTTGTTTTTTAAAGGAATCCAGACATGCAAACCCAAAACTCATCTGTCCCCCCTCAGCCAGCACTGGGCAGATGGCAATTGTATTAGTGGAACCTTATCCCACCGTTTATTAGTAAATTGAAAGACATGTGGATGGTGAAAACCATTACAAGCATTTTCACAAGCCCTAAAAATTGTAATAATCTTCTAGAGAGCAGTTGGCTCTGCATGCTAATCGGAAATGGATGTGTTAACTTATTCACCCAAAAGCCAGCATGCTCTGTCATTGAATTTCTAACAGGGACTTTGACTACAGCTAACTAGGCCTTCCAAAACAGAAAGTCATTTGAAATAAATTGCCCTTGCATTTTTCTCATGTAGTTCTCTGGTTGGTAATGTTTCTGAAACAGATTCATTTAGGTCTGCTCTGGGAAAAAGCTCATGTCTTTATTTTTAATTACACTATACAGCCAACAAACCCTATTATCTCACCCTAAACACCAATACCCCTTTCTGTCCAAATTTGATCTGATTTTTTTTTTTCTGGAACTGCAGAGTACTAGCAGCTCATTCAAACACCTTAATAATAAACAATACCTCTTTCCCAGTTACTTGTAACTATATATGTTCCAGTTTTCCTCTGTGAGTGCTGAATAACAGCTCAAGAAAGATGTTTTCTACATTTCATTTTTAATTCTCTTATTTCAATGCAGAGTGGTTATTTGTGTGGATCAATCTAACGTTTAAATATTCTCCAGAAATATCATTCGGAGTATAAGCTGCGAGGAAACCAGTAGGTGGAGCCATAGTGGTGTTGTCAGACAACAGAATTATTTCTCCTTCTGTGCTTCTTTTGAATGGGCTCAGACATTTTTGGCATGTACATATTTTTCATATGGAGAAAAAACACCTGCTTTGCCTGCAGAATCTTAAACCATATCTCACTATTATCATCATGACGGCATTTAGCCGTGGCAGGAAACGAGCTCGGTATTTCAGTGACACAACTCTCATAGGCCTCCGCAAGACCCCGGCTAAATATCCACCCTGTGATTGGATTTCTAGTCTGCCGATGTGCAAACGGCACCAACTCATGAGGCTGGGGTTTAATTATTTATAACTAGCTACGTATAAGAAGTTCTATGCTCCGTCCCTCTCACTGGACGTACATACATGCGCCACATATGTGGAGGTGGGATCTCCGTGATAAATTGCAGAAGCAGGCAACACATTTCCAGAGCAGTTGAGCATCAGCAGCACCCCCCCAAAATCAGATTTATCATGCCTCCTCTGCCTGCCTGACTTGCATTCTGCCCATTAATCCGTCTTCTCCAGGTCTCCTGCTAATGGGGCCGACCTCTGAGCAATCCCAGCCATCCTCCTATTTTAGACAAGCCACCTGCCAGAGATGCTTTCCCTTCTCACCCTGAGGTTCTCAGCATGAACGTAGCTGGGGTGGGTCCAGCATGTCAGGATTAATTCAGCTACTGCACGTGCCTAATATTGGGCCTTCATGATGGTCTATCTGATTAGATGGATAGGTGAAATCCATGCTCCCCTGCCAGGATGCAGAGCTACTCTCTAGCTGCTGCAACTGCACCAGATTATGGGCTGGGCTGTGCCAAGACAAGGGAATGGTAAGGAGGGTGACTGCTAATCCTGTACACAGCACTTAATGCCAGGGAGCACATCTGGGTGTGGTGTGCACTCTGCCTGATCCCTCCCACATCCGGGTAGCACACCTCTCCTCTAGGGGGAAACATGTGCTGCACCTTTGGGGCTGCTGGTGAGTGCATAATGCCTCCTGTCATCACTATCTGGGCAGGTTACCTCCTCCTGAAGTGGGTAGCATGGGCCGGAGGCGGGCTGGAGATCCACGTTCACACCGATCCTGTGGCTGCGGGGGTATGGAAAAAAACAGGGATGTGGATCCATCTGCTCTAGGAACGAGGCAGAGACCAGCAGCTCTGGCCACTCAGGATGTCAACGAGCCTTCAGATCATTCTGGTAACCACTGAGCGTGGCCCTGATCCTACCAGTGGCTCTGCACAGCAAGCCCCTCAAGAGGCTTGTGGAATTCCATTGACATCAAAGGGACTCTGTGGGACATGACAAAGTCTATAAAAGAATGAATGGTCTGGAGATGGTCGATCAGGAGCCTCTGATCTTCCTGTCTCACAGCACAAGAGCCAGGGGACAGTCAATGAGACGGAAAGATGGCACATTCAAAACCAAGAGAAGGAAATACTTTGTCCACACAACACATGTTTACACTGGAATTCGTTGCCACGGGATGCCATTGAGACTGAGAAATCAGCAAGATTCAATGAGGGATTGGATCATTAAATGGCTAACAAGAAGATCAAGAGATATAATGGAAAAAACTGTGGAAGGGATAGAAAATCTTATGCTTCATGTTTTAAATCATTTTCTAATGACCGAGGGATTAGGATGGGACCTTCATGGAGGCAGATCATGCCCTAACTGCTACTGCCGGGCTTCTTCAGCCTTCCTCTGAAATATCTGGAGCTGACCACTGCTGGAGGCAGGATCCTGGGCTGGATGCCCCACGAGTCTGATCGAGTCTGGAAATCCCTCGGCAGGATCACAGAGCACATGAGGACCCAACGGTAAGATCAGGGCCTTGGTTCCACTTTGGCTTTTATTGAAGTCAGTTGCAAAATTTCTGTTGACTGCAATGGAAACAAGATCAGGCCCCTACACTGGCTTTCAAGCAATGGAGACGTATCTCCTCGTCTAACAGTCATCCATTCCCCCAAGTATCAATTTTGCTGAGGCAAAATGTGCCATTTCCTGATACGTAACAGATTTGCTTAGGTCTCCTTTATTCCACATAGACACAAGATAATTTAATACTTTAGAGAAAGTGTCAGTACTAAATCACATACTTTCCCCTGACTGCGCTATAAGGCATCCCACTGCCTGGCAGGCAGCGAGACAGATACATCTTTGTATTCCTAGCAGTGACCCGCTACTTTTATTTGTGTGTTAGGAGATGGAAAGGAGCTGGTTTTCACATTAATTGCTGAATGTAAAGGCCTGTAATAAGGCAAGCCAAGCTTCCCTCTTAGGTATTTATGATTTTGAACTTGCTGTTGGAGAAAAGAGGGAAAAAAGACACTTGTGGGCACAAAAATCCCTTGACAATGTAAAAAAATGAGCCATAACTTCAACTTTGTTTCATTATTGAAGTTGGTGGAGCTACGTTGAATTAACAGCAGTGTCACCAGATGTTGCTAGATGTTCAGCTGCGTGTGTGTGTGTTCTCCATGGATGCTGTCCCAGCTCTGCGCAGACAGTTAGCACAGCAGACCTCGGGCGAACCGCCCAAAGACCACAAGATCCATTAAGATACGAAGGTCCCCAGCCAGGTTTATTGTCAATGAAGCACAGTCCTAGCTCCCCAGATCAATGCCTACAGTTATACTAGCACATGTATGCCTGTGACAATGGACCCGCTCAGTGAATGGCGGGACTTTCTATTCCCCCCTCAGCTGGCCAAAGACACTCCCTCTGGGACTCCATTTTATACATCAATGCAAACAAAGTACATATTGCCCCACTGACGTATTTAATTGACACCCTCTGATGTAGCCAGTTACCACCCATCACTTTGTACGTCTTTATCCATCACACTGTCGTCCTGACCTTATCTTTAGGATGGGTCAGTGTGTTCCTGTTATCAGGGAATGTGCTGGTATCGAGGTGTTCTGGTACCACCCTACTGGAATGTGTTTGTGTGAGTGCTCTGTGCCTAGCACCTCTTCGGAATGTGTGTTTCTGCAATATCAGCCCTGTTCTTCCCAGATTCTGTGAGCTTGCAACAGGAAGAGCCTGACTTCTGCTCACTTTGCTTTATATCAGCAAAGCTTGAGCAATACTTTAGTTCAGACCTCAGGCCTCATCCCAGGCCTCTGATACAAGCCCTTAAGTCTCAGACCCTCTTTCTACTACGTTCCCCCACTTGTTGTGTTTTTATGGGGAGGATGTTCACCCATCGTCCTGGAAAAGCATAATGCATGGACTGAAGATGACCCAGTGGGCTAAACACTGTTATGTGGTCACCTTACTTTACCATTTACACATTCATGCCCATCTGTCCCTTAGTCTGCACATTCCCTTGTACGGCCGATGGACAGATTTCATTTTCCAATTCTTTTCAGTCCCTGATGGTGGACCTGGGCATGATAGGCCTGGAACTTTGATTGGCGGATGTAGTTTTATCATTGAGCCTTGGGGGCACTCACAGATAATTAATACATATGAATAATATGGATATGGTGTATATATTTGTAGTGTATATGGGTATATATGTATAGTATGTATGTGTACATATGACACAACCTTATATTCAAGTGTAACAAGCCTTCTCCAGTTTGGTGTTATAGTTTGGCCCTATTACTTTGGTGCCACAGATAGCAACACATTCCTATTAGGGCAATTACAGTTACCAGCTGTATTATTATTGGAGTAGGCTGAGTGTTTTGAAATACTGGGAGAGGCATTATTACAGTGTGCTCCACAGGGCTCTGTATATGAGAAGTAAAACAGAAATTTGGAGTAGTGACATTACAGATGAGGCTTTTATATATAAATGTCTTGTAATTAGTTGCTACACAGTACTGTCCATGTCCATCCATGTTATAGGTTGCCCTTACTGCTGGTTTTCACCTTCTGGCAAGCTTCACTGTTCCATGGGTTGCATTGCTCTGTGATATACCAGTCATTGATGTAGATACAGTTAGTTCTTGTAGATGCTGTTTTCCAGATAACCTACTGAATGGACAGTAACCAATTTATCAAATAGTGCTGTGCCAAGATGTAGAATTGGTACCCAGACACTGAACAAAATTGTTTTTGAGTAAGGTGCCTCATTTAGGATGCAGTGTCACCAGTGTGACCTGGTACTACCAGGGAATTTTTTTTCCCAATTTGTAGTTACTGTGTAACTTAATTTCTTTACCAATTTGTTTTTCTTGCCTTTGTGTTGTTTGCTGCCATTTGTTTGTTGATTTTTAGCTGTGTGTTGGTTAAACAGTTTAGCAATGCTATGCACATTGTGAATGTTGTACAGCAATAATATAACAGTAGAGCAATAATACAGTAGTCAAATTCAAATTAAATGACAATTTAACTTGGTCCAGCTAGTGGTTTCTAGCTGATTTCCAACTCAATTGTCCATATATGGTAGACTTAGGTGC